>NC_064547.1:20469234-20787568 GCF_023856365.1 Brienomyrus brachyistius | reverse complement strand
CGCCGATTTCTGCCTGTGTCTGTTTCATAGCTTTAATAAGATCGTAATTGAAATGTAACTATCTTCTGCTCAGCTAGAGGGGCACCAAGTGTACGAAGGTGCAGGAGCTGTGGCACCAGAGTGCTCTTCTTGGCTGTGGATCATGAGCGCAGCCTCCAGACCTCATGTGGGAACGTTGCTGCCGTCGCGGCTCCAGAGCAGCTGTGTAACCAGCCCCAGGTGTGAGAACACGCGGAGGGAGGGCGTTTGTCTGTGCGGCCGAATCCCCCTCCTGAGACAACTGCTGCTGGAATGTCAACACCCATTTCAGCCCGTAGCATTTTATACCGAGCCACAAATCTGTAATGACACTTCCTTTGCTACAATAAAATGGTACCTTTTCCTAAAACAGGAAGTGTATTTTTCTGTACAAATGCCTCTATAGCAACTCTGTGCCATGATATAGTGGCCGAATTGGTCATTTAGTCAAACTTTATTTGATCATAAAGTGATTTACTGTTTTTTTTGTCCTTGTACCAGTCGTACCTTTCTATGAAACTCTGTTTCCCGGTACAGACACGCAGCATGGCCTTCTGTAAAGGCTGTAATGAATATGTCGCTTGTTTAAACCATCTAATGGTGGTAAACTTAGCACCCAGCTGATGAGAAATTGCTCAGAGCAGACAATGATATATGATAACGATAATAGTCAAAAATATAGATACGATTTTCTGGGATGTCTAGGATTGCCCGAGGCAGCTTGATGGGGCAGTGGTTAGCGCTGTTATCCACACCTCTGGGACCTGTGTTTGAGTCTCTGCCATGGTTCCATGTGTGTGGAGTTTGCATGTTCTCCCCGTGGGGTTTCCTCCTGGTACTGCAGTTTCTCCCCCCCCCCTACAGTCCAAAACATGCTGAGCTTAACTGGAGTTACCAAATTACCCATATGTGTGAGTGTGCCCTGAAATGGATTGGTTCCCCATTGTTCCCCGTCTTATGCCTGCAGCTTCTGGAATAGGATCCAGACCCACAATGACCCTGCAGAAGATAAATGGTTACAGAAAATGGATGGCTCTAGGATTGCAGAACAGAAGAACTGTAACAAGCAGTAATTTCCATACTAAAACATACAGCCTGCTAACTATTTTCAAAGTATGTTGCGAATAACTTGGAATCTGAAATGTAAGCTAAACATCAAGTTCTCGACGATTCATCTGCTGCCTAATTAGTGTCACTGCTACTTTAAATGGGTAATAGTGTTTACTGCCGCTAGGCTAATTTAGGCCATACACTGTGAGCTATAGTTTTTTTATCCATGCTATTTAACTGACAATCGCATAGCATCCTGTAGCAAAACACTGCCCAGGCCAGTGCTGGGGGAATGTGTCTGTGAAAAGGCACTAATTACCTGTCCTTACTGTGCCAGATCAAGCTGCCTCCGCGATGCTAGAGGGGGGTGGGGGTGGGGGGGGGGATGGGGGTCTGCTGTTAGTTCAAGGAACATTCTGAGGACAATTAATCTGCTATCATAATAATAATAATAATTACAAGGTTATACCAATTTATACATATGAAATACATATACATGTAGCACGTATATATATGTGTGTGTGTGTGTGTGTGTGTGGTGTGTGTGTTTTATCTTTCGCTCACAGAACTTGCTTTCAACTAGCACATTCTGGTTCTGGTAAGCTCCAGTAAGACTTTATAAACTTTGGTTGTGATATCTGTCCAAAGCTTTGCTTAAAAAAAAATGTTTACAGTAAGAAAAATAGCCACAATCACAGCATGCAGTAAACACACAGATGAGCACACAGGGTGGTACAATCGGTGCATGGAATGAGGTGAACGTGGAAGACATGCAGTGTAATGGTGAGAAGGATAAAATCCAGTCTAGGACCTGCACAGATTTTGCACAATCTGTGTACTAATGTACTGCAGCGTGTAATGCCATCTGACTTTATGCTGGCAAATGCAGAAGGAGGTTAAGCACTTGAGGCTGTTTGGACATACCTTCAGCTCCATGACCACCCTTTGTAGAGTGATGAGCTACAGAATGATGAACTCCCTGTGCAGAAGATCAGTTGACAATCAGTGTCGGGTTGTTTGGGGTGCTGCAGATCTCCATACATGTGTGGATGCACATATCAGAAGGTTTTTATTGAAAGCAGATGGGATAAAAACAGAATCTAACAGGGACAATGACACGAAAAAGGCCAGTAAGCCAACAGCTGAAGGAGAAGCAGAGGAAGGATCCATCTTCCTGAGATCCACCTGTGACTGGAAAAAGCCCCCTGCAGTGGAGACACACACCAGCACACAACACAATGCAGTTTCTACTGCTCAGTCTGTCTTTAGTAACAGGCATCCTGAGCCATATCACAGCAGGCAGTCTGCTGGCCACTCTGCCGACTTCCCACTTGATTTCATGTCATTCACTTATTCTCTACTGGCTAATACACTTCAGAATGGTACACTTCAGAGTGGTTCACTTAGGAATGGCACACTTCAGAGTGGTTCACTTAGGAATGGCACACTTCAGTGTGGTTCACTTAGGAATGGCACACTTCAGTGTGGTTCACTTCAGAAAGGTGCATTTCAAAGTCTTTCATTTCAGAATGGTACACTTTACAGTGGTTCACTTCAGAATTTAAGCTATTATCAAAATAGGATGCTTTAGTGAATATTTTACATGATGTCACTTCAAAAACAAAACAAAAAATGCACAAAATGAAATGCAAATAGAGCAAAGCCATCTCCTAAATGGCATTTTAATTTTGGATCAAAATATTGCCATAATATAAAGTTTATAACAAAGTCATGTCCTAAAAAATTTCAATATTTTGAAATTGCACATTTATTACTGGATTGCGCTGATTAATCAGGAAGGGCTTTCACACGAAAATATAACATAATGGAGTATTTTGTTCATTAGGTGTGATTTAAAAATTTACAAATTACACTTTGTCCTCACAGCACTAATCGTAAACAGTGGAATTAGGGACAGAAACACAGGGAACGTCAGGTAACATAGGCTACCTAGTTAGGAGGATAATGCAGACGCACTACCTGCAACATGCATTCTGACATGCAGTCAGTGGCAGAACAACTGCACACAAGGTCCCGGGGCAAAACACCGATCGTGCCCCCCCCCTCCCTCCGTGCGCATGCATGCACGTGTGTATGTGGTAGCGCTGAAACACGCTTTAAAGTGTAGCCCCAAGAGGGTCTAGCTGCAGGCGCCTGTAGAGTGGAGCTCCACTTGAAATACCTCACCACCACATGGAAACACGTGACCTTTAAGGACGTAAAGTGGAGCTCCGGTTAGGTTAGGGTTAGGATTAAGGTTAAGGTTAGGGTTTATTCGCTGTAACACACAGTTGAGGTCATGTATTTCCGGTTGGACCCTTCTCAAAAGCATCACAAAAAGCTTAACGAGAGAAAATTGAATTACTTTCTGGATCAACAAACACAGCCAGGCATGAACATTATGCACCTTCCTAGTCTTGATGTATGTCGTCAGACGGATGAGGACGTTAGACAGCCTTTAGATCCTACCCAACATGCAATGAAGTTTTTTGCAAAGTCCTCAAATGGAAAACCATCAAATACAAAAGGAACAGCTTAGTCTGACTTCAAAGCATTAATATATATTATATTTTAAGTTTGTTGTAGGGATTTTACAGATTTTTTTTCCTAAAAATTAAAAATTACACCAAACACCCACCATAAGAATGCATACAAAAAAATGAAAGATATATAAGTCATAGTTAAAGCACAAGTATTATGTTCTAGTTGTCAAGAGCTTTGGAGAAATTATATAATTATAACTTCTTTGTATATTAAATATGTGTATTTAGTATATGGGGGGGTCCTCTTTTTGCTGAGGGGAGGGCCCTCTACGATCCAGGGCAGGGCGCGGGCCCAGGGGTGGAGGCCCCGCCCTCCCCGCCTATAGCTCCACCCCTGCAGTAAATGCCTAATAACCTTCGCTTTCATAGGAACAGCTGTGTAAGCTTGACTAACTGTGGCAAGTGTTTGTCCACATGAGGGAGACTCGAGAGTAGGGAGTTTAAAGGTGCTTCACAACAGAATTATTTATTTTATTTATTTATTATTATTATTTCATGTATAAAACTAAATATTTACTGAAAACAAAATTTTAGTGTGCAATATTACATTCAGTCTGTATAGGTTTTTTTTTTCCCACTGATGATGATGTCATCTCATTAGCACATAACAACGTTACTTCCCAGCTTCAGCTGGGTGTCATTGTTTAATATCACTGAGCTAATTAGAAGAAGAAAAAAACTCGGCAACTGTCATGATGAGTATGTATGAGAAATACAAAACTGTTTTGCACCATGCTTATTAAGGACTGTAAGAAGATGCTGGTGAGGACGCTCCCGGCTTGCAGAAGCGTTTTTAATGAAGCTGTGTTGGGCCTGAATCATGGTACAGGGTGTCTGTGGTTTTAGCCGCAAGAAGACCCCTTGCTCTGAGCATCCAGGCAGCCTCCTGCGGCAGATTGGAGGCCCGGGAGCCAACTTTGTTCTCCGGAGTTTCCGCAGAATCGCTCACTGTCTGTCCCTTCATGACTGCCTGACACACACCTAACACTCACCTTCCACGTACATTCCTGCTATTGCACTAATCTGCCCGAGAGGTTTTAGTGGCTACACGCTTGCACAAACCGCACCTCCGCAGAACACAATGTAGCAGTAATGGAGATGCTGAAATTCACTGCTTCATATATCAATAATGTAACAATTCACCCTAAACACCAAAGTGTTATCCTTACTTTTCTGAATAATAAGCCGTCAACAATTTAGAAATAGAAGTTAAGTCTCGGCTCGATAGGGAGGACTGTGGTTCTTATCATCCTGGAGAGGATATCTGGTGTTGTAAAGATAAGAAAAACCTCTGTTTTACAGCTGAACGCAAATCCGCGGAGGGGGCTGGTGAGTCACTGTAAGCTGATGTATTCTACGCCAGGGGGTATTCTTCAGCAGTCTGACAAGGGGAGCACCCCTCCCTGTCAAGACTACTAAATGCAATTTAGAGACTGGTCAAGAAAAACCAGCCGCGAGGTACTCACCCGTATGTGTGCATTTTTATGACAGAATAATAAGCTTATTACCTGAGAAATGTTCCGATACTCTATGCAAGATAAAGCATTTACATTTTGTAAACTGTGCATATTTACCACAACACACATGCTGTAATTAGGTCAAACTGATTCCATCAAACCTGAGAACGCTGATGCCTCCGGATAGGGCATGTAGCCGCCGTGCTTCTCAGAACTTCTGCGTATGGCAGTCATACCGTGACACGCACACGCACACGCGTGCTAGGCGGACATGGATGCCATTTTAAATTTCATGTTGATGCTGCACTGTCACCCAGATACAGTTGCTTCACACACTAAACGATGGCTTAACACAATGCGCATGTATCTTGGGGCGGCATGTGTGTTTTCTGTGGGTTACGACTCTGTACCCATAATCCCCTGCTTGACAGAATGATGTCACCACTGGGCCCTTGCTTTCTGAACTGCGTGTTGTTTTGGATAAAAGTGTCTGCTAAATAAATATATTAGTTTGATAAAAATGGGAAGATTTGCCTTACAGGGAAATAAATGATACGATAGGTGCAGCAAACGTTTTGATTATACAAGAGGGCATGTTACACGTCATTCAGTAGATGTTTCCTCATGTCTGAGGCTGGTATGACACCCACCAGGGCCTGCGTGAGGATAAGTTTTAGACACATTTCTTCGTAACTTGGCAAACCAACATATTCAGCAATCTATCTGCGCTAAAGACCACACCCAACATGCCTCCCCCCCCACATCTAAATCAGGGGTCTCCAACCCCGGTCCTGAAGAGCTACTATCCTATAGATTTTTTGTCCCTCTTGGCCTCTGATGAGCCACACCTGTTCCTGGTATTTACCTGAGAGCAGGTGTGGCTCATCAGAAGCCGGGTAGGATAGAAAACCTACTGGAGGGTAGCTCTCCAGGACCGGAGTTGGAGACCCCTGATCTAAATTCTGTAAATGTAAAACCTGTCCTTGTAACCTTGGCCTTAAAAAGACAAAGTCGGCAAAATGACAAAAAGCGGGCAACTGAATGATGAGCGTGAGACGGCGACGTTGGGCGAGAGCAGGACTGGCGCGAAGGCCAGTGAGACGGAGCGCGGATCTTCAGGAAGAACCGTAATGAGCCATCCTGTGTCAAACGCCCTGTGTAAACCGGGATGCTGAGACAGGCAGCCATTCTGAGAGATCAACAGACAAATAACAAGCAGTGCTGGCATGTGGAGATGCGCTTAAAGGTCACCGCGGCTGGCTGCACTTCTGTGTGTGTTTATAGTGTAGGCTGCCTCCGACGGTGCCTGGGACAATGAGGGAGATTACAACAATCAAGCGCAGTTTGAGGCTGCAGATGACTCACACAACAAGCTGTTCTCATTTATTAGAGGAGAAGCCTACCTCCAGCTCCCAGCCATGTGAATGACTGATCTCACATCAAGACTGATTACCTGCAGAATCTCTCATGGTGTCTGCTAGATGAAAAATTAAACCCGAAACTTTGACTGCAGTGCGCACATAAAATGTGGTCTTCTGGCCCATATTTTTTGTGCTTGTGACAAAGCAAATTTTCTCCTTCAACCAGACTGTCTATCAATGTATGAGATCATTCCCCAAAAGACATTTTAGGCACTTTAAGACTTGTCAGTGCTGAGACTATACTGAGTTTTCCTTCTAGCATGAGCATGTCTGAAGCCTATGTCACTCTCTGACAGGAACATCATTTTGGTCTATGCAGTTGTTCCCTTCTGGAGTGACCGAGCCAGTTTGCAGCCAACTACAGTGTACCACTTCCTGTCAGTCGCTTTACCAAGTCAAAAAGGATATGCTTCAGTGATTTGTCAAGCTATTGCTTACAATATTTATAGATTTGGAGCCTACCTTACCTTTGGAAACATATTTTCCAGGAGAACTGCATGTTACTTATACAGCACATCTACACTGTAAATATAGGAAATTATGCTAAGAGTTTTAGGAACATTATAATTTATACATGCATTTCAGCTCAGATAATTTGATCTGATCTGTCATCACCAGAATATATTTAATAGCAAAGATAAGATTAATGCAAACTCACAGAGCAGAAGTAACTGGTGCTTTTCACCAAATACCACCTTTGACAGCCAAACAAAGCATTTCTGACAGTATATTATGTGACAGAGAGCAAAAATCCTGGCATTTTTACCACATTTCTCCCATCATATTATCTTCTCAACAGATCTATTGATTAAAATTTGATCACCCCCTAAGACAGGCCTGTAAAAATATTCTCCTTGTGGGTAAATAGATGGCCTGAGTAATGTGGCACTGAAACAATGGATGTTGGCATTGAAGTCTGTCAGCCGATCACTGCAGAGTGTACAGTGTAGGACAGTAAGCAACAGGCTAAACAGGCTGATCAAACTAATAAAAGACAGCATGAAAAGACCAAAAGCAAAGCATCTGGGTGCTAGATGTAAAAGTGAAGTCAATGCTTCAGTTATAAAAAATTATGTTGGAATTTAAAGAAAATACAAAGGACTAAAAAGGGAAACACAAAGCAGAAAGGGACAAACAAATGACCCAAATTCTTTTAAAACCTGTTTTGAGTGTCTGAGTGGTACAGCTTTCCTTCCAGTAATTAATAAAACACCCCCTAAAAATCTTAACATTATTTTATGACTTCGGGTTCACAGTGAAGCCATACATTATGGGAGCAATACATTATAAGTAGTAGTAGTATTATCATTTACTGTATTATATTGTCCTGATAGTGTACGTATCGATGGCTGTATCAGACGCACAGACACTTCCCACCCGCCGCGCCGTTACTGCGCTTGACCCGGAAGTAAAGTCACTCCTAACACAGCTGGCACCGCCTCTGAACGCAAACTTGGGCTGTCCGCGCGAGCCGTCTGCGTGAGTTGCCTGCGCTCTGTTTGCGCCCGTCGTCTGCACGGGCCGTCTGCGCTGGCTGCCTGCGCTCTGTCCGCGCGGGCCGTCTGCGCGGGCTGCCGCCTTCTGCGTGCCGCGGTCCGCCTCCAGTCACTTAATGTTTTCATCTCGCGGGCGTGGAGGCGCCGGCTAGTTAGCTGACATGGAGCTGTCCACGATTATAAAGAAGACTGGTAAGTAACTAGCGATAAGTTACTACACTCCGTCCTGCAGTTTGCATTTTTTTTTTTGCTCCCCGGTGTAGATTTTAAAGTCTTCTAGTGAAACGTGAACTGAAAGTTTGATTTGTTAGTTTGTTTAGATCTAACCTAACGCCACATCCTTCCTAGCATCACGGTTGACACTTTACGTGAACGGCAATAGTTTGCGGATAGTTACCGGTAGACCGCCGTCCCGCAGGTGCCTTTCTCCTTCCTCCTCCTCGTTATCGTTGTTTTCATCCTCCCCCTCCGTCGTAGGTGATGTTACTGGACGTGCGAATACTATTTGAAGATATTAAGTTTAATAAAGTTAAATTATACTGTCAAGTTATGTTTTTTGTGATATGCTTCCTGTTGCGTGTATGTTTGTGTTGACTGTCTTGTGTCATCCATCCATCCATCCATTTTTCAAAACGCTTATCCTACTGTGTCGTGGGGGGTCCGGAGCCTATCCCGGAAGCAATGGCCATTCACTCACACATGCACTCCTATGGGCAATTTAGTAACCCCGGAGTACCCCGACAACATGGGGAGAACATGCAAACTCCACACACATGTGACCCAGGCGGAGACTCGAAACTGGGTCCCAGAGGTGTGAGGCAATAGTGCTAACCACTGCACCACCATGCCACCCCTTGTGTTAGTCATATCAGTGTGTAATAACAATTTTTTGTAAATGTATTTACTTTGATTCCTCAAATTTATTTATCTGGATGAATGACAGGTTGGCCTCTTCTCTATGCAACCCCTGGGAGGGAAGCCTGGTGTTGCTTATGCTCTTCATCATCTTCGTCGTCCTCCTCCTCCTATTCCTCCTCTTCCCGCAGGCCACCAGCTGGCTGAAGTGCGGGAGCGAGCGCTCAGGAACCTCCTGTCTAAGCTGGAGCATGGCCTGCTCTGCGTCCACGACCTGGCCCAGGAGAAGCTGCTGCTCCTCAACCTGCTCGAGTGGTTCAACCTCCCGGAGGTGCCGGTACCAGAGGAGGCGCTACGGCTGCTGGCCATGCTGGCTGAGGTGAGACCCAAACGCAAGAGACGTATCATGAAGACAGATGACTTGTATTCCATATATGGTATACGTAAGTACTGTATAATCTATACCGCACAGAGAGATACTGTATAATTGATGTATGAGATGGATAAACACTGCATAATCCGTGTATTTGATAGATAATAATCCATATATCTCCTTAATCCATATATCACGTGGAAGGGTACTACGTAATTCATGTATTGTATAGGATAGTTACAGGGTAATCCACGTCACATGGATAAATACTTTATAATCCATATATCACACGGATAGGTGTTGCATAATCCTCAACATTTTTAGTGAATAATGGTATGAGGCAGAGTGCCTCATCTGGGTATGAATTTTATTCAGCAGCAGTGAATTAAATCCCATTTTTAAAAACAGGAAACACAGTATTATCCACAGGGTGTTCAGTAATTACATGCATGAATTGATTTGAAATATATTATGTTACAAGGTCTGAAATAGTTTCCTTTAACTATGTTTAATTGCACGGCCCTTGTCCTGTCCAGCACCCCAGTGCAGCACAGATGCTTCAGGACGCCGGTGCGGTGGAATTCCTCAACCAGCTTTCCCCGAAGGTGGAGGTGCCGCTGCAGTCCGTCATCGACGGCATCCTTGAGCGATTCTTCCGACTGCCAGATGCGCCTCCAGATTCCCCTGCAGAACATCAGCAATCAGCTTCTCATACCAGAGGTGCTACTTCAGGCTTTGTTTTGTTTTGCTGTTATTGCTCACAGATGAATAGCTTGTGGTTGTAATTAATGAACCCGGTATTTGATGAACTTGTTGCTGGTTTCTTTCATGCATGATTCTTCTGTTGTACCACTGAGAAAGGTAGTAAAGGAGGGTCTGTTTTTTTAAAGCATCCATCTGTACACATGGGTGCAGTGTCACCCTCCATGATATGCAGTCAGATCTCTTTCACTTTGTGCATTGACTTCTGTTAAGCAATTCCGTAAAACAGTGTTTCACAATCCGGTTCTCGGGGATCCACAGCCGGTCCAGGTTTTTGTTCCCTGCCCGACAGTCTACATTTTTGCTCCCTCCCAGCTCCCTGCCAGACAGTCTATGTTTTTGCTCCCTTCCAGTGTCCTGCCGGACAGTCCACATCTTTGCTTCCTCCAGATCTTGCATAAATGTGGGCTGTCTGCGGGTCCCTGACAACCGGCTTGGGAAACACTGCCGAAAAAGATGAATGATTCAGAATCTGACTGCGGAGGACAACTTGTAGCAGGGTGCCAGGTCTCACACATCAAAGGGAAAAATGGCATCCTCATCATGCGCCTGTGTCTGTGTGTGTAATTAGCCTGTATTAGTCTGCCATCATGTGTAGCATGCGCCCTCCCATTCCTTCCATGGGGGCGGTCACTGGGTCATTTGCTAGGTCACAGTTGAAGAGGGTACAGTGGCAGATTAATTCACCGCAGGTGTCTGTGGAACGGGGCGTGATGCAGGAATGATGAGTATTTGTGTCTCTCACTGACAGCTGCTGCCTTCCCATGCTCTGTCCAAGATGAGGTGCCGGTGACGGGCTACTTCCAGAGCAGCCCAGGCAAACTGAAATGGGCAGAAGCTCCCCTGCAAAGTGCGCCCGGTAGGTCATGTGCTCACTCACGTCGGGCCATGTGATCGCTGTCACACCTCCATCTATCAAAAATACCTTCAGAAGGATCCGCTTGGGCAATGCCCTGAGGTAACTGTAGATATAAAGAGGCAGTTAACTGTATTGCCAATCTTCAACATGTATATAAATTTATTATTTTAAAATGGGATTTTAAAGTAATGAGGTGTGTTAACTGTGACTCTTTCCATCACGTTTAGTGAGCAGTTCAGTAAAATGCCTGAAGTTTTACACTTTCCCGTGGCTGACGTTGACTACGACCGACCGGCACATTTTAGCATCGAATGAGAGGTGCGGAAAGTCCGGCCGTCACAGCGAATCCCCAAACCGCCGCAGTGTGCTTCTCCAGTCCAGGCTTTCACTTTCTTGATTAACCTGTATATAAGCTGTTTCACACAGACGGATACTGCTGTTTGATCAGTAGGACAGTGGTCTCACATTCCCTGCGTTCTGGATTCGATTCCTGCCCTAACTGTCCTGTCCTGTGCATGTGTGTATGTAGAGTCTGTAGGTTTTTCCTGTGCTTGTTTAGGCTACATCCAAAACGCATGGCTTGGGTGAATCGGTAAGCAAACAGCCCATAGCATGTGGCCTTTTGGGTTGTGGGGAGGGGGCCCATCTGTTCTGGAGACCTCACTCAGCTTTCCTGATTTTTTTTCCACTCCACACATGAGAATCAGTGGTTCTTCCTCACCTTTCTTCCTAACCCATTCCTCCTTAACGGCCTTATTCTCTACGTGAATGAGCTCTTATTTTCAGTCATGCTTGCCCTGTGAGTGCATGTGTTGAATATTTGTGTTGGCTTTCCTCTTGTAGCTCTCTGCAAAGTAACAACCACAGCCAGATCCGGACCACTTGTGATCTTCTGCAGAATGTCATCATGCAGGACTTCCCTGCTGAAATATTTCTACAGCGACCGACTATCGTGCAGGTAAGATTAATGGATTTAATGAGAGTAATCTGTTACAAATGCCTAATTTCTGCACTTAAGATTATGGGATCAAAGCCTTTGTGCCTGGTCGATAAAACCAATTAGATAGATCGGATCAAATGGATTTAGATGCATGGTAGCATTATTCCAGAGAGCAATGGGTTTGAGCTTCAAGTTGATTCACTGCCTTATTGTCTGAGATAATTGCATTACTTCCATCGCTGCTTATGTCTGAGATACTCCCATTGGGCCTCCTTCACCAACTGTTCTTAAGAATAAATTTCTTCTTTAAACCTACTTGCGCAGTTTCAAAAATATTCTAGCATTCATCAATGTTTTCTTATTTGGGATTTGTTCTTGGGTAAGAACAGTATCTACGTACACTCAGGAGCACAATTGTGCAGAGCAAAATAATTCCTTATTGGGTTTTATTTAATTTAATAGAGTTCATTGTTGAATCATTATACTTTTAATTATTTTGTAACTTTTAAATAATTATTAAATTATTAAAACGAGTAATAGCGTCCCATGAATTTTCTTTTGTGTTATTTTAAATCCAGTACTGACGCTACTAAATATTATATTAAATATTACAGCCGGAGTGCTGCTCACGTCCTGTGGTGGTACCGCCTCCACAGAACTACAGAAGCTTTTCCTACATTCGTACGTCCGGCGCCCCATCGTCTTTAGATTTTCGTTTGGCCATTCTTAATTGCTTTCTCAAATTTTCTTCTTAATTTCTGTGTGGGTGTGCAGTAGTGCAGTCTCATGCCCTTTTATGGGCAGTGGTGTTTACCTATGCTAATTAGGAACAACTGGCATGCGCCTTCAGTATTCATCATTATAAGAACACATTTGTAAACAGTTCTGTGCTTTATGAACACATCATGAATCTGACGTGGACTTTTCTTATAACCTTAGGACCTTTGTCAAGAAAACATGTAAGAACAATTATAAGATGACATTGGTGAATGAGGCCAAATATTTTCTGCACTGTTCCAGTAGGAGATACTCACAATACTCCATGTACTGTTTCTGTAGAAGATACTCGCATTACTCCCAGCACTGTTTCTGCTTGAGATACATTACTTCCAGCAATATCTCCATCTGATACTCAGATTACTCTCAGTACTATTTCTGTCTGAGATACTCACATTACTCCCAGCAGTATCTCTGTCTGACATACTCGCATTACTCCCAGCACTGTTTCTGCCTGAGATACATTACTTCCAGCAATATCTGTCTGATACTCACATTACTCCCAGCAGTATCTCTGTCTGACATACTTGCATTACTCTCAGCACTATTTCTGTTACTCCTTTTGCTTGTGTGTGTGTTGTTTGCAGTGGTTTTTGCATTCTCTGAACTGCTGCCTGCCCCCTACCCCCCCAGAACCTCCTGTCCCTTCTTACCCTGAACAGTGAGGGCCAAACCAGTGACCTGGTGATGCATGCCATTGCGTGCCTGCAGCAGCTCTGCATTAACCTGCGGAGCCGACTCCGTTTTCACAGGGACCCAAGTTTCCACTCAGTTAAACAAGGTATCGTCTGGACCGCGCCGGGTTGGGCCGGGATCCGAACCCAAACCTCACTAGGTGCAAGAGCGTGAAATGCATTTAACTAAGCGATGCTGGCAGGTGCTAAAAATGACCCAACAAGTGTCAGCGGGTTAGTTTGCCATCGTGTGGTATGTTCTACGCCCTGCCAGACACGTCGTCCCAGAGCTCCTCGGTGTCCTACCCTCAAGATGTGCCCGGCGCTCACCTGTCCCCGGCATCCCCCCCGGGCGAGTGCAGCCCCCGGCCCTCAGTGCTGGGCCGCACTGGCCAGAGGGCCAGGGGAGACGGCCAAGATGGGGACGTCACCTCCTCCAGGTGCCGGCTGCTCGCTTCTACTCAGGGCACTAGTTACGGCACATTGCCCATTTTCACCGTTAACACTTGTGTGTTTTTCCTATTGCTCTAGATATTAGTCAGTTATTCAGTCTTGATCTGTCGTCTTATCCCTGTACTGAGGTGTAGCTGACACGTATAGCATTTCTGTTCATAGACCAGAAAGCTCAAGGTCACTGTAACGATTCATTCACCCCCCCCCTCCCCACACAGTGCTGACAGAACACCCTTCTGTCTCTCCCTCCTCCCCCACTCAGCAGTGGCAGTTCCCGCCTCCGGGCTGCCTCCGAACCCCCCCTGCGATCCCCGGTGGACCTGGCCCATCTGGAGGCTGAGGACACGGCAGACCTGCAGCTGCGGCAGCTGAGTCTGGCCCAGCTGGGCGCTGCTGTGGTGGAGCGTGCCACATGCCTGCTGGAGACAGGTGAGGGGCCGTGTTGGGCCAGGGCCGGGTCGGGTCGGGTCGGCGCGGCAGCCCTGCTGATCACGGGCGAGGGCTGCGCCGCTGTCCCCGCCGGCACAGATGGACATGCATAATGTCCCGGCGACCGGCGTGTTTTTAATTTCTTTCATGAAGTACGTGACTCTGTCACCCCCCCCCAGAGAGCATGAAGGTCTTCCTGCGCATCCTGGAGCTGCTGTCGGAGGCGCTGCCGCTGCTGGCAGGCAGCGTGTCGGATGCCGTGTGGGAGGACAGCGGCTTAATTGGCCTGGACTTGGCAAGTGGCGGTGTCTCCCTCCGCCGCGCCGCCGTTCCATTATTTATTTTTTACCCGTGTGCCGTAACTCTGCCGGCGGCTTCCACAGGGTGATCCCTCCACCGGGGGTCTGATTAGCATTGCCGGCACTGCCCCCCCCAACCCCCACATGTCAGCTTTTGGCAGCTTAGCCTGGAGCGGTGCGGCGAACACGCTAACCAGGCGTCCCCCGAAATGCAGCCCACCTCCTGGAGCATCCCCCCCCCCCCAATATTTGTTTTGTTTTGCATCTGAGGTCGATGTGATCCGGGCAGGATCCATCTTTATGATCTCATGCCGCTCAGCCATTTCTTATTCAGCAGAGGAACGTGGTGGGGGTGGGGAAGAGAGAAAAATTCACAGCAGCTTTTCTGTGCCATGAGTTATGTACTTGACAAACCCTGTTACCCCTTTGTTTATAATACCCTCACAGTAATGGGTCTAAGGAACCGGCTTGACACCGTCTGGGTGGTAATTGTAGGGCCTTTGCTGCCCCCTGCTGTCTGTTATGGGCTGGTGTCCATGGTCCGGAATTGAGTTTATCCTACATTACACCACCTTTCTCACTGTCCTCTAGAAAGAAAAGCTGCTGACGTCCCTGGGCTGTTTGGGGGCCGTTTTGCAGCGGCACGACGCCCGTTCGTCTGATGCGTCTGAGACGTCACTCATCCACCACCGGATGGCGTATGTGGGCACCGGCGTGTTCACCATCCGGCTGCTTCAGACCCTTCTTCCCGTGGAGAAGGTGTGTAGGATCCGGTGGAGTGGGAGACGTTCGGCTCGGCACGATGCCAGATCACGAATCGCCAGCTTCTTTTAACCGCTGCGTTTTTTTTTTTTTTATTTTGTTTGACGCAGGCTGGAGATAATCTCCCAGAAAGCGCCAGGGAGGCTCTCTTTCTCCTCTGCATGGACGTGCCCTTCCGGTTGGCCTACCCAGGCGTCCACGAGTCCGCCGTGGCCTACCTGGAGCAAGCAAGCCCCGACAAACACTGCTTATACCAGCGGGCGGCGCAGTCAGCGCGCTTCATGGAGTCTACCTGTGCATTTGTCAGGGAAGCCCACACTCAGGTGCGTGGGGCTCGTCAGCTGGATGGGCAGGGGATGTCAGGTGGGTGTGGCTTGTCAGGAAGACCCATTCTCACATGGGCCGGGTTTATCGGGGGGGGGTCATTCTCCTGTGGGCGGGGCTTGTCAGGGTCTTGAAGCATACTCCCACATGTGACACTTCCCCACTGGTCTGTGCTCACGTTCTGCTTAATGATCCAGGCCCAGACATGCTTTCATCATCACTATGCGACTATTTGTGCTGAAAAAAACATAGGAAGCCAAACCGCCATCGCGCAGTACAGTATAGTTTATGATTAATATCCTTATTTTGTGGTGTATTTGTCGTTTTGGGTGTGACACCCAGCCCTCATATAGATTTTTGTCGAGTACGCAGCGCAGCGATTTCCATTTAATCTTGGTTAGGGTGGCAACGATATGAGATTTTTACGGTATGATAACAGTCATACCAATATCATGGTGTTACAGTATCAGTAAAAAAAAAATAAATAATAAATCTCCTTTTAGATAGTCATAAAAAAACCATATTGCTTTGCTAAATATATATTATGCATTATTGATCTAATATAACATGTCAATCCATATGAGATAACTGTCTCAGGAAATATCATGATTCCATGGTATACGATATACAGAAAAAAGGAGCAGGTTCGAATCCCCGACCAGCAAGGCACCACTGAGATACCCTGAGCAAGGTATTGCCCCCAAGCACTGCTCCCCGGGCGCTGAATTAGCTGCCCCCTGCTATGTCACGATGTCACATATGGGTTAAATGCAGAGGACTCATTCCGTTGTTGCGTGCTTTGGTGTGTCAACAATGACCACTGATCACCTAGTTCTTGTACAAAATTCCAAATTCTCAATTCTAATAATCAATAAAATCTTCTTGAAGCACGTGACTCAAATTCATGATTGACTAAGATCCTGTAGTAGCAATCACGCTGGATGTGTACCATGCCCGAGTCCAACTGAACCGCCCCCGGCCACACCTGTCCAAGCAGGCCCGGCACGGATAAACATACCGTGCGGAGTGATCACACTAGTGCAAGCATACTTGGGCACAGTACGGATTGCCTAGTTTAAGTACACTCTTAGCCCCTTGGGGAAGGAGCACTTAATAATTTCAGCTGTACTCATGTTTAACTTATTTGCACACACTGTTAGTGGCAGGAGAAAATTGAAGGTCCTGAATGGAGGGTTGTGGCAGTGAAAGCCGTATAATTTCTCCCAGTTAGCTGACAATTTATACTTTGCACCTGTCTGTAGTTTACATTTGTTTATTGATTTCTTTTTCTGTATGTTTAGCATTTGGTAAATAGAAGGATTCCGACTGAGATACAGTACATGCATCTGGAATTTCACCTTAGTTGCCGAGACGCCTTTCGTGGTATATTTCCCATCCATTGATGCAGGTCATGTGTTTATTACTGGCAGGGAGAAGGGAATTTCTCAGAGCTGTTGGAGTTAGCAGAGCAGGCCATTCATGGACTTCCATACCATAAGCATCTGCCTGTCATCCAGAAGTGCGTCCAGATCTGCTGCAACGTGTGAGATGCCGTTTATGCGCCTGATGCGAATCCTAATAACTGTGTCAACCTCAGAAGAGGTTCATTTATTTACAGAAGGGTGGGAGAAATTAAATGCCCCCGTTTCCCCCCCCCTCTGTCCTTTCTTACAGATGGAAATCGGCACAGCCGAATCCTGGACTCCAGAAGGAAAGTCTGAATGTTTTCCTGAAGCTGCTCTCTCACCCCCTCGTGTTTGTGAGGACAGAGACATATTCCTGTACCCTAAACATCGTGAAGGTGAGGTGCAGTCTAGGTCTAGGTCAAGGTCACAAACTGGATCAGACATCTGTCACTTGACTGAGTGGGGGTCCTACACTCCACATGCTTCCTGACTGCGACTTACATAATCAACTAGAGTAATTTTTTTTTTGTTGTCCTTTTAGGATTGTCTTGGAGTCCAGAACGTGGCCCGGCCCGGCTTTCCGTCCTGCCTCAGGATTAACTTCCTGCTGAATACCCACGTCTTGTATGAAATGTCAGCTTTCGGACTTCAGGACCAAGCTGAGCTGGTACGACAGTTTAAAAATACCTGCTATGTTAGTCGTCAACACCCCAGCAGGGCTGCTGGTGTGATGCATACCGCTGCGTGAAATCGTGGGTGTGCGCTAAGCTACTGCTCACTGCTGTCTAAGGCCCATAGATAGCCGAGTGGGTTTGGCCTCACCGGCATGGGGGGGGGAGAGATTCTGACAAATCCGGGATCCCATCTTTGCCATTCCGATCTGTAGGTGAATTCCGCTGCCAAGGAGATCCTCCTGTTCCTGCTGAAGGGGCAATTACTGATGACAACTCCAGCCTGGAAGAGATTCTTAGAGGAGCTTCACCCCGTCCTGCCCATATTGCAGGTACGTCCCTGTTCTCTGTAAAGCACCGCTGAGCGGATATTGTAAAAAGCAGGAGGATGATGAGCGTCCCCAGGAAGACAGTCTAATGTCCGTGGATCCTGGAGATTAAGCCAGTTTGCTGGTTTTTCTTTCTTGAATGTTTAATGAGTTTCTATTCTTGGAAAGAAAAAACTCGCAAAATGCAGAGATATTAAATTCTTGCCACCCTTTATATATATATATATATATATATATATATATATATATATATATATATATATATATATATATATATATATGTATATGTATTTAGGTGTGCAGAGACTCTTAAGTGGCATCTGACCGGACTCTGGCTTTAGTTTGCTCTGGACACTCCCAAGGTGATGGGATTGCTGAGGTCTCACTGTCCCTCAGGGTCACGCTGATGCTGAGGAGCCTCTGGGCAGCTGCGTCCTGCTGATCAGTGAGCCGTCAAGCGGGACGGTATCAGACGCGGCCAGAGTGAGGGCTGCCATGCGGTTGCTTTTTGCCAGGCGAAGCGCGTGAGTCTGCCTGACGCCAAAACCCAAGCGGCCCGCGGCGCCTGTTACCTTCTCTGCTCCAAGTGGGGATGCGGTGTGACTCAGTGGCTGCGAACGCTGCGTCCGATGCAGATCCCATTTTCGGGAGTGCGGTTTCAGCTCTGGGCCCTCAAGCAAGGCCCTTCACCCCATCGACTGTCTAACTCTGTTTTCTCAAAGTGAATAAAATATCTGCTTTTATAAATAAAGGGTAATGTTTTGTTTACAGATTGTTTCATTTATGTAATAAATACTGTCCTGTCCTGATTCTGCCCATCTGTTGGAACAACAGTGGTGGTCACTGTGTCCCTGCTTCCTGTGTGACCGTAGAGTCCGGGCTGCTGCGATCAGTCACCTGACACCTCACCTGATCGGTGGCTCCCCCCGGGCTGCCGTGACCCATGACGTCCTGTCTGCGCTGCCGTCCCTGTACATCCTCCACAAGCATGTCGATGTCAAACTCAACGAGTCAGACAGGTCGTTCCTGAAGGTGAGAGTCTGGATCAGGCCCCTCTGCGGATGTCCTCAGGCTACGCTTTAGCTACATGCTAAGGGAGAGGGTCTCGCTGGAGTTTTTCCTGGAGTAATGTAGCATTCCTGACACACTTCCTCCAACCTACGCAGGAGGAGTCTGTCAGTAAGCTGTACGGTGTCCTGACATCGGAAACTGTGGACCTGGCGCTCAGGAAGGCGGCTGCAGACCAGCTGGGGGTTGCGCTCCAGGGTCAGGCTCCGCCTACATCCAGACCTTTATTGGGGAAATACAGCAAACTGCCAAACTAAAGAGTCCCGCTCACACGTCTGTAGAATTCCTGATTAAAAAGGACTAGAAATGCAGCACATTAACACTGCAGATTTGTGTGAATATCAGCAACATGAAAGCCCACCTCATTTCCGGCTGTGGGAACCTGATGCCTGCATAGCTGTTCATTTGGTAACGGAGATCCGGCTTTCATTGTCACTACCTGTCCCCAGAAAGTGGTATCGGCTTCTACCCGCAAACCCACGGGCAGGAAGACGGTGTTTAAGCCACATGGTGGTTGCAGTTAAGCAGTCCGACTGAAATGTTTGTGTGGGGAAAGTGGCGTTGTGTAGAAGAAGGTTCCGGTAAACACTGAAGGCTTTTACTTGATGGCTGACGTGTGCTTGTCTCCCTCGCAGACACAGCGTTGCACTCGACTCTGAAGAAACTGGGCGTGACGGATAGGATCATATCCTTTTTGGAAGATGATGTGGCCAGGAACGTGAAGGTGAGGACCGTCCAATGAGAGCTGATAGTTGCGTTTCCATGGTGCACAAGCAGTACTGTAGTTAAAGGTCAATGATTGCTCTGTCCTGCCCATTCTCTGCCTCCCTCTTCCCCCTCGCTGAGGTCTCCTCTCCCCATGCAGAGCATGGACTGCCTGTTGGAGCCCTGTTTCCGGATCCTCAGGAAGCTGGTGTTTGCCGATGCCAGTCTGCGACACTCCCTGGCCCAGCGCACCCCACTCCTCATCACACTGCTCAAAGGTATGAAGCCAGTCCGGGAGTGACTGTGTATGCAGTTCACCTGCATGACAAATGTTTCAATACCTCACATGGTGCCGTCTGTCACCAGACTAGGGAAGGATGGATAGACACTGTCCCCCCCCAATAACCGCTTATCTCACCTCATATTGCGCCCCCCCCTTCCCCAGGGGGCCCATGTTCCAACCAAAGGCTCTGCTTTTCGGGCGTATCACCTCCCAAATGACATTTTCCAAATTGAATCAGCCCCCCATGTGCCGCCTTATGGGATCTGGAGTATTTTGGCCCAGGCTTCAGTGGCGTGTGACCTTTCTGGGCTCTTCTATTGCCCCGCCGCCCCTAAACGGCCTGTCTGTCCCCCATCAGCTTCGTTAACGGTGAAGCAGCTCAAGGGCGACGTCAGGGAGGCAGCTGTACTCATGTGCCTGCTGCTCTTCGACGGTGTGGCAAGGCTCCGCCTGCGGTGAGGCCCATCTCCCTCCGCCGGTCTCCCTCCGTCGCTGTCTCTCTCTCTGTCTGTCTCTCTCTGTCTGTCTCTCTCTGTCTGTCTCTCTCTGTCTGTCTCTCGCTGTCTGTCTCTCGCTGTCTCTCTCTCGCTGTCTTTCGCTGTCTCTCTCTCGCTGTCTGTCTCTCGCTGTCTCTCTCTCGCTGTCTGTCTCTCGCTGTCTCTCTCTCGCTGTCTCTCGCTGTCTCTCTCTCGCTGTCTCTCTCTCGCTGTCTGTCGCTGTCTGTCTCTCGCTGTCTCTCGCTGTCTCTCTCTCGCTGTCTCTCGCTGTCTCTCTCTCGCTGTCTCTCTCTCGCTGTCTGTCGCTGTCTGTCTTTCGCTGTCTCTCGCTGTCTCTTTCTCGCTGTCTGTCTCTCTCTGTCTCTCTCTCTCTATCTCTCTCCCCCCAGACATGGAAAGTCAGGATTTCATCATTTTTTGGGTCAAGCCAGGAAATGTCAGGGAATTTTCTTTGTGTTATTTCCAGTATTTCTTTATCATGTTATTTCACAAGTTTCTTGTATTTCTTCTACGGACCACAAAATCATCTCCCACAGGCCGCCACTACTACCTTCCAGAATGCTGAAATCTTCTACCCCTGCACTATCAAAGAAGTGTTAAATAGCTGTTCATTTCATCTAAGTATTAAGTGTTCCCCTCCTGTTCTCATTCCTTTCACTGTCACCCAGGGCTTGTGTTCTTACTTTGCATGTGTGCGTAGCTTAATATGCAGAGCTGTGATAGCGTTGTGTTGAATGTATTTCAGGGGGCACACCTAATTTCATTGTACATCCATGCAGTGACAATAAAAGGCATTCAAATTTACACTGCATTCTATTTGCTTGAGTGGTTGTTATTGGCTGCTGGACATGCAGTGTCCTGTGCCTACTAGCGAAGAGGCAAGCATACAGGAAAATGTACATTTCAAGAGCTTTGGCTGTAATGTGGTGACGTCAAGCACTGGGTGTTAAGAGTCGATGATGGAAAAGCTAAATGCACAGTTTGTAAAACAATTGACATGAAATATGGAGGAGGGTGCTGTTCACAGCTATGCAAATGGTAATTGATGGGTGTAAAATACTCGGTCCGTTTTTTTTCTGTGCTCAGCACATAGATTAACAGTTTTTCCATTCATTATAGGTCATGTAAATTCAGCTTTTTATTCAGTGAAAGTGAAGGGAATTTGACATTTGATTTTCAGGGAGAAGCCTTGTCTCTCCCTCATTCCCTCTGTCTCTCCATCTCTCCCTGTCTTCCTCCCTCCCACACTCCCTCCATCTTACTCTTTCTTTCTTTCTTTCTTTCTTTCTTTCTTTCTTTCTTTCTTTCTTTCTTTCATTCTTTCTATCTCTCCCTCCCTCATCTTTTCTGTCTGTGTTTCATTGCCTTGGTAAGTAACCATGGGACCTACTAATTTTGCTGTGTTTTTTTTAAACCAGGACTGACGAATCCGGTTCCCCCATCCAGTCTCCTTTCTCGCTTCCCATGTCCGTGATTAGGAGGTAACTGTCACGCCAGACGTGGGGATGGGATCGAGCTGTAGCTTAAAGGCAATCCAGTCTGACTGCGGCTTCTCCGTCTTTTGTCCAGATACAGCCTTCCGTTCCAGGCAGCGGTGCACCACGCGGTCAGCCCCCACTGCGTTGTGGTGCCTCCGTACTCAGACCTCCTGGCCCTGCTTCCTGCCTGGGAGATGCTGCAGTTCACCTGGAATCGGGCCTGGTATCTGTCAGAGCAGCGCCTCCTGGAGGCCGTGGAGGATCACAACAGCGATGCACCAGAGTAAGGCTGGGCTTTCAGACGGAGTGATGAGTACATGCCTGTCCCTGATTGGGATGCACATCTGCAGCGGCTTGACGGGGTCTCTGACGCCCACAGGTTCCTGGACGCCCTGAAACTCTCTGCCTCACAGGCACAGGTGCTCAGAGTGAGCCGCAGCCCCAGTGGGCTGCATGACTGCCTGAGCCGCATACAGCACGCCGCCTCACATGCTGCAGTCTCGGTGGCCCTGGCCCACGCGCGCTGCTACCTGCTGGCCGACGCTCTGGCCCTCGAACCCGGCACTTGCGGCAGTCGGGCTGCGCTGAGCTCCCTGGACTTCCACAGCACGCTCCAGAGGTGTGTGTCGCTGTCTGGGCTGCACTGGTCTCCAGCGACAGGGTTTGAAAGGTGTGTATGTGTCCCTACAGGTTTCTGCAGGTTCTTCCAGCGAGTTCGGATGACGAGAGACTCCTTGCGGACGTGGCCCTCTTCCTCCGTGTGGTTTTCACGCCCCAGGGGCAAGGCTCTGATGACAAGGACCTTCTGTGGCTTCTCGAGCTGCTCGGCACCCCGGTAACTGCTAACGGCCCAAATCAGGAGCTTTCTTTGGGGCGCTGCGTTGTTCCCTCCTAATTCAGTTTTATCCCCCTTCATAACTTGAGCAGTATGAGACACAAACAAATGCATTATTGTCGTATTAAATGGAAGCTGGCTGCCACTCTGCCACTCCCCTTAGCCTTATTTACAGAGATCAGCATGGTGGTTAACCACCCCACCCCCCCCAGCATTACTGGAATCATCCATCTTTTAGCTATAAAAGAGATAAGAAAATTCTAGAGGAGTGTGAAATATGCCAACAGGGATCTCCATCGTGTTTGAATGTTGTCTCCCACCACCCCCCAAGGAGACGGGCGCCCTGCTCTCCCTACTGGCCGGGGCGGAGACCCCAGGAGGGGACAACTCGCAGCTCCAGGCCAGTGAGAGGCTCCAGAAGGAGCTGACGGCCTTATTCTGCACGGTGCTGCACTGCCTGGGGCAGACCTCTGACAGGTACAGTGGCTGTATCAGTGTTACAGTGTCTGTCTGTCTGTCTGTCTGACCATGTGTGTCTGTCTGTCTCTGAGTGTGTGTGTCTCTGAGTCTGTCTGGGAAAGACCTCGGACAGGTACAGCAGCCGTATCAGTGTTCCAGTTAAATGGCATTTTACAACCAAATTTTGCCAGTGTTCAGCAATTACACCCTCCCCCATTCACTTTGGTAACCATGTCCCCTTAAACACTGCAGCAGCCATAAAATGCCGCGTCCCGTATTGATCCATGAAAAAACACAATTTGTTTTCATACATATTTCCCACCCCCCTGCTCAGCAAAATGTATGGTGGGGAAACCCCCCCATCATCAGCTTGGCAAATTTTATTGTCTGATAACCGACATAATGGGCCATCGCGTCTGTACATTCTATTCACATCTCAAAGAAAATAGAGGCGCTTAAATTAATGTAGAGCTGCGACCATTGATCTGAAACAGCTGTCGACCACACATTCTTCTGTGGGTCTGTGTGTGTGAGGGTCATGGGGGGGGTCTGGAGCCTATCCAGGAGGCTTCAGGCGCCAGGCAGGAAACAACCCAGGATGGGGCGCCAACCCAATGCAGGGTGCCAACCCAATGCAGGGCGCCAACCCAATGCAGGGCACACTCACACCAGCATACCAGTGGGCAATTTGGTAACTCCAGTCAAGCTCAACATGTTTTTGGACTGTGGGGTGGGGGGGGGGGAACCAGAGTACTTAGAGGAAACCCCACGGCGACACGGGGAGAACATGCAAACTCCGCACACATGTAACCCAGGCGGAGACTCGAACCCGGGTTTCTGAGGTGTGAGGTTACAGTGCTAACCACCGCACCACCATGCCGCCCCATATCCACATATTTTAATTTTAAAATATCGGATATATTTTTGTTAGATATTACGCTGCTGTTCCTCCGCCTTACAAGCTGTGTAATAATCTGATGTGTGCCAGTATATGCTGTCCTATGTACAGTGGGTTTATTTGTACTGATTCTCTATTGTCTTGTATTCTCTTTAGAATATAACTATAAATCTGTAAAGACGTCAAAACTATAAAATAACATTGAATTATGCACGGCCCAATAAAGTATTAAAGAAACAAAAATTGTATGTTGGGGTGGGGGCAGCTCTGTGGGTTAGGATCCAAAAGGTTACCAGTTCACATCCCTGAACCCCCAGGTGATCCCACCATTGGGCCCTTGAGCGAGGCCCTTATCCCCTACTGCTCCAGGGACTGACTGACCTTACTGTCTCCTCTATGCCTGTTTGATGAGGTGGCCTCCTGGGATGCTTCTCCAGCTGTCCTGAAGGAGGTCCCACATATAAGCTGACTGCTCATTGGCTGTTTCTCCATCACACTCTGGTCAATCACCTCCAAAACCATTTCTTCTGGGATTAGGTCAGGTGACCAGGTCATGTGATTCAGGTCACTATATTACTCTGCTTTGTAGGCAGAGTGGCATGTCCAAACTTGTACAGTACATGCTTCTGACCTCCCTGTCCACAGGGCTTGTCGGGCTCTGGGGGGCGCCGTGCAGACACAGCTGGCCACGCGGCTGCTTCGGTGCCTGCGAGTTTCGGACGCTCCTCACTTCTACGGCCTGCCCTCTCTGGAGAGGACCCTGAGGGCCATGGTGTGTCTCAGCGCCCTGCCTGGCTGGAGCACCCACGGGGGTAGCCTGGAGTCACGCAGCCTCTGTCTCAAGTACCTGAACGGCCTCCTGGAGGTGCGGATCAACCCGGGTGCGAGTGGCCAATCAGAGCCTCTCTGTGCTGTAGAGTCACTCCCTGCCTTGGGCCGTGGGTGTATGTGATACTGAATGCTGACCGGCTCGCTAAGTCACTGTAAACGTCCTCCACGGCAAGCAGACACGTGCTTTGTGGCGTTTACCCCCCCTGCCTTCTCATACATCCATGTGCGGATTTATGTAATCCGCTTGAAACACCTCCAGAGTTTCTCTGGTGTTGGTTGGAAAACACCAGGACTTTGTTTCTGTAAATTCTTTAGAAAGCTCTGTCAAACAATCCAGCAAGCACCCCTCCCCTGCAATGAATCATGAATCCATGCAGATATTTTATACTTATTTTTGGAGGCAGATGTTTGAAGTCAGACTGTTGTACCTAGTCAAGCTAGCTAGCATAAAAATATTGAAGCTTTTTGGCATGTACTTTTGTGTGTGTGTATTATTCCGACAGCTAATTAATGACCCCTCATATGTGTGTGTCCACCTGCCTCTCTTCTCTAAGGTCATTTCTTCATTCTATGTGGAATGGGGAGGGAATTCGATGTCCTTCATGGGAAAAGGTGTCACTAAGAACACAGTCCTGTGTCTGCTGCATTTGTCCCATGAGATGATGGCTGAGGAGTCGAATGCGGTCAGTATGTCTGAGATTATTATACAGGATAATACACACTCTCCTCATTTGGCGACCAAGTTCACGCTCATTAAGAGAAATGACCGCTAAGTAAAAATCACGGTAGCCTAGGCGTGACCGGGACTGCGCTTCATGCTGTGAAGATCATTGCCTGTTGTGTCTCAGTTAGATTAAATTCTCATACAGTCTACAAAATTTGGTCTTAAATGCACTCATTGGTCAGAAAAGATTTTTTTTATTACCACCTTTGTACTTCTGAATGGTCCCTAACAGAGATAGTTTGCAAAACAAGTAGAGGGGGTGATTAATCACCTTAGTATGAGAGCAGGGCCTTTAAACCGTACTCTTACCAAAGGGGGCGGGGTCAATAAATGCCCTCTTACCAAAGGGGGCGGGGTCATTAAGTGCCCTCTTAATGAAATAGGTGGGGCAGAGGGGGCAGGTGCTTTAAGCTCCCTCTCACCCCGTCTGTCTTGCAGGAGTGGCTGCCACTCTGGTCGCTGACGCACGAGCTTCCAGAGGACCGCAGTGCACAAGGCCTGGCCTGGCTCGTCCCGCTCTGGGTGGACAGGGACCCTGAGGTGAGGCCCCTTCTCAGCCTAATAGACACAAAAAATAAAAAGTCATAAGACGAAGTGCCCGAGTGTATCTGCACTGAGGTCTAGGTTTTCGCATAAAGATCTTATCGCTGTCCACAGGTGAGATTCGCCAGTCTTGGCATCAGCTCGGCGCTGACGTCCTTAAAGCAGGGCTGCTTAGCCCTCGCTGCCAGCTGCCAGAACATCTCGGGGGGGCTGTGGGCCACACTGCTGAATGTGCTCCTGGACCAGCAGGAGTGCAGCATGGTCCGCAGGGAGGTGGGTCCACCTCCGCATTACACTCGCTCTGTATGCTCCTCTAGGAGGCCTTTGCTTTTTGCTTCTTTTGACAAAACACCATGATGCAGTATGTGTCAATTACCAACAGATGGCATTGTTGGTCGTATTTGGTATTATCATTCATTTTTAGGTTTTTATTACTGGGATCCCATTCAGGGTGTTTCTTGTGCCACATGTTGCCTGGAATGGGTTTAGGGTTAGAGTTAGGCTGAGGGCATTGACAAGGCTAAGTGGTTAGAAGACAGGCAGATGGATGTTTAGATCTTGTTTTCATTAACAATTATATTCCCTTTCCAGGCTGCGTTTATTCTGCAGAACCTGCTTGTGATGCCCATGCCTGCCAGGATGGATGAAGCCGAGGATTTTTCTTGGCCGGTAGGTGGTGTTTCCGGCATGTTCCTTCCGAGCATATGTGGTGGGGGTAGGGAATATCGGTCTGACACTTGCTCCATTTCTGCCTTATCTCGGGGGCCCCATCTGTGCTTTGCATTTTTCACCTTGGTTTTCCCATCCGCTCTCTTTCCTGTGCGATGCTTTTATCTGCTTTCACCGTCACTTGCGGGGGAGTAAAATGTCAGCAACTGTACTGCGCTGCCAGCTCAGCCAATCAGCCGCACCATTAACTGTCAGCTGACTTCCACCTCTCACCCTGTAGGGCCCGTGTGTCCACGACGACGTGTCTGGCCTGTCACTGGTGGGCCTCCCAGCCCTGCGGGCGCTGCTATATCACTGCCACTTCTTCCAGCATGTGAGCCAAGCGGTGCGCTGCATGCACCGGTACTCTTTCGAGGTGGACTTCCCCGCTTACCCAGAGGGCGGCGTCGACGGTAACCTCCCCACAGACACGCTGCATGGCAGATGTGATGTTTTTCAGTACTTGCGGCGTTTATTAAAATGGATACTTCTCCTGTGTAGGAAAGCACAGCTTCATGTATTTCGCTGAAGCAGTTCAGCTTGATTTAATGCACCATCCCCAAGTGAACGGGCAGCCCCGTCTACTCCTCCTTTGAGATTTACCCCAGTGCCTTGTTAGAACCGGACCCAGCATGAAGTGCAGCCCGTGACCTGTGTTCTGATGAATTGCCACCAGGCGGCGATAACTCGCTGATGAGCTGGAGAGACCCTCCTTTGCCGTCAGATCGCAGCAGCATGCCTGGTTCACTCTCCACTTCCAGCACCCTGGTGAGTCGTCACAATGGACAGGGAGCAGCATGGAACTCTTCCGGAGATCCGATCAATGCGCCGCACGCAGTTACCGAATCCAAACACTCTGTTATGAGTGTTATGTGTCACTTGATTATAAACCGTTCCGTTATGCAAAGTGATCGTTCTTTAGTTGTTTTCTTGTAGCGCAAATGAATAGCGAATAGAGAATAATTATCTGTGCCCTTTTTCAGGGTGTCGTGGTGTATCAGTCAGTTCATTAGTGTTGGTATTATGCCGTAGTGAAACGCAGGACTGTTAAAGGTACCCCCTTTCATCATCGAGGATCCGTATGGCGGATTTCAGTCGCTTCTCTGAAGGTTTATGTTTTACTCTAGTCAGGCAGCAATCATTCAGTGAGTAATTCAATGATTAATTACTTACTGTATTGATCTAAAGGCTGATTTATAATACTATATAGAATCTACACTATAGGTACCCACTTAGCCACATACCCTATGCCACAGCCTGATGCACACCCCCCCACAGAACTGTCACTGCAGTCTTCCGGCTGTGGCCTAGGGTCCTGCAGACTGCACTTTCCGTGTCCCGTCGGGTTACCGGAACATTCTCATAGCTTTGTTCTGCGTCGCCTGGCCTTTCGTTCTGTTTCAGATTCGCCGCGAGGCACTGTCATTCTCCCCACCTTCACCGAAAGCGACTCCTGAGGCAGACGCCGGCAGCCTCCTGGCTCGAGGTGAAGGTTCTTGAGCTGGCCGGATAGCCTCTGATCCGTTTCAGCAGAGTCTCTGACTCCGTCATTCCCCCAGGCACGAGCGATGTGGACCGAAGCGACTCCGCCGTATCCCAGGATTCCCGGCACGCAGAGCCAGCTGTCCCGCGTGCCATCGTCACCCCCGAGCTGGTCTCCGCGCTCTGTGGCCTGCTTGCCAACCTGGCGTCCATCCAGCCAGAGTTCACCCTGAGCGCACTGCGGCAGCACTGCATCCTGCTGTCCCTCGCCAGGTACTCGCCGTGGTGTCTTTGGCTACCTATAAGTTCATCATAATCAAAAGATTGACGCAGCCTCCTCCGGGGCCCCTGCACCCTGTGACCGGGGTCTACTCTCAGCTTTGTAGATTCCGGAACAATCGAGCGGTGTGTTTGCGACTTGAGGATGTCGGGACGTGCCGGTGGTGACGCAGATGCTATGAGCCAGGTGTGTTTGCGGTAGCGACCCGCGGGAGGGGGGCACCATCCTCCTCTCGCCGTTTCCGATCTCTATCAGCCTTGCCTCGATGTGGTCATCTAATGCTACTGGTTTTTGTTTAACTTTCAAAACTGTCGTGTGCTTTTCATAGGAAACATGTGGTTCACTCAATTGCCCACTGCCTCCCCACTGCACCGGAATTACCTCCCCCACACCCCCCCACCCTCATTCAGTGTTTACACTCTCCCTCTGTTCGGATGCTGCTGTTTCCTGTAGCGATAGCTGAATTTTTACTAAACAGCCTTTGTTAATTACCTACAAAACATTCAATTATGTGCTGCTCAAGTAAGCCACTGTCGCCAGCCTTTTTAATAATTAGTGAACATGCCTCCAACTGCTGATTAGGTCCAGAGCCTCCTGCAGTTCCTCTCCGGCTTTGCAGGTCTCCTGCAGACCTGCATCACACTGAGCGCAGAGCTGCTCTCTCAGATGGAGGCCGAGATCCCCGCCCTGCTCGCCGGCATCTTCACCGCACTCACCGCCGACCTCCAACACCTCGGTATGGTACGGGCTGGCGTGTGATTAAAATCGGCGTGACAAGTAAACATGGCACAGCCTGAGTGGCATTTAAGGCCGAACACGTCTCCTCTGATCTCATCTCAGCAGTAACAGCAACAATAATGGTCTGTCTAGATTGTATCAAAAAATACCACGAAAATACCTCATCGATACCAATCTGTCTGTAAATTAAGAAATGAAATGTTAAGTTAATCTCTCCACAGACACCTGTATTTATTCATCTCCTGATGTCGCTGTTATTCTCGTGTTTGTCGTCCTCCTGCCCTGCAGACTCCTTGTCTCGGGACACCGCGCTCCACACCTGGGCCACCTTGTTTACGCTCCTGGCTACGGCGCTGAGGCAGGACGCCCCCACTGTGTTCCCATCTGTCTCCGCGATGATGGCCTGGCGCTGGCAGGCGTTGGCGGGTACGCCCTGGAATCCGTCTTATCCTCCTCCGCTTCCAGTCCTCCTATCCCGGTCATCTGATAGGCGTCATTAAAATCACAGCTGCGGGTGTAGCTGCCGTTTATGCCATCGACACTGAATTTCCCTCAGCCATAGCCGTCTGGGTCACGTGCCAGGGGATCACCTGGTCACCTTCAACGCTGGTCACCTGATCTCTAATCACCAAATCACCTTCAATGCCAGTTGCCTGGTCAGCTTCCTCGTCAGTCACCTGATTGCTGGTCACATGGTTACCGTCCGTGTCAGTCGCCTAATTACCTGTTCTCCTTTCACGCTGGTTGCCTGGTTACCTGCCCACTTTCCGTGCTGCTCACCTGGTCACCTGATTACCTTCCTTGCCAGTCACCTAGTTTCTGGCTGCCTGGTCATCTTCTGCGCCAGTTGTCTGGTCACATGGTTGACGGGGGACCTGCTGCTGTCATCCTGCCCCCCAGGTACTGTTTCCCTCTGCGTCCAGCTCTCCTCCTCGGATCCTGTGCTCTTCTCAGCAGCCATGAGCTTTCTTTGCGCCGTCCTGACTGAGCAGAGCAGGAGAGGTGCACGCGACTCTCCCGAAACACCCCTGTCCACGCCGCTCAGTGGGCACCCCGGGAGCCAGCTCTGTGAGCTGCTGCTGCAGGTGGACATGCCTGCCTTAGCACCTTCTGGTGTGACATAAAGGCTTTCAAACAGGCACATCCCCACCAGGACATTTATTTTTCATCTCTCATTGCTTTTGGCAGTGTTTCGAGAAACAACCACTCCAGGACCCCCTGAAGAAGGTAACATCCAGAGCGTTCCTGTCGCTCCTGGCCTGTAGCCCCAGCGCACAGAGCTATGCCTGCAGAGGTGCGTGTCTGTCGAGCTGTGTACGGTGTGTGCCGCTGTCCTGACGCTGACTGTCACGCCTGTGCTCGTCAGCTGGCCTGGTGGAGACGCTCGTCGAGAGGATGAGGAACATCCATTTGCAGCTGCAGCAGGAATCGCTGAACCCTGGGAAGGCGGCACAGAAGAAGAAGGTAGGCGACGTGAACGTTACACCATCCGCACAAGATTAGCATGAAATAATCCAGGAAGGGGGGGTGGGAGAAGGCGGTTAAAAGCATTTGTACATCTGGGCCCGTACAGGAAGAGGGCTGCTTGAGAGAGTTAAAGCTGGTCTTGCAGCTGCTGCGGAACTGCCTGTACCGTAATGAGGAGTGTAAGGTAGGTGCCATCAATGGTCAGGTTCGTGGTTTCCACTCGCACCTTTCCCTAGATTAAGCGCCATATCTTGCCTCTGCAGGCCTCGGCCTGTGACTCGCGCTTGGCTTACGCTGTCGCCCCCCTCTGGCCTTGGTTGCTGCTAAACGACCGCCTGATGGAGGCTGCCCTGGAACTGCTCTGCGTCTTCACAGCCGGCTGCGGCCCAGGTTTGCGCATGCTTTGTTACGCAAAACTACCACCTTGGCTCTCTGCACCCTCACTGATCATGCAGGTAGTAACATTCAGCACTCAGGCAGGGGCTTTGTTCGTACATGTGGTCCATTATAGTCAGGTTTAACACACCAGCCCTCCTTATCGATCCATACTGTAGGTTCAGTCTCAGAATAGTGACTCCTTTTGAATTAGAGGCTGTCCATCTCTTGGTATATACATGTGAGGACCATGTGAGGATAATAATCGGAAATAATTATATTTGTATAGCACTTCTGTTTTAGAGCCAAAAGGCAAAGCTCTCCATTTACCAGTCGATCTACATTCCTACCCTCACCTGTGGTCGCGAGCTTTGGGTAGTGACCGAAGGAAGGAGATCGCGAGTGCAAGCGGACGAAATGAGTTTCCTTCGCAGGGTGGCTGGGCTCTCCCTTAGAGATAGGGTGAGGATCTCGGTCATTCGGGAGGGATTCAGAGTAGAGCCGCTGCTCCTCCGCATTGAGAGGAGCCAGATGAGGTGGCTCGGGCATCTGATTAGGATGCCTTCTGGATGCCTCCCTGGGGAGGTGTTCCGGGCATGTCCCACTCGGAGGAGGCCCCGGGGAAGACCCAGGACACGCTGGAGGGACTATGTCTCTCCGCTGGCCTGGGAAGGCCTCGGGATCCCCCCAGAGGAGCTGGATGAAGTGGCCGGGGAGAGGGAAGTCTGGGCCTCCCTGCTGAGACTGCTGCCCCCGCGACCCGACCTCGGAATAAGCGGGAGATGATGGATGGATGGATAGATGGATGGATGGACTTCTGTTTTAGTTTGTAGTGAGATTACCTATATTCCTTAAAACGTTTACCCTATTTGTCCGTTATCTTAATTTAACTTGAAGAAGACGCTATCCATACAACTCATGACCCTGGAAAAGGGAACCAATCAGCTTGTTTATGGTACTGCGATCTTATGTTACATAAATACACTGCTCAAAAAAATCATAGGAACACTTTGAATACACATCATATCTCAATGGGAAAAAAATCATGCTGGATATCTATACTGATGCAGACTGGGTAATGTGTTATGAACGAAAGGATGCCACATCGTTTGATGGAAATGAAAATTATCCACCTACAGAGGGCTGAATTCAAAGACACCCCGAAAATCAAAGTGAAAAAATGATGCAGCAGGCTAGTCCATCTTGCCAAAATTTCACTGCAGCACCTCAAAATCATTCTCAGTAGCTTGTATGGCCCCTACTGTACATGTTTGTATGCAGGTCTGACAACGTCCCGCCCGTAAGAACCATGCTGTAGAACCATCCTTCATCACAAAAGGAGCCTGACATCACTCTTATACATGGCTGTCCTCCTCCGATGACGCCATTGAGTGCTGTTTGTGAACTGGAGGATGAATAAGTCACTGTGCTTGTTGGGTGACGTGACAGGCTGATGCTGGCCGCTCTCTTGAGACGTCTCGCCTAGCTGTCAGCATTCTCACACGTTTTTCCATCCTTGAGTGACTTTCAGCCACCTGCAAGCCTCTCACCTCCCTGGGCTCAGGTCAGCCTCTGTGCTCAGGTCAGCCTCTGTGCTCAGGTCAGCCTCTGTGCTCAGGTCAGCCTCTGTGCTCAGGTCAGCCTCTGTGATCCTCAGGATTCATGAGAAAGATGCTTTTCGGTCTCGAACATTCTCTTCCATATGGAGCATGTTATGACTGCCGAAAACATTTTTATTTTTTTTTTTAATTGTTCCCCTTCGAATATGTTTTACTCTGAATTAGAGATCCTTTGAATATTTATTGTGCCATTGTGTGAGGAAGGTACAAATAGAAAAGCACAAATGGGAAGGTATTAACAGAAAGGTACAAATGGAAAAACAGAATCAGGAAGACAATCAGGAAGGTATAAACAGAAAGGTACAAATGGAAAAACAGAATCAGGAAGACAATCAGGAAGGTATAAACAGAAAGGTACAAATGGAAAAACGGAATCAGGAAGACACAATCAGGAAGGTATAAGCAGAAAGGAACAAATGGAAAAACAGAATCAGGAAGACACTATCAGGAAGGTATAAACAGAATGGTACAAATGGAAAAACAGAATCACGAAGACACTATCAGGAAGGTATAAACAGGTAGGTCAAATCAGGATTGTATAAAAAGGTCACAGGTCACTTCATTCCATTTGTTTGTAGTATATTTGGGTTTCACTATGAGGTGAAAAACTTAGAGAGCTGATATTTGCTGGTATTGCTGGTGGGTGTCAGAAACAGGCCCTGATGTTGTTCACAGAAGCCTAAGATCACAGTTTGCTGCACATGTGAGTATTTATGCACACTGAGGTTAGGCTTCCCCACTGAACACTATGCTTCAAGGAGGTCTTTACAGGAAATCCATGCATCACGGAAACACACTTACCAGCACTGAGGGGGCGCGACTCGATACTTCTCATTCTTTCCATTGTAGGGGCTCTTTATGTTGTTATTTATGACATAACAGCCTTTATCTAACACTAGGTGTTTAATTATGGCTTGTGTATTTACAGAAACGGAGAAATATCATTCTTTTAGATGAAAGAAAGCTTTGTGTATTTGCCCTTGATCGTGGTAACATGGCCCCTTCCTGCAGCCTGCAGCTCGCTGTGCTGGGGCGGCCCAGGACACGCTCCCGTCCAGAGGAGCCCCACCGGGGGCTCCCTGATGCATAGCGTCATGAAGTTGGCCACACTTCTGGCGCCTGAAAACAGCGGCCCTCAGCGCTTGGCCTTCTGCCTGTTGGCCAATCTGGCAGCATCCCGCGACTGTAAGGGGCTCCTACAGAAGGTATCCAGCCAGCTGGGGTCGATTGGCAAGAGTTCGCCGAGCTCTGGGTTATGAGCAGCCCTCACGGATGCTGGTTTTCCCATCTCCCTTCTTCTGTCCTTGTCTTTCAGAGCAATTTCTTTCAGCATTTTCTGGCACTGTCTCTACTGAAGCCCAGGTCAAAGGCCCCCAATCCTGCCCTGAGCCTCTGGCTGAAGTTGCTCCTCAGCTTGTCCTTCAGCGAAGACGGCCAGCAGATGATTCTGAAGATGGACGGCGCACTGGAGCTGATAGCGGAGCTGGCACTGCACAAGCGGGACAGCCACCGGCCGCTGACCCTCCTCATCTTGCACAATGTCAGCTTCTGCTCTGCCAACAAGCCCAAAGTCCTGGCCAGCGGTGGGTCTCTACTTGGGGCGTCACATGACGCCTGAGGCCACTGCAGAGCAGGTCGGGAATGAACTGGGTTGGGACGCAGCCTTGCCAAACCCTTATTTTGCTGCCGTTACAAACATTATGTTTTGGAGGCCAGGATCCTTCGCATGTGATGGGTGATTTGGCAGAATTGTCTGGATAAACACACACCCCTGAAATGTGTGCTGTATGATAGACATGGAGGACTGGCAGTGCTGATGCTAATGCATTAATGACTTTTGTTTGCCTTCTCTTTTGACCTGAACATCGTCTGCTTCCAGTTAAATCGGTCAGCGTTCTGGTGTCCTGCCTGGAGAGCAACCAGCCACACATCCGTGCCATCGGCGCGTCGGCTCTTTGGGCCCTGCTGCACAATTATCAGAAGGTAGCGCTCTCACGCCAAGATCACGCTCTGTTAGCTTCAGAAGAGGAATCGGGTCTGTCTGTGGTCCCAGAGGAGGCACTGCAATCTGTCAGTTAATATTCTGGGCTTTCCAGTGGAATGGTGATCCTCCGTCACTCTCATTTTAAGTGTCTTGGTAGTGCCGTGGGGTGGGATGCAGCCTCTGTATACGGGCCCTGTAAAGCCGCCGGGTCCCACTAGCGATCCGGTTTCCCCCCCATGACACAGCCGTGCCTCTTCAAGCCAGTGCTAAGCTGCTGTCTTAGCGAATCATCATTGTGTATTTTCTGGATCATCCGGAATCACTGCGCCAAGGTGAGGGTTGCAGGTCGATGGTGGAAGCTTTAGATTCCCAGACGTCCATGTCCTTACAAATTATACACATGCATTCTTACAGATGCACAGGGATGCACACGCACATACCTGCATGCACACATGCACACAAGCATACATGCAGAAATACATGCATTCGTTTATAGATGCATACATGAATAAACAGTATCTGGGTGCTCAGGGTGATGTTTCTTGCCCATTCTTCTGGGTAAGGACTCGATGGTGTGTGATTCAGGCTTACTGGAAACACACATACACTGGAAAATCATCAATCACCCGTCCAACAGTGCAATGGATTGAGGAGATTTCAAATGAAGTTTGAATCCACTTTATCGAAGGCATAGATTTTAGTTTCATTACAATGGTAGATTTCATTTTCATATATCCTCAGACAGCTACTTTCATTCTTGCACGGGTCGGATCACGTTCAGGTTCTGTTTGTCCCGGACGGTTTGGACCTGCACGCTGACATGTGCTTCCACCCTTCTTCCAAAGGCTAAGGTGATTCTGAAGAATCCGTCCATCAGGATTAAGGCAGAAGAGGCGCTGACCTCGGCACGGGAAGGTCTGGGTTTATTCTCATACGCGACGTGTCTGGGCATTCGAGCTCCACTGGCTGACTCCCTGTATTAAACACACTCTATTATACACTCTGTATCCACTTTCCTGCACAGCCTCACTTTCCTTCTTTTACAGATGGAGAAACAAACCGAGGCGAAGCCCTTAACTCCTATCTGCTGAAGTGCCTTGAAAACCTCACGCAGCTTTTAAATCATTAGCCGCCTCCCAGAATTCCCGCAAACATTCCCGATTATCCTGCTTCCCATCATTTTCAGCTGCGCTGAAATGTTTTTTACGGATTCCTCAAATGTCTTTTTCTTTGTGTTTATTATTCTTACGATTTTTTATATGGCCGTTTGACTGTGAAATCAATTAAAGCGTGTGGAATCGATTAGCCGAAATGACGTGCCTGTGTACTATCCCAACACCCAAAAGTTAGCGTGGTTTGGCGCTAATGTGCATCATTGTCTGGTGCCACGGCTTTCGTGCTGAAACGCCTCTCTGTAGCTCAAACAGGAAGTGCCTCTATACTCATCAATGCCGTATTCATTCTGGCTCAGAGTAGTAAGATGGATGCCTTGAAAAAGGATTACTGGTACTTCATGGTACATATCATCTTCCTCAGTTCACTTACAGGTAATGTCTCTCTTTCTTCATAATAAAATTATAAACTCTTTTACTCTGAAAGCAATTTTGATTTGTTTTGTAATACCATTTGCTTTTTTTCTACGCTGATAGCTCTAGTAATACCTTTAACTAAGATTTCTTACTCAGACTTTTTCCTGAGAAAAAGAAAATGTTTTTACTTTAGGCTAAAAAGTGGATTCCTGATGGGGGGTGGGGGGGGGGGCATTTTCCTTGGTGGCTTTTTTGTGTTTCTGGGCACCTGGGGGGTCATTGTTAAGTTTAGAGGTTTGAAGACATTACCCGTTACCTTTCAAATGTGTGTGTGTGTGTGTGTGTGTGTGTGTGGAGAGCAAACCTTTGTCAGCTTCAGTGATTGTGCTTTAGTAGTGTTGTGTTCAGTTTGTTTATTTAAAGCTTCTTATTTTTAAGGGTTCTTTATCGCCTGACTTCAGCTTATTTTCAACCCGCCCTCTCTCACTTCATTAAACACCGTTTGTAGCAGGATGCCGTTATCAGCTGAGGCATCACACAGCGCAGGTGTATCCAGGTCATCGCTGCAGCTCGAATGTGGCTCCTACTTAATCTCACTGCGTTCGGTCGCCTCGGGGGAGAGTGTGACTGCTGCAGTGCTCTGTATGCTGGCTTGGGGCAGCCTTAAGCTGAAGCTCTCGCCACATCGCCTCTCCTCTCTGTTTTTTTTTTGTCTGATCGGGAATAATACTGAGGGCTGGTTTTGTGAGCTTCATTTGACAAATTCAGTTTAGGTTATTGTTCATTTTCATATCATGGTGCTGCCTGTGGTTTGTATCTAAATTTCCCGTAAGCTGCTGCACAGAGAGTACATATCATCATTAAACTGGCTTACTGACTGTGTAACGTTTTACATTAATCATTTTAACAGTGTTTGTTTATCCAGTGCTGTGCTGTAGTAAGTAGGTCACTCTGTACAGTATGCGCTCCTGAGCTCACTGTAACTGTAACACACACAGGGGCCCCAAAAACCGATGCCAAACATCGGTGAATGCAAATGAGAATCGCAGCACATTAGCAGAGAGCTGAACCAGTTCAAATAAGAACAGTTCGCATCCTGAGGGTCACACTGGGGCTGTTTCACCACTGCAGATGCATGCGTGACGCTCAGAGCTTTAGGTTTACAGCCTTCAGCCATCCTTCACGAGACTAGTGACTCATTTTAGGAAAGCCTTCGTTTGCAAAGTCAACCTGAGATTTCCCATTTATTGCCATTCACAAGGAAAAAAGGCTCTAATAATATTTGAATATATCAGAATCTCACTTTAATGCCAGTATGTACGAACATAATTAAATGAACAGAACTGTTTGTGGTTTGATGCCAGATATGAAGTACATAACGATACTAAGACATACAGGAGAAACACTTCACAGCACACTGTGTAAAATAGGAACACAAATAAAAGGAAAACGAAAATTTACACAAGAGAATTATACAAAAGACAGTACAAGACATCTTTACAAATTTAAGATCAGAACTAGTGCAAGTACCAAAAAAGTGGTTATTTGTTGTAATGCAGGTTGAAACGATAATGCAGGTAAACCGTGAGGGGAAAATGCATTTGACGTCATGATGTACTTGAACTTCCTCTGTGATGGCAGTTTGGTGACGAGGTGACTGCCTGGGTGGGAGGAATCAGCTGCAATCCTCCCAGCTGTCCCCTATGTCCCGGCGGCGATCAGCTCTTTTAGTGTTGTCAGCCGACAGCCGGTGATTTTCTCAGCTGAGTGGACCTCACGTCGTTAACTGGTCTTCAAGTGGGAGGAGACAGCAGGAAACCAGATGGTAATGGAGGGCGTCGCTACACTCTCAGTGATGGCAGAGTAGAAGTTCAGTAGGATGCGTTGGGAGATGTTGAGCTCCTTGAGATGGCGTGGGAAGAACAGCCTCTTCTGGGCTTTTTTTGGTGATGGAAGTGACTTGCACGCCCAACCTCAGTATGTTGGTGATGTTGGTCCCCAGCAATTTGAATGACAACTACAGAAACGACTTGGCCATTATTTTCCAGGGGAAGGCAGGCAGGCGGTTGGAGACAGAAGTTGACTCTCATTTCCACTCTCTTGAACACGTTGAGTTTCGGGTTGCTGACACGCCATGATGGCATGATGGCCCACTTATTTGCGACAGGAGGTCTCATCATTATTGGAAATGAGTATGGCTGGGCGATGTTTTATCATCATATTTTTCATATCAAATGATATTGATAATTGTCACAATATAATTCAATATTTCTTTACTTCAGTTCTTTTTGCTTAAAATTCCCTTAGAATTGCTCATAAACAGAATATGAAAAAGGTGATGAATTGAATGAACTGTAAAGTGAAGTCTAATTTTTATAAAACACACACTAGAAAACACAAACAGTACATTTTGGTTTTTTCTCTCTCTGCCACGCTGTTCGCTCCAAGGAACAGGCTTGACTGGACTGGGCGATAAGCCCTAAAAATATCGTCACAATATTTTCATAATATTGGAAGTTATCACAATATTCTGAAAAATTCTTATGTAAACAATAGTAAAATATGACAGGTGATTTTCAGTTTTCCTGATTATGACAACCAAATTGTTTTAATAATAGTTATTGTTCTTGTCGCTTGCTATTTGGTACATTCCATGTTGAAAACTCACGCACACAACACACGCACACAACACACGCACACAACACACGCACACAAGCCCACATCTCACCTACACAATTGAGCACACATGTACATATACTTGCACGCACCCCTCCTAGCACACTTAAGATTTTATATGCTTGTATAGCTGCGTTACTTTCTTCACTCTTTATTTTTATCTATTTTATTTATCCATCTCTGCACTTCTTTCAGATGCTGTTGGTCTTTGGCCATTTCTCTCCTTCCCTCTCCTTTACAGATGCAGCAGTTGGAGGTTGTGTTTCCTACTTTACTCATATCACTCGTGACTTATGTTTCTCACTTACTCCTTTTTCTTTTGTTCTTTTCTTTTATCTCTTTCCCCCCCCCCCCCCCCCCCCAATCTGTCCCTCCTCTTCGGAAAGCTCAGCCACTGCAATATTTTACATGTGCTAGAAATGAAATAAATAAAATACAAAGAATTCGATTGACATGAGGGGCCTATGCAGAGCTTGGCACAGCAGTGCATTCAGACCGTAATGAAGCTGCCGGACAGGACAAAAGTAGAAGGAAAAAAATAAAATAATAATAGTTATGGAGCATGTGACTGGTATAATGATAAATTATGCCAAAAACAGACTCATACCTTGATGGAATTTGTGTAAAATGGTGCATTATAACGGTCATTTATCCAAGAAAATGTGTGTTTCAGCTACATCACGATAAAGTATTCAAATTGACAGTGATGTGTTTATAATCATGATGCAATATTTTATCTATATATATCGCCCAGCCCTAGAAATGAGTCCCACTACTGTTGTGTAATGCACAAACTTTACGATTTTGTAAAGTGAAAACAGTTGGGGTTAGAGAACACAGCCCTGGGGGGGATCCTGTGCTGATGACCATAGGGTCAGACTGGTGGGGCGGGTGGGGGGCAGCCTTTCATACTGCTTCCTGTTGGATATTCACTGACAGAGCTGGGGGCAACCGCTAGCTCAGTCTGTTTGCTGTAGAGAAGCAATGGAGCAACACTGAAGTCGACAAACAGGATCCTAACATACGTTCAGGGAAAGCAGATCTTGGAGAATGCAGGGAGGGGGGCAGGTTAATAGTAATCACCCAGTGATTTGCTCTCTATGCAAACTGCAGAGCGTCAAGGAGGGAGGTCAGTGATGGACTTGAAATATGCAGATATCATATAGTAATTGTGAAAATGGAGAAGTCTGAAGACATAAACAGGAGATAATGGAGAAATCCTGCCTTTATGGTCTGTAACACTGACATGACAGCCTCTAATAATAATATACATTCAATTGTAAAATGTATCGTATTTTGCCATTAATATCGGATCATGTGAATCGTGTGTTTTCCCTCCTCACACCACATTACATTACTCACCACAGCTGACCATAAGCATTTGGCTGTCAGAGTCACTCTGATCTTTATCCCTGGCCATTACTTTTGGATTCAACCTTCAACAAGTCAACTATGAGCACCAAATGGTAATCTTCCGTCAAATATCTCAGACATGCACCATTTTTACAAGACAGAATTATTTGTTTCACATGGGGCTGGTCGTAATGCTTTGTCTACCGAGTTAATCTGGGCTAGTCGTTTATTATATAAATAATAGTGAAATTTATAATATAAAATATAATTTTATTAAACATTCATTGCATTTGGTGCACACTCAGTCACACATGCAGTCATTTTTGCCACTGAAGTTGCATGATTTTGGATAGTGGAAGGAAACCAGAGGATTGTTCGTGTTTGCACAAGTTGCATGGAGGGTGTTTTGTGATAATATTCAATAAATGTCATTGAAATGGTTATTTAAATTATAATTTAAATTGTCATTTAAATAATTATTTAGGGGGAGGCATGGTGGTGCAATGGTTAGCACTGTTGCCTCACACCTCTGGGACCCGGGGTCGAGTCTCCGCCTGGGTTACATGTGTGCAGAGTTTGCATGTTCTCCCCTGTCGTCGTGGGGTTTCCTCCGGGTACTCCGGTTTCCCCCCACAGTCCAAAGACATGCTGAGGCTAATTGGAGTTGCTAAATTGCCCGTAGGAGTGCGTGTGAGAGTGAATGGTGTGTGAGTGTGCCCTGCGATGGGCTGGCCCCCCATCCTGGGTTGTTCCCTGCCTCGTGCCCATTGCTTTCGGGATAGGCTCCGGACCCCCCGCGACCCAGTAGGATAAGCAGTTTGGACAATGGATGGATGGATGAAACTAAATAAAAGTAAAGCTGGATTTTAAATGTGAATTGAAAATCATATAAAGATAAAAAAAAAAAATAAATCAAAACTGATACAAAATTTGCCCGATGCTGGGATTTGAGTGAGAAAGGAATCCCTAAGTCTTGTCAGATAGTCACTGAAAGCATTATGTGACCCCGCAATGAACAATGATCCACAGTTTAGTCAATATGATTACAACGGACTTTACAGATTGTTAAAAAAAAATGGAAATAATCCCACCAAGACAATTTTCATTAGTGTCTGCTGGTGTAGTTAGTAGGTTGTGGGATCTCAGATGGGCTGCAGATGTCACGGGGGGGGGGGGGGGGGGGGGGGGGTAAATAGAAATGTAGGGGGACTTTCCAGGCACAAGACCACATACTTATAAAGAAGGGGAGCTTAAGAAGCTATTGCATGCTAACAAAAATAAAATGTGTGCAAACAAGAAAATGAAACCCTGGTTATTTGCAGTATTGGGGGGGCGGCGCCTGAACCACTAAACCGAACATCAGAACAGCACAACACTTAAAAAAATTGTACTTGCAGTACTTGCACTCAAATTTATATACATTTAAAAAATAATACTGCAATCTCATGAATATGAGCTGCAGCACCGTGAGTTTTTTTAGCCTGCAAAGGTACCGTAGAAAGTGTATAATTTTAATGACATGAAGGCAGGTTTTTGCTTTTCTAAAGTCCTTTTGTTGCGAAAGATGCTCCGCAAGATGTCTGTTAAACCCGAGTTAGCATTTCCTAATGTGCTGCATGCTTTGCGATGGTCGATATTTGCTTTTATTAATGTCCCCGAATGCAGAAGTGTGAGGAAGGGCGCAAAATGTCCTTAAGGAAAAGACCCGATGACAGGAAGAGGAGAGTGCTGGTGTTGTCAGTGGTCAAGCATAGTGCTCGAACACAGAAGCACGTGGCCAGACTTACTCTAGTCTGAAGAGTCATTCAGTGTTTCGGCGAGTGCTATATCCCAGGTGAAGATGGAGACGTGTAGGTGGTTCTGTAAAACTGTAGGGTTTGTAGTCAGGCAGCTGGGGTCTAGATAAAGCTTCATAAAGACCAGAAGACAAAACTAACTATATATATGGCAACTTGGTAAATTTGCCTCAAAGGTAAACTTGGTTATTTCTCATATGAAGTTTGAGGGTACAGGTTCTAGCAAACAAGCAGACAGTTTAGTTAGTATCTGATTCTTCGGAGGAAGTAGAGCTGGAAGACTCAAAGAAGGACTTACCTTTATCTTTAGGGCCGAAGTCACTGAAGCAGTCAGAAAGCTCTGAGGTGCTCAGGCTCCAGAGGGATGGGTGGGTCTTTCTTATTATGGGATTTTCTGTTGCTTCTGTTTAACATTAATATCAAGACCGACTTTGCTTTGATATCTCAACTGTTCTTAAAAAAAGGTTTGAAGTGAGGTCTTGGTCAATGTGGTTTGAGCAGCAATATGAAACACAACAGCTGTAGTTAAGATTGCAGCATGGAAGCAGATTCTGAATGCTTCGGTAATCAAAAAACAAACAAGAATAATAGACAATAATAAAATAAAATCAATACATAAGTTCCCTTCATTTTTAAATGTATTTTAAATAGACAAATCTGGTTTAATTGGTGTGTTACGGTTTACCGTTTAATGTAATCTACTGTGCATTCAAAGCTTTTATTCTGCACCACAGTTGTCCATCTCCAGGTGGCTCAGGGTTCGGTTGTGAAGCTGGAGGAAGGGATGACTCTGGACTGTGTGTGCCCCTGGAGCGGAAACCTCACCATGGTTTCCTGGACGAGGGAACTGAGGACATTCGCTGTTTACCACCCCATACACGGAATGGACATATCCAATGGTTACGCAGGAAGGGTGAAGTTCCTCAAGTCTTCCCCGATGGACGGAAGCATCTCCCTGAGTAATGTTAGCGAGCGAGATGTTGGCCAGTACCACTGCTCCATACAGTCATTTCCATTAGGATCATGGACCAGCAATGTCTCCGTGAAAAAATCAGGTACCGCACAACGAAATGTTCACTTTGTTCACTGAAATTACATTTTCAAATGACTTTTCTGGGCCGTCGACCACTGTGTCCTTTGTCTCGCAGTGGACTTCGACGAACGCAAAGCTGACGAAGACATCAGAGCTGAGAGAGGCGGTAATGTCACCATTAGCTGCAACCATCTAGGCAACAGAACAGTCCAGCAAGTGGCGTTTGAGATGGCGAGAGGGAGGAAGGTCCAGACCCTGGCTCTGTGCCGGCGTCTGCCCAACGGCAGCCTCAAGGCCGTCAGCTACAAAGACTTGGCTGACGTCAGCTGTAACAGCATTCTGAACGCCAGCCTGCAGCTCACCAACGTGTCCGAGGAAGATGATGGCCTGTATCGCTGCTTATTTGACATGGAGGTTGTGGGTCAAACCACATTGCTGACTGTTTCCCAAGGGGGTGAGCATGTCTTTAACGAAATTCACGGTTTCTGTTATCCATTTACAATAATACATAATAATCAAGATGAACTAAACCAAGTCTGCTTGCAAGCTACCCGCATAAGGTAATTTGATTTAGGAAAAAAGTCAAACTGAGACTCGCTGACACATAACCATCTTGGCAACCCACCCCTGCAGACCCCCACAGTGTCTTTACATTACACAGCCTTGAGGTATATCTCACTGGTGCTACATCTCACAGGATGTGGCATAGTGGAGACAGAGCAACTTAAATACTGCTCTTCTCACTAAATACACTTGAAGGTATAAATAGAATACACACACGCACTGCCTTCTTAGTGCCCAAATCACAATACAGACAGTCCTCTACTTACGAATAAATTACGTTCCGAACGGCCCTTCATAACTTGAAATGTTCGTAAGTCATTATTCAGCATCATTTTAAGGGTATACGCAAGTACTAAGAACTAGGATGCTGTTAGTACACACGCTACGCTGCTGTGCGGCGGGAGTAGCAGCCAGAAGTCGTACTGGGCGGAATTGGGGCGCAGAAAAAAAAATGGATGTTGTGGACAGGAAACGGGAGCCCAAGGGTCACAATTTGGACTTACAGTCCTCTTCGTTCGTATGTCTGAAAGTTCATAAGTTGAAAGTTCGTAAGTAGAGGAGCGTCTGTACTGAGAAGCTTCACAGCTAGACAGTGCAATATAAAATAATATAAAATCAATTTGATTTAAAAAAAAAAAAAAGAAAACTCAACAGGCTCAACATGGATGATAGTTTTTACTTTATACATTAAGCTCTGTTGTCGAGTAGAACGCCAATGATGAGCTTTAGATATAGAAATAAGCGCTGGTGCTTTTGTTTCTCGTTCTGGTAGGTGGCATCCTGTCCCTTCAGCACATGATCTATATCGGAACTGGAGCAGCTGGACTTGTTCTGGTGTCACTGGTAGTGATCGCAGTGATGTTCTTCTGGCGCAGGTAGGACCTTCTGCCTGTCAATTGTATTAATTGTTACTATTCTCCTTCCCTTCCTTTAAAGTGCTGCATTATTTTGTGAAAGATAGACTGACTTCCTTGTACGGTCATTTTAAGGCAGCCTATCTCGCTGTAGAAACATGGGAACTGAGTCCCCTTCTTCACAGCACACCTTGCCATGCCTATTTTCACCAAATGTCCAGTTTTTAAGTTCATATCAATGTAGTGTCGCCTGCTTCAGGCCTCTGCCCCCAAGCCAGCTCGCTGCATCTTTCATCAAACAAGCTACTGAGTTCAGACCTCTTTCCTCTTCCAGGAAAAAGTACAGAGCCAAAGTCAGGGCCAAGTGTCATCCTCTGCAAAGAAGTGTAAGTACAGTGTTTGAACTTTCTGCTTTGCATATATAAATAAACATGCAGAGAGACACACACCTATGAACAAGATGATTTTTGACTGGGAAATATGATGTTCAAGCTCCTCAAATCCACTCTAAAATATGGTTTTGTAGCTGCTCAACAACTATGAACCGTCAGGGGCTCCCAAGAAGACAAAGAAGCGGACCAAACGTCAAGATCCAATCTACTGCAACATCATGACTCAACCGCGCCAGACGAAGAGGAAGACATAGAAGGCAGCGGTCTACGTTACTCGTGATCCGGAGGGTTCAGTTTCACTGATAATTTATGGTCTTCTCAAGCGCGGCCTCAGTATATCATTGGTTGAGTGAAGGTATGATTATTCCTGAATTCAGAAAAATGTTTGTGTGGCGAATGTCATCAGATACTAATCTCAAGATAGAGTGTAGTTTGAATTCACTTCCAACACAAGTTCTTTGAAATTACTTGAGCACAACGGGAATTAACGAGCATCAAATGTGGAGCAAAAAATTGCTGAGTACGAAATCCTGAGAGTCACTTATTTATAAACTGCTGCCCTGCTCCACTATCATACCCTGATGCAGAGAGCTCACTCTGAAAAGGCCGAGTGTAAAACGGCCCAGTTGCGTGAGGGCAGCGGCACCGCAGAGCATGATGGGAATGCGGCTGGCGCTCCCTGCTGGCCACAAAGGGCAGATCCTGCTGCAGCGTGTTCATGCACCCATGCATTGCTATTTTGATTCCCTCATTTGACTGCGTTCATGCAGAATACTGGGCTCATCGGAAGAACCATCTGACCCAGTAACCTTGTTTCATACGCGTTGAGATATTTTTAATTAAAATATATCTCGCATGTAAAATGTAACTAATAAATGCATTAAAATACCCCCAATAAAAATGCCGTATATGTGGCCTCTGTGACGTGTTTGCATTAAGGATGAGCCAGGTGTAAATTGTTCGTTTTATTCTTTCCATCAAAAAAAATGACACAGGAGAAATAAAGAGCTGGACTGCCTGATGGTGTACCAGGATGGATTTTTTTTTCAGCAAAACTTACAGTACAACAGGAAAGAAAAAAAGTAACTGCCACAAAACAGATCAGCTGTGAAAAGACAGACACACAATCTCTGCCATGATACTGTATGACGTGAACATTATGAACACAAATAAATCCCGTGTCCCTAAATCCTAATATTATATTCTAATGCAGTGATGCATCTCTGTAAATATTTGAGCAACTATACAAAGATGGGACTTTTGGTACATAATTGCTTAACTGAAAAAATAGAATATTTTGAAAATTAGTATGGTAAATGCGGGTTTCTCTTTCAAATTCACATTTAAATCGCCATTCGTTTGGCTGCTTCTCATCTCTTTTCATACTGACGGAGTATTAAAAACCTTTCTTAGAAGGGCTCGTCCTTTGTTAATCAAACCTATGTCCAGGTTAAATTCACTCACATATAATGTGCTGGAATAAAAAGACAACTAGGAATTACGTACACTGAAAATTTATTTAGCGACCAAACCGAAGAGGGACGACTTTCTCTCTCCCCTACAAACTGTATTTCCTAAGACATTTTCTCACGTTTAACTGCTAACAGAAAACATCTTGGACAAAAAATACAAACGCAGTGTCATAAAGGGCTTTCGTGCCACAATGTCAACATGATACTGTCTCCTTAAACGTTAATAAGTAGGGATCGCCATTGGGGTCAAAGCCGTCTGAATCAACACGCTCGCATGCTCGTTTTTGGCGTCTTAAGACGTGCAAATCTGGCATGTTTTTAAGATGTTTGGACCATTAAAGCTTCCATGCATTGTTTTTTTTTAGAGAAACATTGCTGACTTTCGAAATACAGTTTAGTTGGTTCAAACGCTTCTCAAATGACAGTACTGCACAAATTAAATTACTTAACTGTGTATAATTAAGGGGTGGCATGGTGGTGCAGCGGTTAGCACTGTTGCCTCACACCTCTGGGACCCGGGTTCGAGTCTCCGCCTGGGTCACGTGTGTGGAGTTTGCATGTTCTCCCCATGTCGTCCTGGGGTTTTCTCTGGGTACTCCGGTTTCCCCCCACAGTCCAAAAACATGCTGAGGCTAATTGGACTTGCTAAATTGCCCGTAGGAATGCATGTGTGAGTGAATGGTGTGTGAGTGTACCCTGCGATGGGCTGGCCCGCCATCCTGGGTTGTTCCCTGCCTCGTGCCCATTGCTTCCAGGATAGGCTCCGGAACCCCCGCAACCCAGTAGGATAAGCGGTTTGGAAAATGGATGGATGGATGTATAATTAAAATACACTATAATACAGTATGTACTGTACTGTACATAAAATAGAGCTTATTGTAGTTTCGCCACTGCATGTCGGTGACTCATTTTTGACACTACTTGAATTACTTGAATATTATAAGCCAATTATTTTAATAGTATTTGTACAGGAATGATTCGGTCCCAAGCTTTCTGATCTGTATAAGTGGCTGATCAGTGTAACTGTGACCACTATAAGCGGTTTCCACTATTTGTTTTGCATACGGGTGGGGAATCGTTTTATTTCTTGTAATGATTGCATGTACAGTTTCCCCTCTAAAACTGATGAAGTGATAGCACTCTAATTTGAACGTCCAAAGACGTCGAAAATACACGTTTTCAGATGCACAAATTTGACGTGTTGATTCAGAGGATTTTGACCCCGATGACGTTCCATAAATAAGTCTCGTTATTAGGTTACCAAGTGTAAATGAAAAGGCACTTTGTCGTGTCATGCTACATATTTATTAAGAATGATGAATTGTTCTCGTATCAGGAGTGAACTGGGGGGCGGCACGTCGTATTTTCAAATGCACCCCCCATTGGTATTTCCTCTCGGTCATTTAAACCGCTTAGCAGGTCCAAGTCACGGGAAACACAGGGCGGTACACATACCGACATCAGGCGACAGATAAAGGTATATAAACCGCAATAAAAACAATAATGCTAAGCTAATAAAGCTAAAATACACACCGATCGAGTAGCCCTAAATAGCCGTAGGGCTCGCTCACCTCCTGGGTCGTTAATGAGCCGTCAGCCAGTCTCTGACCGGACGTTTCACGGCACATCCTCCGAAGCCCGATGGCCGCAACGTTCTTCATCGCTCGTTCGGACCGGACAACTTCCAGCATTCATCAAATCGGGGGTTCTGGCATCAAGCAAATGCTTGCGAATTTGTACACGTTTCTTTTCGTGAAATAAATAAGCATTATTGAAAAGTATTAACTTAGACAAAATTATAAATAAGTCATTTCAGCATTGCTTTGCAATTATAATTAAGTTGGTCAAATCATCAACCATGGTTCAGTATATTTTTCATATCTAAGGAAAATACACGAATTTGCAGTTTTCATTATGAATGTCCTTTAATTCCACATGGAAAAAATCCAGGACGAGTTAATTTTCTTAGATACTTATCCAAAAAAGAAATAAAGAAAAAAAAAGTTGGATACAATCTATGAAATTAGTTTTCCGTCCCACAGATCAGAAGCCATCACTTTACTCCGTTATAACAATGTCCAATGTCATGCCCCATCACTGCACAGGTCCCGGGTTACAGTTTGATGAATAGCCACTAGAGGGAGACCGTGCTTCTTTATATTCCGTTAGGTCTTGCTGCTCTTCTGTATTTTCCTCTGACAGGAAACTGGGGTAAGTTTGTGCTCGAGGTATGAACGCCATAGTCAAGTTTGTTCCTGGGGGGGGAAAAAAAATCAAATAACAGAGTGAATACATGTACTGCTCGGCCTCCGGTTACTGACCGACTCGGTTGCTAGATGAAACTTCGGGGATATTATTCATAAAAGGAGAAACGAATCAAAAATTGAAACACTGTAACATGATACTACGAAAAGTAATTTTAGTCAATTTTTACAAAGTTACTCCACTATTCCATTCAGTCACTTAGTTTCTTTTAGTTTAATTACGCTGAAAGCTTGCAAAACTATGGCATCATCTTCTAGACAACAGGAAACAGTGATTTCCAGAATAAATAATGATTTTAATCCAATTGTAACAAAAAAAAGAATCCATACTTAAGAAAGGTGTCATTTCTATGCCTATTACGTGACGCTAAAGCAACTGGCATGGAAGAAATATAAAATATTTTAAGAAGCAGTCAGGATGTGAACATGCAGTAACAGGACTCCTGAATGCACTCTGCAAAAAGCGCAACACATGCAATACCAGTGTTGGCTCAGTCTGATTGATCTCTACATATAAATGGGAAGAAAAGTTTCACGAATCAGTTCACTTATCTATTTGCTTTTTATTTATTCACTTATAGCTGATTTATTTAGTTTGATCGCTTTAAATTCTGTGCTTACGATAGAGCTGCAATGTAACATTAATTCCCCACAGTGGAACAGCTATCGATTTCAGTTCCCGTCTGCCTTGAGGGTGTTCTCTCCCTCTGTTAATTCAGACTGATTCCCAGTTCGGTAAGCCTTAATCACACTGATAGATAATACCTCAGAGGAGCTGCTATCGGGCTTTACTCATTAGGAGCTGGTAAGAGTCACATCCAGGCCAGGCTACCATGACGAACTGTCTGAATTGTCTTGCTTGATCTATAGAAACAGAACAGTCCCACTCCCTGCTACCACCAATAAGAGCCCAAACTCCATTTTCCGGAGATGCACGGACATCGTTGTCAGTAAGATGAACATTCCATTTGCACTCTATTAAATCGTCACTCCACCAGCTGGCCGGTATTTGGCCTTGTGTACTAATTGCATTTGTGCTTCAAAGATGCATTTTCAGAATCTGCTTGTTCCTCATACCCTGTAATCAGGTAGGGGTGCTCAGGATAAAGTATGTACAGGTCGCCTGGGAAATCACCTGGCAAGGGGTGGGTGGAGCTGCAGAGAAGGTATGGCAGGCCTTCCCCTGGGTGATGGGCCCCTACCTCCACTCAGCACTGACTCACCACGGTCATTATGACCAGCATCCACACCACAGGCGAAAAATAAATGAAAGCATCAATAAATCATCCCACGGTTATGATGGGACTGAATTTCATTCATTTATGCTGGCTTCATTCAGTATGGGTTGTTGTTCTTTAAAATATACAATCCTTAGGGGATGCTGTGTTCTCAAAGATATCAGTGAGGTCTCTTTGTTTTCCAGGAATCATGACCAATATATTGACAGTTTTTCTACAGAATTCCCCAGACGGCGATGCACAATTTGTTAAGTATGCCCTTCAATACTTACTTATGAGAGTTTGGCAGAAATGCAGCTGCTTTAATGGAGAGCTTCTATTTTGCAGATGAATCTGATTATAATTTTAAAGTGCTGCATGCAGACTGAAGGCACCAAATTGCTTTGTGAAGAGCAGCAGTCAGTGATTCCATGTCTGGCACCGTGCGCTTGTTTTATTATTGTTTACAAGCCAAGTCATAGTTTAAGCAAAACTAGGAGCCGCTCACAGACCCCCCCCCCCCACATAATCGCGTTATGCTGAATCTCTAAAAAATAACAACAAATTGAATTCAGCGCCGTCACACCATGAGAACAGGAGACAGAGCGATTTTAATGAATGTTTTTCACACTATCTACACAACCTTTCCACTTGAGAGACATGGCTCAGGTTCGGAGTTAAGGTCACATCAGTCTATCTTTTGCGTGGCCCCTGCCCCCACCACTCCGTGTGACTCTCCTCGCTCCTAATGAGTCATCAGTAACGCCCACACTTTCCGCAGGTGCCCCCCCCATCCCCCAACCATCATTCCCAGCTTCACTGGCTTTCTGTTTCATTAGGATTAGTGCTCATTCCTTTACTCGACGTGTTCTACAGACTTGCAGATTTAGGTGATCAGCAATTTGCCTTTCATCAATAAATAAAATAATGGGAAAAAAAATTCTCTCTGCAGAAGCACACCATGCTGTCTGCAGAATGACAGATTTGAACGAAGGCCCTCTTTCATGGCTTTAATTGACGCTTCCTGCTCGACACCCCAGGACTGTGCTGCAGCTCACGTAAGCAGCAGGAAGACTTGCTGGAGGTTTCCCTGCCCACGGTGCAGCACTGCCGAAGCCTCAGATCAGCGTCATTCACCACACTAGTCAAAATGCAAGTCCAATTCCGCTTGTAGGCTTTTACCTATCGCAGTTCACAGGTTACTTCCTTTGTAAATATTTTTTTTCCTTCAAAGAGCGAGTTGTCCTGGGGTCCCAGGCTGCAGGTTTGCAGTCCAGCCTGGGCTGTGAGGATACAGAAGATGAACTCTGCCCTCTTGGGTGTCCTCTGGGGGCTCTGCTGTCCTCCCACATCCCAAGGACATCCTTCCCAGCTTCACCAGGCTAATCATTTGTGGTTGTATCCCACCCCACAGCCTACGACTCACGCATCCCTCAGAAAACAGGCGATTATCAAAAACAGACACAGGAGAATGAGAAGACCCTGTCAGTGGGATTTCTTGTGGGAAAAGTCTCGACAAATTCAGCTTGCAAGGGTTACGCTAAGCTGGTCGTTTACCAGTAAATAAATCAAGTGTAAATGTCATTCTACTCATGGCGTTTAACCTTCAACTGGTTAAATGCCTTATCACTGGGTTATGTGTTGCCTTCGCAGGCAAGGCCAAATGGAACGAGTACATGACCATTATTAATGTTAATTACTAGGGAAACCTTGAATTTCAGCTGTAAGCACAAAGCTAGTGCCATACTGGTACAATGTTGGTTCTCTTCTCACCATAATGAGCTTGTCAAAGTGTTTGCTGGGTTAGATCTACATAGATGCACCCAGTCATCGTGTTTATCAGCTCGCTGGGTGAGTGGCGGGTTCTGATGGTACTGTGAGGTCCGCATGTTCCACCGGTGGTCCTTCCCCCGACGCGGCCCGTCAGTCTGGAAGCCCGCTGGGCTTCGCTGGGCGCGAGTGGGGGTATGCAGCCTATGACTAATGCAATAATTGAAACTTCAGGAACAACAATACGTGATGTCTCACTGGAGCAGGCTGGCACACTGGAGATTAACTGGTTGGAAATTTAAACAAATAACAGCCTGCAAACCACAACGGGAGGAGAAACATTGGTCCTTAATTGCATTTTAGGGCTTGTGGGTATTTAGTGCAAAGCAGAGAATGACTCAGCGAATTGAAAAAGCCAGATAGGATATCCACCTGGCTTACATTCAAATGCGGGGGGGGGGGGCGACTCAGCTGCAGTAAGGGCCCTACCTGCACACCTCCCGGGGAGATTCATTTCTTTTCCTGATTCATTATGTTCAAAGACACACACTAACCAAATATATCTGTCACCAGATTTCAATGAGATATTGATCGCCAGCAATATTCTAAATGTCAAGACAGCAGCTAAACGCCACTGTTGTTTCACTGACCCGGGTCAGCTGTCCCTCCCACTGAACAGCAAGCGCAAATGGGCAAGGGGTTATCACAGCTTTACAGGAGGTCAGAAAATAAGGTTGCATTTCATATCACTAAAAATGTAGAGCAACAGAACAAACCGTGACCATGCTCTCCTGACCTCTGAGAAGGCGCTGCTACAGTTCCGACCTGGACATGAGTACTTTTTCACATTTAACCTAAATGTCCGGTTGTATTAAATTCTTGTTTGCCTTATTTTTTTTAAATATTATTTACACCAAATATGCGTCCCTTTGAAATCTTTAATACATTTAAATCAGAGAATAGTGCCAAATTAAAACAAGCAAGTTATTTCTAAAAGTGTTTTTAAAATAGACTCCTTCGTACCCGCCATACTCGTCCAGACAGCACATCTGTGTGACACCATCCTCAGGGCTGACAGTTAAAAAGGAAAGAAACACCTTTAAGGTCCCTAAAGGAAGCGGCCTGCCTCGCCAGCGACCCCATCACACATAAAGTGAGCAGTGCCCTTGAACACACTGCTTTCGCAGTACAGTGACTAGCTCTCTTTGCATTTCCGGGCAGTTTCCCGTAAAAAGCCTCTTGCAGGTCCCACGCATTCCTATATCTATCAGATTTGAGCTACCCATGCTGCAACTCCACCACGTCTGCATTCGTGTGAGAGCACGTTGATTAGATGGATGAATGGTTTCTACATTATATCTTTACTCAACTCAGAAGCTAACAGTGGAGATGCCAAAATGATGAATATGCACCCCCCAACACCCCCCACAGAGACACACACAACACACACACACACATTCCTCCCACCGTCCACATCAGCAAGCAAATGTCCTGAGGAATTTCACAGAAATGAGCATGACCTAGTGAATATACAGGCCTTTATTCATGGGACGCGGGAAAAGACTCTCTGAAAGTATGCGTGCATGAGGGAATAATACAAGTGAGTGTTTCATAAAAAAAATCACCAGAATCCCACGTCAAGGCCCATTACATCTCTCTAAAAAACTAAACCTCATACTAACATTACAATGTAAGCCCATAATTGGTTGAGATGAAAGTGTCTGAGGGCGGAATCTACGATGAGGCTGGTGAGCGCTCCCCCCCCCCCCCCCCGAGCGCTCGTCCTTCATCGAAGGTGGTGAGTCAGTGCACACTTTCCCATACGCCTCGCGCCAATCTCTCGCTCTGTCATTCCCATTTATACTCTCAGGGTAGCAGAGCATAAATAAAGTCACTGCGGGTAGGAAAGCGCACATCGACACAGTGGTACGTTCTTCACCCCCACGGTGGAGTGTCCTTGGTACTGCCCTGGGGAATGAAAGCACTGTGAAGAAGGTCATGACGCGGGTGCTGAATCCTTGAGGCGGGGGACGGGTCTGAGTCACCGAGACTCTCCACATAGTGACCACGTGCTTGGCATGACACACTTGTGCGAGGTCACATGCACTCCCAGAGAGGTGACTAAAATCATCTCAGGTCACGACAGACGGCCAATCAAATGTGCAATGAAGCTAAGAAACCTGAATTGCGAGTGTAGTAAACTGGTTTTTAAAAATGCATATTTTAAAAATAAATCACTCCCTGTATGCACACACATGATCATGAGGAGTAACAGCCTCACACTAAGAAACTCGCTATAAATGAAGCCTTGCTTGGGGATCCGCTCCACGCCTTACCTTGGAAATGGTAAATGTCGCCAACGCTGATTTGCCGGGTGATGTGGTGCCAGTATGCACTCCGCGGCAGAGATATCGACTTCGATAATGTCGTCTCGTTCGAGTACGCCTGTAAGACAGGAAGGAGGGGCAGGTCCCGCTTAGCTCGCATCCTGCAGCCCCAACCCCCACACTGACGTCAGATTCAAGACCCAACACCTGTCATCTCTATGCGTTTCTTCCTGCTTCACCCTCGAACGTCAATCATGTGCATTTCCACACTTGGCATCCCCACTCTCGGATTCTGCTCGTGCGCTGGCCAGTATGTACCCAATAGACTCCTCCAAAAGAATCTTCTGGAAAAGCCCACACGATCCCCATCACAAGCGAGCAGATACCGATGCCTATGTAGGAGTTCACCCACCTGTGAGCTCTTCTCCATGTCCATCATCATCCTCTCATGCTGCTCGGCGATGGACAGCGTGGCAGAATGTACCCTCTGATAGATCATCTCCCCCTCTCTGGTCTGAAATGTGAAGAGACCCTCTCCGGTGTCACACATCCTGCAATGAGAATCCGCCTGCTGATTGCACGCCATGCATGCTCCCACGGAAACCTTTCCAACTGCAGATGAATTCACAGGCCAACTCGTTAAATTCAGACACGTTTTGTCTAATGAAAAATGTATGCCTTCTTTGCTTAACTGGAGAAGAATGTGTGTTTGACCAAGAGGAAATGTCAGGCAAATTTTACTTCTGCAATAACACTGAAAGGTACATAAGGAGATAGTCAGGGCCCTTGATATTTCAGATGTAAGAAAAAAAAAAATTGTTCTATCCAGAAAATCAGCTCCATTACTATAGCAGGCTAGAATGCAATCATGAGAAATCTGACAGATTTATAAGTATTTATAAATGTGTATAAATGTGTGTTGGAGGTAATTTACGATTCATTCAAAATGAAAGCACAGGAATCTTACAGCTGATTCAAGAACAAAATAATTATGGCAGCTTTTATTACAGTGTAGACATAAACAAAGCTCTCACAGAAAAGATAATTTACTGTAAAGATGAATCAAGTAAAAGATTTAAAATGTGTTATAAATGGTTAGAATAGAAGTGGAATTAATGAAACGTGTCAGGATGCTAACTGCAAAAGCTGCAGTTGGGCCTTGTGAAAGTGCATATGCCTAATACATCTCGACACAGTTAAGCCCCCTGAAAGGTACCCCCATCATGGCGTGGGGCCCATACCTCCCAGACTCAAACGTGAACCAGGTGGAGTCCCGTCCGTATCTTCGCAGGGAGTTCAGTGGCCACACGACCAGCTTGAGCCGGGCGTTGTGAATATCCCAGAGGTAGATGTTCTCGTGCGTGATCTGCATAGTGCATTCCCCGTAGATGTCAAGGTTCGGGGTTGGCATCAGGTACACGTTGAACCTCTCTGAAATCACAGGTGCAACAGCGGTGATGCAATCATTCACCCCCAGAGTGTGTCCGTGGTGAAACAAAGCCAAGCCACTGTGTCCAGTGAAACACTGTCATTATGTCACTCTTGTGTACTATACAATGCTTCTTTATGTGCCAGAAATGGATGTAATCTAAATCTTGGCAATTAAGCAAATAGTATAATTATATTTACTTAAGAACATTCCTACTTGCTTTGTGAGGGACTCAAATAAGATCCTTCAATGCGGTGATAATAGGGTTTCTCTTGAATTCAAATCTGGGACGCACACAAAGGGTGAAAACAGTGCGAGAACGATTCTTTGTGAAGGAACAACGAGTTAACTGACTGATAAAGACGGTCGTCCTTAGAAACTAGGATGAATTTACTAGGAGTTCCGATTCTCTGTTCCAGTAAACCGTTAATCAGAAGTTAAGGAGAGGACACACGTGTTAATGACTGGTTGCCATGGATCCCTGTGGAAATCAGCCGATCATTATATTCCCCCAACGTGGGTTCACTGGGTTCTGCTACAAGTGAACCACCAATTTTGGGTTTGGATCTATGCGTGATGTCCTTACTCTATGTGCATATAGCTGTTTCAGAAATGTGGTTGCCTACCTAATGTGAGTTAGAGAGGGTGTGTGCATGTGTGTGTGTGTGCTTGGTTGGGGGGGGGGGGGTCACGTATAAACTACATTGTGGGGACCAAATATTCCCACAATGTGATAAATACCTGTTATTCTGACATTGTGGGGACCATTTTACAGGTCTTCACAAACATCTGCATATACAATCTAAAAACTATAATGCCGGTAATGTCATGTTCTGTGTGGTCACTTATGGTTAAGGTTAGGGCTATGTATGGGTTAGGGTCATCATGTTTGGATTAGAGTTTTCCCCATAGACATGAATGGAGAGTCCCCACAAAGATATAATTATGAAACTGTGTGTGCGTGGGGGGGTGAGGGACTCGGCGAAAGCTGCTCTACCTGTCACCAAAACTCATGGAGATGCTGGAAACTGGACAGTTTTGCTAATTGTGTCTAATTTTTCAGAATAAGCCATGAACTAGCGAGAGGAAGTGACTCTATTGCGCTATTTTGGGAAAATTAAAAAGATGTGATTTAATCATAAGAGCCAAGCTGTGAGTGGCCCGTGTAGGAGGGCAGATCCGACACGACTCCGACTCCCGGACACGGATCCCATGCTGTTGTTACTGTACGAAAGCGATTTCCACCCAGCTTATAAGTAACTAAGGAGTTTTACTGCATGTCCTCTCTAGCAACGTAAGAGCAAATGTGAGCTTCATTTCGTCAAACAAACAAAGCACATTGCCTGTGTTATGAGAACGGGAAAGCAAAATAAGTAAAAAGGGGAAATGTAAAGATCCACAACAGAGGAATAACATGCAAACTCCACACACAGAGTAGAGGCGACATTAGAAGAGTTTGGTTCCAAAATGTTGTAGGTGCCATTTGGAAAAAAAAAATCTAATTCCTGCCAAAAGAAGTTTGGCATTCATATTCAAAGCTCCGTGTTCAGATTAATGCAAAATGCGATATCTGCCATGTTTCTCTGCCTTGAATATTCCCCTTTTCCCCTGATTTGCAGCAGAGCCCTGTATCTCCAGGTAACCAATCACAGCACACAATTCCAATTAATGCCAGCACCCAGTGACTGTCAACATCATGGAGAAACCCCATACTTTTAATTGAGATTTTGAACAAAATAAATGAATAGCTTTGATGGAATTCAGGAGCCAGTGCTCGCTCCTCCATGGGAAGAAACGTAAGCGGGAGGAAGTAAAGAAAATGCAACAGCGTTACACATTCCGGTGGAGTAAAAAAAAACGCTTGCTACTGCCTGCTCAAACACCAGTGAGACTGCAGACTTTTGCCACACTGACAAGATAACTGCTGGTGATCTTGGTAAAAACTTGATAAAAACGCTTTCTGTTCTCATAGGATTAAAGCTGAGCAGGATCAAGCCATTTTGCATCTCATAACAGTTAAAAAGGTCCAGCGATGAAGTCCTGAAGTGGAAAACGAAGATTCCCAGAAGGATAGGGAGGGCACTAATGAGTACTGAGCACTAATGAGTACTGAGCACTAATGAGTACTGAGCACTAATGAGTACTGTTTCTTGACTGAGGATCATTCAACTAAGATTCCTGTCTGCAAGGCTACCTTCTGCACAGTATTAGGTGAGTTAAATTTTATTTTAATGAATATTATTTACTACTACTGTATATATCGAGGACTGTCTACTCTTAGGCAATGTCCATCAATGACTTATGTGTGATTTTATTTTTAGCCTATCCTGTTTAATCTGAATGACAGTATAACAGTTCAAGTTATAGGCAATAACTTCACACACAGGCCATTCAGTGTGCTATAAACTTTAAGCTTACAGACTGAATCCAACCAGGAGCCAGTTAATACCAAAGAATTATCACTAAGAGTAATAATGCTGTGTGTGTGTGTGGTCCAGGTATACCTCACCTTGTGGGGATCAAATGTCCCCATAATGTGAATACCCTTTTTTATATAAGAAAACTCTCTTATAAAAGCCAGTGACTGCAATGAAAAAAACTGAAAATGCAAAAAACTCTTGTATTTTCGTTACTTTTAGTTATGGTTAGGGCTGGGTAGGGGTTAAGGTTGTCATAGTTAGCGTTAGCATTTTTCCCACAGAAATGAATGAGTGGTCCCCATAAAGATATGTTTACCCGACATGTGTGTGTCTGTGTGTGTGTGTGTGTGTGTGTGTGGAGAGAGGAACTCCTATCTTAATGTGTTATATTATTATTTCAGTTGAGAAAGTCGTCCAAAATTATTTTTCCCACTTTGGCAACACCTCCTATGATCTAGATATGGCACTTTAGCTATGCATGCTGCACAACGAGGCCAAACTTCTACATTTACTGTCCAGAATAAAAGGTTGATCCTTTCTTTTTAAAGTTTAACAAGTATAAGATCCTGCCTAAATTCAGAGGTTGTCGTGCGAGTAAACGGGTTTTGCTTCTCATTTGTGGTTATATTTTGTACAATTTCACACAAATTTTAATTATCAATCTAGCTGCTGTAATCGTTACACTTCTGCGACTGTACAGGTACATGGTATTTCAGGTCAGCGACAGAAGCCACAAATGTGGCTGTTAATGGAGTCCAAGATAAAACAGTAAAATGTATAAAAAGTACGAGCAGTGAGGATGCCCACAAAGCACCTCACGCATCCTGGAGAGCGTGACCTTGGAGCTGATGCCAGTAGAGCTGCTATTGATTTTCATTTCTTAAGCCATTTCCTCCCCAAACTGCAATATTAATGTTCTGAGCAAAGGCGCGGCTGCAGATTTCTGCCTCAGTGTGACGCGGCTCTGCTTGTTTCAGGCCATTTAAACGCTGCGGTCGCGTCTGTCTCCCTGACAAGCTTCATTACGTGAAAATGTGGAGATGCTCTGTGCCACTCATTGGAAACTCTGACGCACCTTTGACAAATGATCTATAATGCGTGAGCGGCTGTACCTTCACAGCACATTTTATAGACTGTTCATCATCACATGACCAGAGGATGGTCACATGACCGAACACTAACCGCTCTGCTCCCTCTGCACGCCGGCTGCCAGCAGGTCCGGCTCGCCCAGGCTGATGTCATTGAGCCGGGAGCTCAGGCACTCGACGCAGAGAAGTTTCAACCACTCCTCAGCCTCCAGCTCTAAAAACACAGAGACAGAAACAGGGTGGAGGGTCAGGGTTCCCGAAAAGACGTCAGGTCGCACAGACATAGAGAGCGGGAGGCTCAGGGGTTCCAACCCAAAGAGCACGCCACACAGAGACAGAGAGCAGGAGGGTCAGGGATCCAAGCCCAGAGAGCACACCACACAGAGACAGTGAGCAGGAAGATCAGGGATCCCAACCCAGAGAGCATACCACACAGAGACAGAGAGCAGGAGGGTCAGGGATCCCGACCCAGAAAGCATACCACACAAAGACAGAGAACAGGAGGGTCAGGGATTCCGACCCAGAAAGCATACCACACAGAGACAAAGAGCAGGAGGGTCAGGGATCCCGACCCAGAAAGCATACCACACAGAGACTGAGAGCAGGAGGGTCAGGAATCCCGACCCAGAAAGCATACCACACAGAGACAAAGAGCAGGAGGGTCAGGGATCCCGACCCAGAAAGCATACCACACAGAGACTGAGAGCAGGAGGGTCAGGAATCCCGACCCAGAAAGCATACCACACAGAGACAAAGAGCAGGAGGGTCAGGGATCCCGACCCAGAAAGCATACCACACAGAGACTGAGAGCAGGAGGGTCAGGGATCCCGACCCAGAAAGCATACCACACAGAGACAAAGAGCAGGAGGGTCAGGGATCCCGACCCAGAAAACATACCACACAGAGACTGAGAGCAGGAGGGTCAGGAATCCCGACCCAGAAAGCATACCACACAGAGACAAAGAGCAGGAGGGTCAGGGATCCCGACCCAGAAAGCATACCACACAGAGACTGAGAGCAGGAGGGTCAGGGATCCCGACCCAGAAAGCATACCACACAGAGACAGAGAGCAGGAGGATCAGAAACACAGCCCACTGAGTATTGAGCACAAGGAGCGCAATGACCTCTGACCACTTGACGTGTGAGAGGAAAAAGATGACCGAGTGCATACAGGGGTGTCTAGTGCACCATTACGTGTTGTGCTCATAGACGTCAGGGACATATCACACAGAAAGGTCACTGAGGAAGGTTAATAAAATAACTGGAGTGACAAGCAATTAAAACACCATTAGCAGAAATGTGAATAATCTGTTGTCACTCAATATAAAATAAAAAATATATATTATACAGTTTATTTAAAAAAATTAATGAATGGCAAGCAGGAATTCATAATGGCTGTTATCATAAAACCCAAAATATAATAGAATTCGAAACTCAACATTACATTCTGTTATCATATATTCCTTGGGTCATTGTTCTATTAATTCCATCGAGGTTTAAGTTTTTAGCCATACAGCATTTATTTTTTTTTTTAAAAGAATGAAACTCTTTCTATAATTCCTTTGTAAGGTTACCATTTAAAAACAGTGGAACAATTTCCTCTTTCTATTCCACCGAAAAGATTGCACTGAACCTGATGGCTAAACAAAAATGTCAAATAAAATTACCATGGAATAATGGGCAGTACAGATTCAACTTATGGAAATAATCAGCACTTGTTCTCAGCCCAGTCTTGGGGCCCCCGGAAATCATGCGTGTCACACAGTACCTAAGAGTTAAAGGTGAAAGGTCAATCATACTGCTAATGCAAGGAGCTCCTGCGCGTCAATAAAAAGTCATGGAGGAATTTCAGCCAATGGCAAAGCTTTGAACACACAGGTGCAGTGATATCACGATACTATGAGAAATTCAGAAACAGTGTGCCACAAAAACAGCCTGTGTCTGTCAGTTGGTACGGGCATCACATGTCTGACACTTGCACACATGCTGTCAAACGGAGCCCCTCGAACAAGACCTCCTCCCGTGGCCTCCATGCCGTCTCTCTGCCCCGGAGGTGTTTCCCAAGAGAATGTAAAACAAATAATTTTATGGAAATCTGTAGGAAAACATCCGTTTGTCCCACTAAGGAGGTGAGGTAGCTATGTAGAACCTTTTGCATTTCCATACTTTGCCTGATACAGTTTTTACTTCATGAAATATTTCCTTTGGGTGAGCTCTGCAAACCCCTTGAAGCAGGATGTTATTTCTCAAAGGAACACGGCCTCGTTTCAGCCTGACACAGTAGCATTGGCGTCCATTATACACATCCTCCTAGCCTTGAAACGAGCACAGCAAGGCATCTGCCGAAGATTCATCTGCCCGGGTACAGCGGGGGCACACGCTCATCTCTGTGGGTCCTTTCACTTACACACACCTCTCCAAGGCCAAGACTCTGCTTTTTAATTATGAATAATAATTAGTAAGATTAGGGACAGGCCATGTGCTTATTATGCACCTGTTATCGGAATTTCAAAAGTTTTCTAGTTCATGCTCATCATTACTCCACGCAAATAACCCGTAACTATGACGATGAGCACGGCGATCGTGAAGGAAATGTGGTGGTGTGCTCAGATTTATGCGTCTCTCTGGAAAATCCGGCTCTCGCTATCAGTAGGAACGACAGAAGAGGAAACAAACGGAAGGGCATCCTCATCCGTATGGAACACAGAGCAGAGAAGCTGTCTTCAGGTTTTCATCAATCAGCTTATGGAGACTGAGAAATTAATATGCGTGGTTTCACCGCACAGACTGCCTGCTTTTCCCAAGGCGGCCTGCATCACAGCCACCCTAAAGACTGCACCACCCTAACAGCATATGCCTGCAGCCCCGCTAATGACAGCCACTGGATGCAACCCCACCTACTGCTGGTCCCATGGGACACCCCTTCGATTAAGGGCCTAATTTAGGCATAATGAATGCAGATCGAACCATCAGCTGCTAATCAGAGCTGCAGTTTAGTTGGAGCCGCTAGTTAATAGTTATAATAATCCAGAGGTGTTTGGAATATATATATGAAGCTGTCTGTTTGTGCTGCGGAGCATGAGGGGAATCACAGGCCATGGCGACAACCAGCACAGCTTCTTTTCCGATCCAGGACCCCTGCAGGACCCCTGGTCCCACAGAGGAAAAGGAGGGAGGAGCCTCAGCCTCACTGCAGACGACGCCGTGAGGCGATGAGCCAGTCCCCGCTTTCAGGGCTTTTTTCTCACCCGTCCCATCCGGGATCACGCCATACACATCTCCAGCGAGCGCACCCATCAACCGGGATACAGGACACAGCACCGCTGCAGACCTCCATCTCTGCAGGCTTCTGGAGCTGCCATGCGATGGAGGTGAGGCTAAACTCCAGCCCATCCCATGCCTGCCTTCTTCTTCACTTCCTAGCCATCACCTCCCCAGACTCAACCGCACGTTATTCCCTCGGCACTGTAGTGGCTTGCATTTGTTTACTCCATCGGGATTGAGACGCTATACCCCCCCCCCCCCCCCCCCCCCATTCTTAAATATCACCCACAGGCTGTCCTGTGCCTGCTAAGCTTCCTGTCACTGTGTCGAGCCCCAGGTAGCCTTGGCTGTACTTTTCCCCAGATAAACCTCTTCATTAACTCCCTGTTATCAGCTCACAGTCGACTTCTTAGGAATTTCAGCATTCAGCCGTGAAGACGGTCGAGCTGCCACTTCCTCACCCAGTACTGCATGCATCAGGCTTCTCCATGCCACAGTTGGTCCCGCCGGCGAGGAGGGTCGCATCCCACTCCCTGCTGCCTCACCCTGTCCTCCCTGTCCCAGTCACTTGTCTCTCTTTCATCACTCTAATAAAGCTCATTCTCTCTTAGTCCAGCCTTGACCTTTTTTTTTTCCTCCACGCTTGCCTATTGATCTTTCACTAACCTTCCATTAACCCCATTATCTAGCCCACTAGCTCTGTGTTCCTCTGACGAAGCCGACATGTCCTGCTTTTGGTCACTGCTCCGTGTGGAGAGATACCATGGCCTTATATGGTGGTGTCTTATTGCCTACAGGAACACCTGATCTTTAATAAAACCCCCAGCTGAGCCCAGAGTTATGCCCATTCCCATGCCTTCCCCTCCTTTTCTTGTATACAGGTTATGAAATGGGCATAACCAAGAAACGCACTCTTCGCGTTTAAAGGCACTCTGCTCTGCTAGACAGAATTGCCTCCCCTTTTCCCTATTCACTTTTCCTAGGACAGTAATTACACTCCAGCAAACAGATCCCCCCAATGACACTAACAAAGTCAGGAATGCAAGACGCTGCAAGATTGTAAGATATTCTGCCTCCTGTAGGGATGGAATGTTTGGGTGCTCCTCTGTCCTCCCAGCGTATCGCACATCATGGCCACGCCTCCTTTCACAGCATCTCCCAAAACCTCAGCAGCGATGCCCAAACACACAAATCGCCTCACGTTTCATATCAAACACAAATTCAAAGGCCTGTATTTTGTTTGATTGGCCTATTTTATAAGTTTGATGAACGTTATAGCGTTTTAGGAAAGCTCTATAGGGTGCATTGATGTATGCAGTCGCTTGGTTTGACAGCCTCCTCAGTGTTTTACTTCCACCCACCAAGTCACTTTGGATTAAAGCATCTGTCACAGAAGTTTTTACATAAAAAAATGTCAGAATTAAAAGGTGCAACGGCATGGAAAGTTAACTGATATTCTTCCCCCTTTAAAGACTGAGACTCACTTAAGGAATAAACAGTTTCATTTTGACATGTACAGTGTAAGTAATATTGACGCAGGCACTTAGAAGTGGAAGCTAATTGTTCCCCTGATTGATTTATTTGTCTTTATTTTAATCGACCCGACTTCTAAAAGCCTCCCTCAGAGCCGTGACGTCGGTGCTGTATAAACCTGCTAACACCCCTCTGTCCCCTACGCACAACTCAGCCGTAAGAGATGCTGCTGCATTGTGCCTTTTAAGAACACTCATCCCCGGTGGTTCTGCTCCGTGTGCGTTTGCTGTTCCCTGTAAACACTGGCGTTTGGCACCTGCTGCTGAGGCAGAAGCCACGAAATGTAGCAGCGGAAAATATGACCTTTGTGTCATTCTGACCTCTCACTCTCACCGACCCACTGAGTGGAAAATTGGATAAACAATCACTTTAGCAACATGGCAGGGTGGCTTGAGGACATGGGGCTCCGCCGGATGGGGATTATTGTAAACACTTCCCGTCCAGGTGAAGATGGGAATGATACAGGCAATACCAAGCTGGATGCAAAAGGAGCCACTATCATAGCCAGACTGATCCCACTGAGTAGGGTGGAACATCGTACACACACTCATTAGGGTGGAACATCTCACACACACTCGGTCGGGTGGAACGTCTTATACACACATACTCAGTAGGGTGGAATATCTTACACACATTCTCAGGAAGGCGGAACATCATACGCACTCAGTAGGGTGTAACATCTCACACACATGCAGTTGGATGGAACATCGCTCTCTCTCTCACACACACACACACACACACACACACACAGACTCAGTAGGGTGGAACATCACACATCCTTAGAAACATGGAGCACCATACATGCACACACATACACACGTTCTGATAGGTGGAACATCTCACACACATGCAGTGGGGTGGAACATCTCTCTCACACACACACACAGACTCAAACTCATACAGATATTCAGTCACAGTTCAGCAGTGTACACTCCCAGAGTGCGCTGGCACACAATGAGCTCGACACGACTTCCCTCTGGAGGGGAACTCCATGCCAAAGGTCCGGCCGGCGCGTGTGGGGGACATCCGAGCGAAGGGGGCTCCATATGTCTGCAGATCCGGATGGCTGCAGGTCTGCAACGATGCCAGCATCGGGGGCCAGACAAGCAGGGGGGCACTCGCCATGCAGGAGCAGCAACTTTCCCCACCTTCTGAAATTTACCACAAGGCTTAACCAGGGAACTCCATCGTCAAATGTGTGGTCAGATCAATGTTTCCACACCCATATCACCTGGTCCTAGACATACACAGGACCCACACAACAGGCCCTCAGCTCGCATGAACATCAGTACCGGCACCTACTGAACAGGTACTGTGCATATTACATCCCCTCGCCATGTTTGCAATATCGCCTATGTGTATGCTTCTACTCTGTAATAACAGAGAAGAGCAGAAGTTTAACAAGTGAAAAGACAAGAGAATGAGGTTTTTATTACCAAAGACTCATATTCAAATCATCAAAACAGCCCTGAGGTGTCCAGTGCCAAGTTGCACACTGAGTAACTTTGGAGAAATATTCACTTTTTAAGGCTGAGAACCCTTAGCTTGGCTGTATCTGACAGTCAGCTCATGAAACTCGACCAACACTACAGGTAGGAGGTCAGGACATAAGCACACGGGGACCAAGTTCTGGAAGCACCAGACGTGAGGTTTCACAGCACGTAAACGGGTTTATAGTGACGAACAATAAGAAAAACACTCACGGCGTCGTAAATGACTGCTGCGTATGGCGGCTTTTCCCGGACCCTCTATCAAACAGTCTATCTTGTGTCAACCTGGGACACCTTTCATGTCATGCACCAATATACGAGTCCAAGTGAAAATTAAATTAAAGTATAACATTACTGCACTGCAACTGCAGACCCAGAAATGTATCAATGGAATTAAGGATTAAGCAGAATTTGTCTGACAAAGAGGCTAAATGTCAATCTTGACACTAAAATACATGTTTGGCTCACTGTGTAAACCCAGCTATAGATAGTCACTGCCGATGACCATAAGATGTCACCCTCCACATCGTACTGAAGAGAAGACATTGCAGAGGCTATCTTAAGATGCACAGTGATAAACGCGTTTTCAGACACACCTGTCTTCATCCGGGCGCGATCAACATTACAAACACTGATTGTACGTTATTTATTCTGCAGCTTACTCTCACTTTCCGAAACAAGCATGAACATCTTTTTGTAGTAAAATTACAGGAGACAGAAATTTTTGGAATATCCTACCCCCTGCCCCCCATAAATTATTCATTCCCATGCTGTGAACCTCTGCGCATATCTTATTTAAAAATTAGACAAATGCCTTAGGCTGTTACCCATTTGGTGTCCCAGTGTATGTTGGCTTAAAACATATCTAGGCGGTGATTCCTGGAGAGCAACACCTAAAACTAAACACCCTCATTCAGATCCAGAAACATACAACTGGTGACGGCCTCTGCCGTCTGATCCAGATGTTGTGTCCCATGCCTTTGGCAGCACTCAGGGCCCACCTCCATCGCATCACACAGGAGTCATTTTTTGGACGGGTGCCTGGAATTCACAAGCAAGTTCAGCGGATGAAGGAGCGACCAGACGGGGCCACGCTGTGACCCAGTGCCTTTGCGTTCAGCTTGACGGATGGACAGGCGTATGAAGATAAGCACAGCCTGACCCTCCGACACCCCGTAACGCTTGTCCTCCGTCTGCTTCCCTTGGAGACCCGCCTCCCTCAGCAGAGGCTACTTACCGGACTCGCAGGCGAACGTCTTGACCGTGCCGTCATTGAAGATGATCGCCACGGCGTGTTTCTTTGTCTCCCGGGGAAGTCGGATGATGTTCTTGATGCTGTGCAGCTCCGTTATCTGAGAAACGAGGGAGAAGACAGTTACGGCTGAGCTGATGTATCACAGAGATGGCGACATGCAGCAAATACAGTCCTGGTTTATTCACTGCTCTGATACTGGTCAATGCGAAGAGGGCGTGAAAGTGGCTGAGAATCCACATTTTATGATAAGGCCTCATTTCCTGCCAGTTCCTTAAATTAAATCTAACCCTATATGCATGGGTGTGAGTGCAGTCTGGGCTGGCAGAACAATTAGCATGCAGTGCTGCCATTGAGAGCCAGTGCAGAGTAAATACATCCTACCTCTGCAGTGAGGCTCCCACCATCCCTAATTAATTTAACATTTATTTACATAAAGAAGCAAAGTCAATCAATCCTCTGCTCAATAAATAAGTGAATAATGAGCAGCACAGCTATGACACTTACACCGTGTCTTTCAAGTTTACCAAGGTGGGGACTCCATGCACATAGCATGATGTGTCTGAAAGATAATACCACCTTTCTCCACAGTGCTTCGAACACAGCCCAGTTTAATACGAGTAAATATTAATATGGTTGCATTCCTCTTCTGTAAGAAGTTTATATCCTGAAACCAAAATAAGCTCAACATTATGATAATGTTATTATGTTAAATTGTATTTGCATATGTCTGTATATGGTTAGAGTTGACTATTTATAATTCCTTGTAATAAAATCTGAAAGTGAAGTAAAGCATCACAGAGGATGTGAAAACTCCACCTGTAGCTATAAGCCCGGGAGCTTCAAACTGCTTTACACATCATCTGTCTGCTCAGACACAGACGGCTCAGGTGTTTACTGGAGCTGCATCAGTCTGGTGACATAAAAACACTGCGCCAAAGGAACAGCCAGCAGTGCAGACATAACAAACACCCACACAGTGGCCAACAGCTCAGGTCCCGCTTGGAGCTGTAGTTACTTTCTCACAATGCCCTCATGGACTTCAGTTATTTCAGGTACCTGCTCACAATGCCCTCAGGAGTGGCAATCATTTCATGTACCTGCCTGCAATACCCTCATGGGTTGCAGTTATTTCAGGTACCTGCTCACAATGCCTTCAGGGGTCGCAGTCATTTCAGGTACCTGCTCACAATGGCTGCAGGTATCGTAGTCATTTCTGGCACCTGCTCACAATGGCTGCAGGTATCGCAGTCATTTCTGGTACCTGCTCACAATGGCTGCAGGTATCGCAGTCATTTCTGGTACCTGCTCACAATGGCTGCAGGTATCGCAGTCATTTCTGGTACCTGCTCACAATGGCTGCAAGTATCGCAGTCATTTCTGGTACCTGCTCACAATACCCTCATAGGTTGCAGTAATTTCACGTACCTGCTCACAATGCCCTCATGGGTTGTAGTCATTTGAGGTACCTGCTTACAAAGCCCTCTAGGGTTGCAGTCATTTCAGGTACTCGCTCACAATGCCCTCAAGGGTTGCAATCATTTCAAGTACCTGCTCATAAAGCTCCCATAGGCTGCAGTCATTTCAGGTACCTTCCCAGACAGTACTACAGCACTCAGTAACCTATTGCAATATATTTAAAAAATGCACATGTTTGGTTAGTGGGTCACATTGCTGCTTTACACCACCAGGGTTTTGGGTTTAAATCCTGCCTCTACTCTGTATGCATGCAGTTTGCATCTCCACACAGTCTGCCTCCTGCAATCTGCAGATAGGCTAATCAGTGCCTGCTATATGTGTGTGTCTTGCACTACTGTGACTGGTATTGCTTCCAAGGTGTGCCCAGTGCTGCTTGGGATGGGATCCAAACCCCCTCACAGCCTAGGAGAGCACAGAAAGCCACCAGCAGACAAAGCTATCTGCAAACCCAGCTTCAGCTTTGTGTCATATTGCTGTAAAACACATGCTTTTGTTGTAATTAAGGTTGTTGTAATTAATTTATGCTAGAATTGTAGTGTGGTTTCTGGAAATGTTCCAAGCAGGCCCCTTTGCTGTCAATCCTTATTGGCTGCTGTAAGTAACAGTCTGGGGGGAGCCCTGTGTCATGCCCTGCACAGCCTGGATCCCCACCACTGAATACGATCCACCTTGTCTTAGGTACAGCATTAACTTTGCAAGGCTTGTTGAATCCAGTGTGTCTGTCCATTACCTCCAGACACAAAGGCTATTGACACACACCTGAGCTAAGAAGACTAGGCTAAAAAGCCCAAAGGGCAGGCTTCACTTTTACAGTGAACATTATTCAATTATGTTAAGGCTTCTTATTGTTCTGAAAACACTTAATTCTTAAAACAGTCACAGATAAACTGGGTTTACGAAGAATGCGCCACTGCAACGTGCATGTAAATGCAACTGCTGGCTTAAACCCAATCTAGCTGCAGGAGTATTTAAATATTTTAAAAAAATATTTGGAGTAAATCCAACCCAGCAAAAATGATCTACTGTAATAGCAGAGTGACTGTCCCCCGTGCCAAACTCCGGGGTGGGGATGCAATATCACACCATCAGCAGGAACCTGAGGCGGCGACGGCCTCGATCCTGTCTCTCGGATTTCGCCTAATGATAATGTCAATGGCGGCCTTTTGTGAAGGTTCCATGAATGCACAAACAAATGCTCCCTGACAAACAGTCGCTTTCAGCCGCTGTACCGGGGGCCCCTCTTCTACCGCACCAGCGGTCAGACTTTGATCATGGCATTGTGGGGGGAGGGGGCTGCATGGGGTTTGTTCCTCCCCCGGGGCAGCACGTGGTGAACGAATGAGATCGCCGCTCTGGTAATGGGCACGCCTTTGGCGGCAGGGGCTTCTGAGAAGACAGCCAATGAACTGGAGCAGTTCTGGCACCATCCAAGCATAAAGTATAGCTTAATTGATGTCTGTCCCGTAAAAAAGAAAATGGCCTCACAGAATAGGGGTCACCAGGTCAAACCAATCCCAGACCGCCCAAGGCCCGTGGACTCGGGAGCTGGCCCACAGCATGCCAACTAGAACCAGCGCCAGAGTCCAATCCGGGCAATGATCCATGACACCTCATGTGGAAGAATGTGGATGAATACCTCACCCTGCGTGATGTGTATTTATTAACCGAGTAGGACACTTTACTCACTGAAACATTATCTTTGTCTCGCAAAGGCTGAATGGTCGTTTTCATGTGGGGGGGGGGGGGATTAGTCGTGCATCATTCATCCGATCCTCTGCATCCCAAAGCCCGGAGTTTGATCAAATGGTTTTTATTCAGAGGGACAGATTAGTGTCACCAAACTTTATATAAATGCCCAAAAACAGATGTTAAATCCTTCCACAGTGATACTAAACATCCCATAAAATTTTCATGAGACATTTCGACGCAAGGTCTCACATCCTTCGATGCAGGACTAACCTAACAACCAGTCGACCGGCAAATAAATCAGAGTGTCTGCACAGATAGTGATTTGCTCGACAGCCTTTTCCGCTAAGTAGACTCATGTGCACGTCACTGAAGAAACCTTCTTTACCTAACTGTGTGTGGGAATGAGAGACGATGTCATTAATCTCTATGGCGATCCAAAAAGGATGTGGAATGACTGCATTAATCTCCAGAGCTGACCAATAAGGATGAGGCAGCACAAGAATCAGGCTTAGCTAAGCTTCCTCTGGTGTCAGTTGGAGATACAGAGAGTGGTGCCTAAATACCAAACCCAGGGGTAGCTGCAGAGAAATATCATTGTTTGTCCGTAGTACAGCAAAAATCTGCAAAAACTTTACAAAGTCAGTATGTGCAATGAGTTCCCAGTTAGAGCGATATTGTAAAAGTTCATGTTTTAAAACTTCCTGCTTTGTGGTTTTGTGCCATTAACGCTGGGTTTCGCAGAGCATTGACATGATTAATGGGCCTTTCACCGACGATAGAGTTCACAACATTCTCACAGACCTGTGTTGCGAACATCATTCCCATTAATTTATGTTTCACTTACTTCTGCTTTTTAATATAATCAGTTCATTATTCATATAATTTTATGCTTCATAATTTTACTGCGCCACTATTTAAGCCCAATGAGCTCAATATATTACACTGTGACATGACTCTGTAATGACTATACATATCATTTCTGCACAATTTTGAAAATTACAGTAAAATTTAGCATTCCACATACATTGATTTTCAGAAATCAAAATACAATTATTTTATAATGTATCATAATTGAAATGAAGTATAATTTCCATAAAACAAGAAAGCCTATTCACGCCTACTTATAGCTTATGCGAGTTTTACTTACACAAAAATGTTGAGGGCAGAGCGAAAAATGATTGGTTCAGAGAGACAACAATCAGATGTCTTGGACCCACCTCCTCTAGTTGCTTGGATCCACCTCGTCAACAATCCGATTGGTTCTCTCTCTCTCTGAACCAATAATTTTTCATTCTGCCCTCAGAACATTTTTGTGCAAGTAGAATTTACATGAACCTGTCTGTACATATAGTTCCGTTAGAACCTAAAACAGAATGAATGCCTGCATTTGTTAAAAATGAACAAAAGGTTTCGTTGTGTTTTTTTGCGTGTCTTGGTAGATTATCGGCAGACTTTCTCTACTATAATGAGTCCTACTTCAAATCTTTACCGAGGGCTGAAAACTTGAAGGAGGATACTGGAGATGACCTCATGTGTGAAATGGGAAGCCTCCCGAAGGAGCCTGTTAAACATCGAGCAGGTCTGCATGGAGCAGCAGTCCTGTGGCCTCATCTTACTCCACTTCTGAGTGAAGGTTTTTCAATAATAAAAAAACACCTTAAATAGAACTGCTGCACCACAAGGCAAAAGCACAGAAGAAAGGGTGAGAGGCTCTGCGGAGCGGACATGACTGCTCCGTGCCGCCTTTGATATCGGCCTCCTCGTGTGACCATTCATGAGGTGCCCAGAAGAAACATTCTGCCGGGATTCAGGCAGCGAAACAACAAAATAGGGGGGGAAATGGATGTGACCAGATGATTAATGAAAACAAACACAGTATAACATTGAGCAGAATGATGTTTATATGCTCAGAACATTCTAATGCAAGTGTATCATGTTCATATTGTTCTGGAAAGGCCAGTGGCTGCCGAAATCAAAAAAATTATCCAGTGACTCAACAGAATTAAACTCAAAGAAGCAGTTCAGATTTCTGTATAATTTCATATACTGAGGGAATGTTAAATCGCCATCCAGAAAACGAAGTGCATAAGATCTCCTGAACTTACCAAAGCACCAACCCCAAGTTGAAAAATGTGAGACAGTAACAATAACACCATGAAGAAGATATATAGTGACACCAGGGTGTAGTAATATATATGATGTATATAAAGCATGGAAATCACAATAGCACTGTCTATATTTCACTGACAAATCTTCTGCAACATCACACAAAATATGAAAGGTGCACCGATCCCACTTTCTCAATGCTGATATGATCCCGATACCTAAACAGAGCGTATCGGCTGATATGAGTATCGGCTGATATTATATGAGTGATATGAGTAGTAAAAAAAAATGTTTATGCCAAAAAAGCTTTAATTAGGCCACTAGAAACATAGATTATGTACTGTCACACCTTGTTTATACATCTTGTTTTAAGCGTTTCTGAAGTCGCACTGTCTCCGAAATGCCTTACGCATTTTTTTACATTACGCGACAAACAAAAACAACTCGCGTCACCAGTTCACAACTTGACTCTGGGCGTACGTTTTTCCTCCGGCCTATATGACGTGTTCGTGAAACATTACGTCAAAACAGCCAATTACCAGCGACTTTAGATCTCTATACAAGTATGCTGCGTGCTTATTAGCTCATATACATGCTGAGATTTAATGCTTGGGTATCGGAATTTGGCACCGAAAGAAAATGATTTTTTTCGATCTTATAGGATTGGAGAATATATATTGGTTTGATTTATACTGTAGAATTATTATCATTATCATTATCATTATTATTAGTATAACATACACCAGTGCATAGTATGAAGTCCTATTTCATACACACCAGTAGCACAAGGCACCAGGTAAAATAAGCATTCTGGATGAGATGCCAGTCCATCGCAGGGCGCGCACACACACACACACACACACACACACACAGAATTGCACACTATAAGAACTTAAGATATGGCAGGTTGTCTAAGAGCCAGGGAAGGCTGGGGCTCGGAGGTCCTTTCAGCATATCAGTGAGCACTGCCTGAAGGCCTCACCACATTTCAATGGCCGACTGTTAAGAATACAAATTTCAAGGAGAAATTATTTTAAAATGCCTCGCAATCTCAGTGGTCAGTGGTACAAACGACTGGACCTTATCTTACAGCAGGCTCGGGGCTGCTCCAACATCACCCAAAAGAGATTTTTATGCAAAACGATCCACTGAAGCAAAAGTATGGAACAGTGTACAGTATGTCTGTTTACTGCTTTTAACAAACTAACCATACAGGTGGATATTTCATCAATCCCGAGATGAAATAGCCAAATATATAGTGTATCTCAGGAGAATACCTAAACTAGCCTGATACCACTCCATGTATCCAGCATGCTCTTAGTGTTGCACTTTCTGCTGATTGAATAGTTATCTTATGAGGTTCTTGCTTCGTTATTGCCTACATCTGTAACTGGGCATTCATTGGAAGCTGAGCCTAGCTGCACTTGCGCCTAGTGGACTCTTTGTCTGCACATGTGTTTGAATTGTGCCATATGCCTGACTTGTATGTCACATCGGACATCATTTTCGAGTCTGTTAAAGAAACATTAACCCAAGCCTCACCACCACTGATAAATTCAGCCCAATTAAATGGCTCCCAATACGATACAATGGAGGACGCAAGACATCAAACTCATCAAGGCCTGTCGTTATTCTGTTCTTTAAAATAGCCTGTATTAGTAGTAACCTCGTCTCTGCATGGGCCAAAATGTTCTCGATGTGTATCACTGTCCCAATATCCAGCCTGCTCTTGATGTGAAAAATGCTGTGAGTGGATGGAGACAGAATAAAATGGCATAATTATTAGGAGGAAATTGCATATTTATACAATCATGATGGGAATTATGTATTAGAAATAAATGCAGCTTAAAGAACTGGCTTGGCATCCAAACCAATATAAATCAGAGCTGCCTACAAAGACCTCTGCAGAAAGTGGAAACAGAAAGTGGAAACATGCCCTTTGTCCATCCATTTTCCAGCTGCTTATCCTGGTCATGGTTACCTTCGGCCTACCATAGGGCATACAGCTAGGATAAGGATGCCAGGCCATCACAGGGCATACAGCTAGGGAACACCCCGGTAAGGATGCTATCACGTGGCACACGGCCGGGGAACACCCTGGTAAGGATGTCGGCCTGTCGCACGTCACACACACACGCACAATCACACTCTGAGATGCTAGTTAGTCTTTGGACTACAGGAGGAAACCCACATGATATTGGGACACCGGTGGTGTTTACCACCACTAAAACCACACATTTTCTGGACCTTAAACAGTCATTTCACTGGTGTGGGGGGACAGGGGGCGAAAGTCTTCCAATGCTATACCTGATCGTGCCAGCATGGCGCCTCAGCTAAATCCTGGAGTCTCAGTGTTGTCATGTAATCTTGTAATCTCAGCTTTCTAGCACATACCCAGAATTATTGATTTCATTGTTTTATCCTTGGGGTAAGTGATATTTGGGGCTTTCATTTTATACATTAGGCCATTAAATGGTAATAAAATGACTAAGTACATAATTACAGATAGTCGTCTTTATTACAGCAGCATGTAACAGAATATTAATATGGGCTCACATCTGTCCCACTATATGAACGGAATGCTTTAATAGGGATATGACAGGAACCACCATTCATTGGGGTCCACAGAAAAACAACACTACAGAATTCTTGATATTTGGTTCACCCTAAAAGAATTATTCATGAAATGATGCAATGTTTGAATATGTTTTGTAAACGGAGAATATAATTTTGTTGTTTCCTGATCCTACTGGGATGAGCAGTAGAACCTACATCTTCCTCTATGAGACCAAACTTACTTAAGCCATCCTAAAAGACTGATAGTACCTTAATTTCTTTGCATCAAGGATCTTAAGCATATTATTCTGCTAGAATCATGCAGAAGCTGACCAGAGGGTGTGCAGCTGGGAGCGCATTCATGCAGTTGAAAATGCACAACACAGCGCTAACATGAAGAGACTGTGATACATTAAGGTAGCTGCATTCCTCACAAGCGCAAAGCCAAGGGTGATGTTTATACGCTTGTATGTCAGAATCTGTGAAGGACAGCCCTTAGGTTCATCCATCAGGGATATGTCTCATTAGCACATAGCATGATTATATTACATTATATACTGAAACATCCATCCATCCATTTTCCAAACCGCTTATCCTACTGGGTCGCGGGGGGTCCGGAGCAATGGGCACGAGGCAAGGAACAACCCAGGATGGGGGCCCAGCCCATCGCAGGGCACACTCACACACCATTCACTCACACATGCACACCTATGGGCAATTTAGCAAGTCCAATTAGCCTCAGCATGTTTTTGGACTGTGGGGGGAAACCGGAGTACCCGGAGGAAACCCCACGACGACATGGGGAGAACATGCAAACTCGACACACATGTGACCCAGGCGGAGACTCGAACCCGGGTCCCAGAGGTGTGAGGCAACAGTGCTAACCACTGCCCCACCATGCCACCCCTTACAGTGCTAACCACTGCCCCACCATGCCACCCCTTACAGTGCTAACCACTGCACCACCATGCCGCCCCCCTACACTGAAACAAAGAAAACATTAAAATAAGGCCGCCACTGAACCGTCAGATACACTAACGATGGAAGTAAAGCAGCATGTACGATTTAGCACTATGATTTAGTTACTACGATCTATGCAGCCATATGCAAGAGAAGTTTTATTTATAATAAAGACACTCTTATTCATCCCCCGCCTACCCCATCTTGCTCCCCATGACATACAAATGCCTACATAGATGAGCACAAGCTTGGCAGCCAAGGGCAGCCACCTGCTAGGGTGCCCATGGAGCAGGAGGTTAAGGGCCTAGATCAAGGGCCCCCAGGCATGTGACTATTATGCCAAAGCTGGGCTCAAACCATCCTACTTCTGATCACAGACAGAGGCATGGCCTGCTGGGCCACACACTGGCCCTCCTACCTCGCAATGACAATAAATATAAATAAGTATAAACAGGCTTACAATTTAAACTATAGTAAAGGGCTGGCTAGGATGTTGTGCGTCTGCATACGTGCACCGGTAAGAGGCTTTTACATCCTTTACCGGGACCCGTTTTGGAAAGATCGCCCCACAAAGACAGGAAAGCTGGATGTCGGACGTTGCGTTGGTATCCCCAATAACATGCAACACACATGTGCTTGAGTGTGTTTCTTTTTAGAAACTAATTAATAATACAGACACTCCTCTACTTACAAACTTTCAACTTACAAACTTTCAGACATACGACTGGAGACGACTGCAAGTCCAAATTGTGTTCGTGGGGTTCCCGCAACATCAAATTTTGTTCTGCATGCCATTTTCCTGCCGCGCAGCAGCGTAGCGTGCGTATTCCCAGCTTCCCAGTTCTTTGCACATGCATATCAGTAAGACATGCCTTCTCGAGATAATTTTTGTTTTATGTATCATTAGTAATGTGTTTTAGGGTAAGACAACATGTATTGATACTATCATACTTACTTATGCATGCAGATTTGAGTCCCCACAAAATGATACTGAATTCAAGTCACGCACGGCCATTCGGAACGTATCTCGTTCGTAAGTAGAGGAGCGTCTGTAATTATGACATTGAGAAAACACCGCTGTGATGGTCCATGGTCCACAAAGATGTTCTGTATATTGACTCTTGACTGTGTGGCAATAAACTTGTGATTTTATGCAAAGTGCAAAAATTCCAAGGGACCCCCCCCCCCCCCCCCTCGGTCAGAGGAATATGAAAGCCCCCGGGTGCTTGTTCTTAGTTACTTATGTGAGCATGCATATTAATGGTAGGGGGTCCTTAGTCCTGCTCTGCTCTCATTTATTCCCCACCATCACCACCATATGCTATTCTTCATTGTGCATAAATAAAATAAATATACTAACACAGCAAGACACACAGTGTATGCAGAACATAAAATCCAGGATTGGGCAAGATGAGCTAAACTTCATTATAAGCGTAACTGACATTTGTGGAAACACAGGCAGGTTTTGTATTGGATGTTTTAATTACCGAAATGTCAATCAAGGCAACTGCCAGGGCCAGCGACTCGAGGCTGGATTTTCCCTATATTTTGCCTGCTGATTGAACACAACTTACTCCACAGTAATTACTCTGCCTCCATTCCTCGGGCTCACTGTCGATTTTCACACGCCGCACAATAAAATCCACACACCTTATGGAAACTCCGGAAGTAAGCTGCCTTTTCATCCGGAAATTTCTCCAGTCGCCTCGGCCCTTTACTTGACGCCTTCTTAAATACCAGCCAGCATCTCCTGAAGATCTGTCAAAGGAAATGAAACACATTAAAAACAGATTTACGGTTTTTGATGTTCTACTGAATCTATACTTTGAAGGCAAATTACAGACACTTAATAAGGGGATGATGACAGTTCCCTGACTGTGGTATGATCCTACAAAGTTCAGTAATATAAAGCATATATATAAAGTATTAGTGTCTCTGTGATCTATATCCTTTTGGACTATAACAGTTTGACTTAATTATGCTTGTAAAATCACAAAAACAACAAGAGAACCAGGAAACATGCAGAAAACATAACATGCCAAAAAGTTCTGGTACTGATGCAGTGGTGATGCAGTGGTGATGCAGTGCAGGAGATCCAGATTAAAACAGAATGGCGATTATCATTCCCTATAGTGCCACAGTTACACTTCCCCACATATGAGCGGGTATCTGCTGGGGCAGACAGGGTTAAGTCCCCTTCACTACGGTTCAGCAGTGGTCTTCACAGAGGACCGATACTGAGCTTTGATGAGCAGGATGGGGGGGAAGTTGGAGATCAGCAACCCTTAAAATATAGCATATAGGAGATATCCTCCAGGAATATCTGGGAATAGCAATAGCGTCCAGGGGTCAGCATTCCCCGTCACCCACGGTGCACGTTAACCTCAAATACCTAAAAGGTTCCTACAACTGAAAGGTATTTGTGCAAAAGATCAGACAATATGGGACCTGTTTTACAATTTCAAATAAATGGTAGTTTTGAATTTGCTAGAAATAGGGCACATATAGCCACCAAGGCAGGGCCTCCATGACGCCGCAGAGAGTTACCGTCTGCTCTTAAAGATTGGCCGAAACCCGCATTTGCTGCTCCCAGCTTTAAATCCCAAACCTGATTATCACTTGCATAAGTAGGTTTCAGCCACTACAAGAGTAATTTATCTTCATGATGGGCTTCTCCAGGAAGAGCCGATTCTATTTCAGTTTCCTGTTCTCCCACTGTCCTAACCATATATTGATTCAAAAATAATAAATATACAGCAGGAAGGACTTTTGTCTGGTCCTGCCTTGCCCAACCCAACACTTTATCAGTTTAAAGGTGCTGCCGGGCAGCAGGCCACTCCAAAGGCAGCAGTACTGGGGCGAGGACAGATGCTCTCACAGTGCAAAAATCGTTGGAGGTTCCTCCAACGAGGAAACTGATCTCACCTAGACCAGCTCTTCAGGACCAAATGGGGGCTTATTTTTAAACAGGACCCTCTGGGGGCTCTGAAGCCATAACAGCAGCAAACCCAACCCTCTGTTTCTGCATTTTGAGCATATTTTAATAGCCAACTTTGATTCATTCTTAATACAAACCACCCACTTTAAGCACTAAAGCAAAAGAGTGATTAAGGAATTATCAATATGGAAATAGCGTGCAAGGAACATATATATATACAATGCTGACATCTCAGGAGTATAAAATGACCCCCCCACGCACACACATACTTTGAAATTCTGGTTTTTGAAAAAAAAAAAAAAAAAAACCACCACAAGCTGCACAACCCCCCCTTAAAGGGCATACTTAGAATTTAACTCCCAAAGACAAGCTTCCAACAGGCAATCTCCATTTCTCTAGTGTGCATTCACTGCAGAGACCTTTATCCTGGAACCATTTCTACGGACGCAGCGGCAGGTTACAGGGTGTTGATTAAACAAGCCGAAATGAACCAACACTGAAATCCAATTACTACATGGTGAAAAAACTGTGATTTTACAGAGCTGAAAACACTGCAATAAGCACACAGTACTATGCTTGTGACAGTGACTCCAACGCAGTGTCGTCCCTGGCGATGGAGTGACTCCAGCACAGGGTGCCCCGGTAATGGAAAGTACAGTCAAGTACTATTTAAAAAACAGATTATTTCTCTTTCTAAAGCTCTTGAGGAATCATATTAAATGACAGAGAAATGTGTTGGATGACGGGGCTAAGCTACGCCCAGTGACACATCTGACTCACTGCATAAATATTCTTTCAAAAATTAAAAACAAATGGAATTGCGCCTACGTCTTGCGCCAAGCTACAATAATGCAAAGGTCATAATTTTTATTGCGATGTTAAAGGAACAAAAAAAAAATTTTTACTCTTGACTTTTTGGTGATAATCTTATTTTTTCCTTATGCATGGAAATATGCATGAAAATATGCACTAGTTTCACTTCATTGAAAAAAAATACCTAGATTATCATGCTTCTGCCAGTATCAATGAAAATTCCCTGCAGCTCCCAGCTTCAGTAACCTACTGGAACGTAATGTGTCCCGATGTATCCCTTGCCTGAAAAAACATGTGTGAAATGTGTCATTTGGAATTAAATTCGAAAGGCCAATGTGACACCGACGCAGAAAGTCACGTCCTGTGACCCTAGTGACCTCAAGTGACGTCTGCTGCCGTAAATGTCGCTTGGACGTTTCGCCAATGTCTGTGCGCCGCTGATCTAAAGTGATGTGGAAGCACTACAATGTCAGATGGGCAAAGGCAGAAATATAAGCATCGGCTTAAGCACACCGTTTTTCATTGAAGGCATATATACATTCATCCATCCATACAGCTAACAGAGTTTATATGGTGCACAGTGTCACAATGATGAGTAAATGATCTCTATGGTGTGTAGGTGCATAGAGAAACATCAGGGATTTTGGTTTGCTGATGTTTCTGCTTTATGTCTGTGTCCGGTCCCTCCCCCCCCCCCAGAGATATCAAACCCACTAAAATCAATAATCGGATGTGGTCACAGGAAGCAAATCTAGAAAATTTCAAAGTATTCCCAGACACTTCTGCTTTCCACTGAAGGGCCCTTTGAAGTGCCCCCCTAGTCACAAAGGTCGGCCTAATGGGGTCTCCCTCCGTCTGCAGTCCCGGGTTCCTCACGGCGGGTCTGAGCGCCCGAGGTGGAGACAATGGCTGCTGTAGAGAGGAATTTTAGATGCTGATTAACGAACAGAATGTTCTCCTCCGTAACAGTCTGGATTATTATGAATCATAGCATAATGGTCCTTCCGACGGGTGGGAATCAGTCGTGTGAACAAAGATGATTCCCACAATGCAAAGCAGGCCCACTCAGCACAGAGCAAAAACAAGCAGAGCAAGTTCATTAATGAAACAAGCAGATTTGTTTCCAGGATTTAAACGACTGATTTGTTGATGGAGTAAAGTTTACTTGACATTGGCAATCAATGAAAGTGAGGTGGGGTGGAGACTAGGGCAGGGCGATATGGACCAAAAACCATATCTTTGTATTTTTAGAATAGCAGAATAGCGTTACATGATATACATCTTGGTATTATCTATGAAGTGAGCTACATATTCAGCTGTAAGTTAACAGGAAGTAATACCTTTTCTATTAAAACTCTTTAATCGAACCCTAATTTTAATACAGAACCAATGAAATGAAATGTAGCTTAATAATTTGTATGAGAACAGGTACAGTGGAAGGCTTATGTTCACATATCCCATCTTGTTCTCCATTTCTACAGCATTTTTCAGGGAGTTAAGGATCTTGTTCATGAGTCTAACAGAGATGCGGTTATTCTTACAAGCACGAATTCAAACTGGTGCCCTTCCAATCAAGGGGCTTTTTGCTAAAAATCCTTCTACACTCTTTCTTATTTTTTGCTAAGGCATAAGAGGAATGTATGAAGAATAAAATTATACAAATACAAGCAGCCCTCAAAAGTGAGATGCAGCCTTGAACTGTGTTTATCAGATTCAGAGAGCTGGGAATCAGGATCTGGGAAGATGTATGATGTCTCTGCTACTGAGACAAACTCTGCAGGGATGGAACTGCTGACGTGTCATCATCGAAATGCAGTTTGTGTCAGATACACAGCTGCGGGTCACCGGCCGCTAGGGGTGGTCCCATAGGTTCTCCCTAACAGAGGGGTATCCCTGCAGATTAAGAGCGAGGCCGCAGTCCGCCCAGCAGAGGTGAGGATATCACTGATCCCCAGGGGTGAAGGTGGGGGGTCGCATGACAGAGAGGGACTGCCTGAAGTCCCTGAAGATTGTGAACGAGGCTGTGGTCTGTCCAGCAAAAGATGGGACCCCCCACCCTTGGTGGTATCCTATCAGCTTACCCTGATGCGGGGGGGGGGGCTACAACTAGTCAATATAAATCTGATTTAATGGTGCCTCTTTATATTATTATATGCAGTACCTGGAATACGCACCACACAAGACCGATGAATGAGGATGTAACTCTCTAACCATCACAAATTCACAAACTGGACAGTATTACTCCACTGACATTTCCAACAAGTCGGCAGCACACGGACAAACAAATTTTGAAGCAGCTGATGAACAATAAAAAGTCATAAGAAAAAAAAAATGCATTTAATTACTCAAAGGCGAATGCCACCTGACAACGACAGCAGGCACCTGAAACAATCTGAAAAAGCAGTCTTTGGAAAAACTCTGGATGAAGGAGCCCTTAAAAACACAAGAACATATTTATCAGGCAAAGGCAGACCAACCAAACCCCTCTTTACTTTCAAACAGCCCTAACCCTTCAGTGTGAAGCAGTACCCACCACCCCAAAGCTGGTCACAGGCTAGCAGAGCTCACAGCCATCTAAACAGATCATGCGGCTTATTAATCTAGTTCAATTACACAACAATTAGAGCCTTGATCTTGCATGAAGAGGGGGCACATTAACTAGCAATGCAGACAGTGGAATGGCAGATGTGGGGCTCATGGATTAATTAGTAATGCTCTTCTGCCGCTTTACTTTCTCCATTAAAACCACAGCATCGCTGTGATTATTCAGAATCTTATTAGAAACTTAATCTAAACCTATTAGAGACTTATTAAATATTAAATATGAAATTCTCTCATACTAAAGATAAGTACTCAAGGGAGCACTGATTCTGGTGATTCGGCACCATTTTAAATGAAGAAAATCATTGCCTACAGTAGTTACAGTGATTACTTATCTCGACATCCTGGATGTGCAGTAAAACAGAGGTTCTTTTCATACACGTGCATAAGGGGCAGTTAGAGCTGCTGCAATATTCATGAATACAGTGTCTTTTCAATTGCTCCAGCAGTCACAAATGCTAGCCGGGATGTAATCTCACAGTGGCCCAAAGGGTGACCATTCCGACTTTCAGCATATTTTAGGCCTCACAGCCTGATGCGTTTCACCCCTTCTGACAATCTGCTGCTGACGCCACCTCACGGCAACTCTTCCCCGGGCTGTAAAGCCTTCCCCTCTATTTAATCGCGGACACTGGGTGCATTTCCTTATCTGGGCCATTCCAGGCTCCATCTAAGATGCAGCAGCAGCAGCTCCGACACGAGTAATCACAGCATCGCTCCTCGGCTCACTCCACACGCGTGGCTGAGGATTTTCATAAAACATTCACAGAGCCACCCGTCTCACTCCAAACCGCATGAGAGCAGCTCAAGGCAGCACGGATCACATGCGGATCACAGGGCCTGCGATTCCGCACCAGCACCCCAGCCACAGGCCACGTTCACCTCCTCTCCTTCTATATGAAGACGTCGGAGCTCTTGGAGATGCCAGACGCCGCCCATGTATGAGTGAGGAAGAGAAGAGGAAGAGGGAGAGAGAGGAGGAGGTCCATCTCTTGGCAGAAGAAAGGCGGCCGGCACAATTCCATGAAGGCTACAGCTGGTGACCTCACACGTCCAGGGCACTCCCACTTAGGTGTCCTTCACGCAACAAGCACGCCTACTCCAAGTCCATGCCAACACGCTCTGCTGGCAAGGGCTCAACATCACTTCTAAAAGCCCGTTAAACGCAGACCACGTAAAAAGAAGTCCACGAGATGTGATGAAAGGCATGACAGTGTTCTGTCATTTTGGAGGAAGCTACTTTAATCAGCCATAAACCAGCCACCTATATTTGGATGGCCAGAGATCCATCACTGTGCAATACAGAGCCTGGGAGGTATAAAACATGTCTGAAAATGTCTAAAATGTTAGATGGAAAATAGATCTGTCCCTAAACTTCAGCTGCATCTATAAATGCAATGCAGTTTGACAATAGAAAACTACAGGTTAACTAACCAATTAGAGTTTGAAATTTGGCTGATGACATTTCAGTTGATTAAAACAGTCGCATGAATCATGTGGAAGCCGTGGGCAGCCAGTGTGATGCATGACCATCATGCCTCATGGCGGGTCTCTTCTGACAGATGTTTTGCCTGTGGGGGAGTTCGTAAGGACCTGAGGTGTTGACGCTTCGTCTCTCCATACCAGCCGTGTCATGGGAGAAGGAGAGACGTTTCACTTAAGGCTGTCTCTGCCCGCTTTCCACAGAGATTGTGTTTACAAACAGATAAGAGATGACGGTTTGTATTGATCTCGACCACGGCAGAGGGACCCCAGTCAGCATGTCTGTCACAGAACATGCTTTGCTTCTGCAGGGAAACTCACTCTATAAAGGCTGAACTTGGGAATGTAGCTGGAAATGTGAGTATCGATCGTTTTACTGCATCTAGCCAGCCTTGCTACCAGGGTGCATGATAAACACACAGCAAAACAACAAACTTTGTAATTGAATGTATACCAGTATGACAAGCAAACTTCTCAGCTCAGCATATGGTTTAACACGGAATATAAATCCTATTCTAGATTTTATACTGAAAATTGGGGCAGGTCACTCCAGCACAATTAAATTCCCAATCCCCAATTAAATGCATGATCTCACATGAATACATCGAAGATACCAAAACGGAAAAAGGTTTGGTAACGCTTCACATTAACGGCACCTTCATAATGCTTTTATATCGCATTCATAAAATGTTCAGTGCACCTTCATAATGTATTCATTAAGTATTAAGTATTCATACTTCATTCATAAACATCATGCATGTACACCTTAACATCCTTAATGTAAAGCGTTACCAGAAGTTTTACACTAGGGTCACATTTCAATTAAATCCCTGACATACTTCACTGCTGCCCATGGAAGGTTACAGCAGAGAAAACTGGCAAATCGTATACACTTTCCAAAGAGCGTCCGTGTGCTCTGCAGAATTGTGCTTCTACTGCAGAGGATGGCATTTCTTCCATCCATCCTTCCATTTTCTGTAACCACTGGTCCTTTTCAGGGTCATCCAAAGCCTAGAACGGAGAATGCGGGGTGGAAGGAAGGGAACGACCCAAGATGGTGTGCCAACCCATCTCAGTGCACGCACACATACCACTCTCTGACACACGCACACCTACGGGAAATTTGGTAACGCCAATCAACCTCAGCATCCTTTTGGACTGTGGGGGGGAAACCAGAGTACAGTACCTGGAAGAGACCCACACCGACACTGGGAGAACATGCAAACTCCATACACGGAACCCTGGTGGAGACCTGAACCCAGGTCCCAGAGGTGTAAGGCAACAGAACACTGCACCACCACCAAATCTTTCATAATAAATGACAATAAAAGCCAAACATTTTGCATTATTATAATTCTGTCATATCAATAAGTTCGTCACATCATTTGCTCAGAAAACATTTTGCGACAAAAACAGAGATTAAAGCACTTTTTCATGATCCCTGATTTTCTGAATAAATAATCCTCAGTCCTGTCAGCACATCACATGGAGTTTCAGTGAGCACCAATGCCACTCCTGTCTGTCGAGGTCTTCAGTAAAGAAACAGCGGAGCAGCTAGGAGCTGCAGGAGGGGGAGGCCAGCTTGTGTTAGTCACCGATCAGCGTTCACAGATCTGCTTCATGCGCAACATTAACACAGCAATACTTTCAGATACAGAAGTATAGAATTGTTCAAAGAAAAGGGGAAAAAAGGGTGCAGAAACTAGATTTTTGCATGGAAAAGACGGTGCTAATTTCAGAGATGTCCACAATGGTGACCTATTTACCGCTGAATTGCAGCCGAGCCACTCAGCCACCCTCTGCTGTCTCCAGTAAGTATTTTATTTTATTATGGGATGCTGCCAGGATGGGTACAGTACTGCACACAGTTAGCTCAGCAGTGCACTGTACCCTGGTCCATTCCTGAGTAGACACTAACTCCTGAGGACACTTTAAAAGGATTTTGACTCTGCAGCTGTCTTCAGCTTACACAGCCTCGATACCCGAGTTTTTATTACATAATTTCCGCACATGAGGGGAGAGTCCATCGCTTCCCAGGAAGGCAGCACCAAGACCTACTGGTGGCACGATTCCAGCCCTGCTCGATACTAGGGGGGGGGGAATGAAAGCGAATTTCACTCTAGGGTGGTGATCCTGCAGCGGTGGTGTGGTGCTGCAGGGCTCCAAAGAGGATCCACGCCCTGAAACACGCCTGACAAGAGACATGACCCTGTCACACCATCACGCAGCTGGACCGAGATCCACCGCCAAAAGAGGGAAGGTCACAGGCGTGCTGAGATCAGAGCTGGAAGAGCAAGCTAAAAAGCCCCTGCTGTAAAAATAACCTAGATAGAATTACTGTCCTGCTCTGTAGCCATAACCTAAATGTATTCATAAAGTGGCTATGCTGCATGCATATGTACACTGCAATAACTTACGGTCTAGTAAAATCACAATGCTGCCACTTGGGTCTGAAACGGCTTCCTCCAATAAAAAGGACAAAGAGATACATCTCAGCCTGTGTAACATTTTTGCATTAATTTAATGAATGGAAAAACTTTGTGAAGATTATTCACCAGCACAAAAAAAATGGGAAGCTTTTCCCATTTTTCCAGATGTCTGGAACAGATGTTCCGGATGGATTTAGAGGTGAATCGCACCCCCCTCCCCCCACCCCCCATCGGATCCAGCATGGCATCCTGGCACACGCGGTAAAACTCTAGCAGCATGCGATGAAGCCACACCTTAACTGGACTTCAAATCTCGCAATTTAGCAGCAGGGGGCAAGCTGCATGCCAGGCTGCCCGGCCAGGGGCTCCTCTCCCCAAATCAACAGCAGCGCAGCCTCTCAATGGCTGCAGGAAACCTGCACCCTCCACTTACACTGCACTAAACCTCGCACACGAAAGCAGCAAGGATGCTTTACTTTTCATTGATACAACCCCCCATTTAAAATGATCGTTTTAAACTGCGTGTAGGATATAAATAATAAAGGGTCCTTTTGAACGGGATGAAACAAAGCAAAAAAGGCCTTTTGCCCAAAACCGAAAAGTGCTGAGGACTAGAGAAGCGATGCTGTGGTTTCTTGAGGATTAATCTAATTCATTCCGTGAGGATTAACTTAAACTTTCTCTACTATATAGAGTCTGTAGAGTGCACGTTAATCCATGGAAAGTCTATGACAATGGAAGAAAAGCTTCTTTTTGTAGTGTCAGCAGAGGCAACACCCACAAAACAAGAGCCACGGGATCGATGGCATATTGCAAAAATGAACATAATGGCACAGAAGAGCACGGAAGCTCAGGGAACAGCTTCAGGATCCAGCACGTCCTCCAGGTCACGTTTCCAAATCAATTTCATCCTCATGGACAATGCAAACAGCTGATGTATTTGTCCCCCGTTTAAAGTAAAAGCTTTTCTGATAATTAAGAACAGCAGAAATCAATGATTTAAAATGTTCAGCTGTGAACTGGGGCAAGATTAATTCCTGCAAGCTGCTGTATAACTGGAAAACATTTTTCACTGAGAATAATATTTGTAATATTGTTCCCGTACGCTCGGAAGAACAATTTATCAGCATCAGCAGGAGATCTCAGTGGGAATTCATCTGATTAAATAAAAACTGAATATTTCCTTCACAACGGCTATATAAAAACATATGAAATATTGTTTGCTACATTAAAAACACTATGAAATAAAGCATATGTGGGCTAAAGTGCCATTTGTAGAAATGACTTGGAAGATATATTAAACAAGGCACATACTTCTTTGATTTAAGACTGTTAATGGGAAAAAAACATGTCAAGTAAACAAGGATGAGAAGATTTATACTAAACACTATTCTCACAGACTTATGGTACAATTTAAACATTATATACCTCAAATTTATATATTAAATACATCAAATCAGTCAGCTTCGAACTGCTCTTGGTCACATTGTGGGTGACTTTAAAGCATTTGTTTCTTCTAATGGGTCAGTGACAAACAATATGATCGTAATTTTGTTTGTCAACTTTCCTGCATTCCAAATGAACAGAACCATATATCACTGAAAGTCACCATACTCCTGTACAGGATAAGCAGTTATGGAAGATGGATGGATGGATGGTTAAATCACCTAAAGCCTCTCCATGTTGGCCAGATGAATAAAACTACCCCCCATGTTTCTCACAAAACTGCTACCCAAACATCCTTTTTGAGTATTATGCTGCAGTTCAATTTCCTGCTAATTACTTCTTAAAACCTCGAGCAGTGAAAATTTCAGAAATTCGTTCAGGCATTTCAGAGAGTTAAATGTTGCCACTATTGATGTTGGCGGCCGGGGGACACAGTAAATGTGAAACAGTCCCACACGCACACAATACCTCTTTGTTCACTACTCATCTCTGCCATATTTATTTACAGTTTGCTGGCACCAAAAAACACTCATCATTATAACACATTCTCAATGTACAATCCCCAGCAGGCGATGGACGCCTCCCCCCAACTATACACAGAGGAAAGCTGGTAATGCTCAATCAGCAGTTATTAACTTATCCCCAAAAAAATATGTGAGATGAGGTACCTCTGATCTCAGCAGTCAAGTCAGCATACGGTACTCACAAAAAATACAAAGTTAGAAACCTCAATGACACACATATAAGGACGAATAGTGTAATAAAACTTCAATGTAGCCTCTGATCCATGACTTTAATACTATTGCAGATGATTTTACAGTCAGATATGGGTTACTGCCATGCGGGTGAGTACCAGTGACGGCAGAGCAAAGTCACGTGACGCAAAGAGAAACAGGGAGAGAGAGATGTGACAGAGAGAGAGATTTGTGCTTCCACATAAAAACACTTAAAAACACATTTGCCATCTCTTAAAATATGGAAGCACCGATGAGTGCTAGGGGTTAAGTGTGGACCAACACGTCTCTCTTCGCTGCAAGATGATTGATCTTGAACCACAGAGTGACCTTCTTTACTCATAAAATTCACGGAATGCAAGTGCACTGTGCTGCTAAAAGAAAAAAAAATGAAAAAAATATACTAGAGATACAACGAGATACAAACATTTTAAGTTACGAACAGCCGTTTGGAACGTAAGTCGTTATTCAACATCATCTTAAGGGTATTAAGAACTAGGATGCGGGGAATACGCACGCTACGCTGCTGTGCGGTGGGAGTAGCGACCAGAGTCATACTAGGCAGAATTGGCGCGTACAAAAAAAAAATATGCTGCAAACAGGAAACAGGAGCCCAATGAACACAATTTGGACTTACAGTCCTCTTCGTTCGTATGTCTGAAAGTTCGTAAGTCCAAAGTTCGTAAGTAAAGGAGCATTTGTATTATAATTCTGAACCTTGAAACAACATGTTCCTATTTAAGTAAACAACTGCTTGTTTCCACCTGAACTGCACATGTGTTTACATACTTTATGTTACTGTCTACTGATTGAGTAATAGGGTAGCGGGCCTAATACTACCTAATCCTCAGTCCGTTTTGAGGATAAAATAAACATAATCAATCATATACCAGTCATTAATACATGGCACCATAAGTAAGAGACCCATTACTATTAGTATTTTACATAAAAGCGTCATCAAAGCACAGAAATCACAAGCAAGACAGGAAAGACGCATTTTCAACCACTCCTGTAACCTCATCCTATCTACTGTCATAATCATCAGACAGCCAAAGACTTTGATATAAACAGCTTGGAGATAAACTCTGAGATAAGCATCTAACAATCAGCAAATCTGATGCACAATACAAGGAACCCAGGAACTTCACAAACTCACGGAATGCTTTAAAGAACAGGCTTCATTTTATCAGCCTTTTTTGGTCCATTTCGGTCCATTTCTAGGGTCACTGGCCTTGCAATCTGAGTAATTACCTTAAAGATTTTTGGATGAGCTGATTTCAGCAGCCACTCATTAAGAAAGAATGAATCGCAAAAACATTGCATCAGTCCATGAAGGCAGAACTCTCATTCCCCCCTCTCTGTTCTCGTTCTCCCCAGTAATTTGCTGTAATACACTGAATCTCAAAAATGATGTGGCCCCGCTTGTTTCTGTGGATTCAGGCAGAGCTCATGATTAGCTGAGGATTTCCTGCTTGCATTGCTCTTTTCCTGTGGCAGTATACATGTAACTGTGGAACACTTGCTTAAACATGGGATACATCATTTCTATTCAAAATCAATAAATGATTATGTCACAAAGACATTGAATTTCACACAAATTTACTTTTAAAAATGTAAGACTTAAATGAATTAAAAAAACAATGCAAATACTGTAAAAACACCATCAAGTACAGAGCCCAAATACTACTTTCAATCTGACACTGGAATTTAAATAAAAACAAAGCAATTACTAGATAAAATATATATATTGACATGAAGTAATAGCTAAGACCTTTAATGCTCTCAGAACCTTCTAGAAGAACATATTAATAACACAGGATAACTTTTCAGGCACATGCATTTTTCCATGTATAATACAGCGAGTCAGCAGATAAACAGGCTGTTTTCAGCTGTCTTCTACAAACGATTATGAAATAGGAACAAATCACTGGCAAACACCACACAACACTGGAGGCAACAAGGGCTTGAAAACACCTACTCTGTTTACAACACCCCCAGCAAATGTTAAGCGATTGCTTTTTTCTTATCAAAAATATTGCTAATAGGAAGGCAGTTGGCTTGTTCTGTGTGGTTCTGCTGCTAGGGTTTATAGACCAGCGTCTTGTTCGACAAGATAACCGACCGAGTGAGGCTAAGGCATTCATCTGCACAGCCATTACAGTACATTATAGTACAGTGTGTGTGTCTGTGTGTGTGTGTGGGGGGTCTCTATAACTAAAACTTTTACACTCAAATTAGATCTGAACACTGACTTCAAATGAATTCTGGCTCGTCCAGGTAAGCAACAATCTCCAGAAATAAAACCTGTGTTCACTTGACAGTGCAAGAGCACGACATTTAAACACCCGTGCACAAGCCACCAGCAAATCACAAGTGCCTGTTTTTACACAGGCATTATTGTGTTTAGGAGGCTGGCATCATCAATTTGCACAAAAGAATTTGGCACGGTGAGAAGCAGAGCACCTCCTCCCTTCGAAAACAATTCAATGTGGCGGATGCTGCTTGCGGCTCCCCGGTTCGCCAATGTGCTGCACTCTGCTACTCACAACCTCAGGCCATTAAAACATCTCCACACAACATGAACACCCTGCATCGACAGCTGGGCTTCGGCCTCATAAAGTTTCTAGAAAGTGCGCTCGGAAATTGGTTTCCTCATTTTCCCAAGGATAAATCAGGCATCATGCTCCAGTACGGAAAACACACACACTTCATTTACTGCTGCCATTTTGGGGACCCGCCATTCACGGGCATAACCTCAATTCTAACTTAGACCTCCAAATCCTAAGATAAAACTAACAAAACAAGACTTTTGGCTATTTTTTATTGCCTTCGTGGGTTTTTATATATTGAGGTTAATATTGTGGGGAGTCTGGGAACCTGAAACACCCTAACCCTAATCCCACAAGCTAAAAAATAACAGGTTTTACTATACAAATACAAACCCACAGACACTGTCACACACTCACACACACAAACACACACACAGAAACACATACAAATACAGACACACACGGCAACACCTGACTATGCTCACTCACCTTGTCTCCTTCTAAAGCAGACTTTAGAAGGTGCATTTAGGTGAAGATGTCAGCATTCTCACAGCCTCCTATAAATATCATTACCCTGAATTCACAATCTGTGGGTGATTTACTGCCGACCCTCAGAATAAACCTGGACTAAACACCGATCATGGCCAGAGGATCTCCTGTGGAGGATCATATCGGGAGCATTAAGACTGGAGGATCGCAGATGGAGGATTATGCCTGGAGGATCTCCAATAGAGGATCACAGCTGGAGGATCTCCTATGGAGGATCACGGGCGATGGATGAAGGTTGGACTCGGCCGTATACTTCCCACGGTAAATTATCACCCATATAACTCGAAAATGAACTGTTTCAAATTATAATTTTTAATAACTTTAGACCACAAAATAAGCATAAACGTTCGCAAGCTGCTTAAAAGTTCTTAACATCATAGTTAAAAGACACCAAGCTGCCCAATGTACTAATGTAACTGTCGCAATACTGTATATAAAAATGTGAAGCTATTTTCTTTTGCTAATTCACACCTACAGCAAACACTGTTGATATGCTGGCAATTTCTTAAATAGTGTAGCAAGTATAAAGTAACAATAAGTTCTAAGCCAGACTTTTTATATACATTTTCCTTTGAAACGCACGGCCAGGCTCCGTCCTGTCAGACACCGTCCAGTCGCGCTTCGACCTGTCACGCTCAGTCCTGTGGCGCGCCGTCCAGTCACGCTCCCTCCTGTCAATCACTGCACAGTCGCGTGCCCAGTGCCGGTGAGTCGTCACTTACCCCCAGCTTCCTGCTCCGGATCCTCACGTATCCCTGCTTCACGATGTCGTTGAAGTTGGAGGCCATGTCCGGCACCTCCCTGCCTGCCGCCGCAAGCCGCCTGCCTGGAGGTGCGTGCCCACACACAAAGCCGCTCCGACTTCAGCCTTGCCTCGGACCTCAGGACCAGCTCCGACGGCCCGTCCCATCCGAGTGTAGGGGAAGCCAGTCCTTCAGCCTATTTAAAGCGATGCTTCCTGGACAAAACCATCCTGCGCTAAGCGCAGGGGGGAAGAATCTCAAAGCCAATACTCGAACAGCTTCGGCTTAATTCTTGGGCTGACAACCTGAAATTTTAAAGCATATTAGCTCGTAACACAGAGACTGTAATGCCTAGGGCTAGAGAGAGGCTCTGCAAAAGAGATTCATTTTCTTCTCATTTTGATCAAATTCCACATCCATATGTTTCACGTTTAATGTGTCTTTAAACTCGTTTTTTAAATATTTTTAAAATATGTCTGATTCCTTAAGGTTGCCATGTAACTGCATAATAAAAGTTGTGTATACATGTTTATCCTTGTGTGTGTGTGTGTGTGTGTGTGTTTTATCATTACCATATATATTATGCATATATATACACATAACCACCCATCCATCTTCCAGCCATTTATCTAGTACAAGGTCAAGAGAGGCCGTCAACCCTGGAGGTGTGAGGCAGCAGCAATGCCCCACTTTGCCACCCTTATGTATAATTCAGCTTTCTTTTTTTTGCCACTTTATGTTACATTAAAAACATAGACAGCTGTCAGATGGGAAAACGGCACTGAAATTGTCTCTTGTTCCACCTCAAGGCAAAACATCAGTCCTCATTACCAAAAACATTTACTGGTGGGCTGTCATTCTCCGAACAAATCCGAACTGCTTTAAAAATACTTTTGTATGTGCTTCGCTCTGATGTGCCAGATTAAAGTAATTTAAAAATGCAAGTGTGCCACATGGTTGGCCCCAATGAATATGAATAAATGCAAGATTAATGTATAATCAGCTTGACTTAAGGTACTTAAAAGTTGTGATTTCCTGTGCTCACGACCCTGTTGTGGGGATACATCAGCGGGGATAATACCTTTAAGATCATGTATGTCTACAGCAAAGTGCTATCACATTAGTCTGATGCAAGCCACTCACTGCGCATCCCAATGCATTGTGGTCATGTAACTAGATGGGGATTTCATGTGAAAGTAGGTTATCTTCCTCTTATTGTTACCCTGCACTCTTATGAGTTTGTAACCATAGGGTATGTCTTTGTCTGGGAGCTTGTTAGAGACTTTATCTTATTGCTCTGTCCTGCTCGCATTACCGCCTTTGTGTCAGTTTCTGGCTTTTAAAATCTCTGCTGATTCACGATTCTGCTTTGCTTCATGTCTGCAGTTTTTATCGCCATTGTTGTCTTGGCCGCGACTCTCCTGTTGTCTGACACACTTTCTGCAAATTGTGTTTATTACGATCTGTCCGGCTATTTACCTTTTGAAATGTGTCAGCCTCTTCACCCGAGTTGATTTGCTGATTCCTGAATGCAACGCACCGATTCCTGTAAAGGAAAATGAAATGCATGTCTTATTACCTGACTTCCTATAGCCACAAGCTGTGGGGTGAATGGTTTTGCGAAATCTGCTTTATGCATTTCCCAATACAGCAAGTATTTTACTGTAAGCGATATAAACAAACTTCAATAAGCTCCATTGTTAAAATTGATTCTTTGTGCATATTTTTAGGTCAGTCTGACAGGCTAAAGCAGCATTTCACTCATATTCATTCGTTGTCATCGTAGGTCACATAATCTTCAGTATGGACACATATTACGGAAATAAGCCTGGTCATTTCAGACCTCATCTTTTAGAGAAATGTAAAAGTGCTTCTATTGACTTTACTTTCATAATTTATCTTTGCTTGGTTACAGCGTGAAACTTGAACTTGATTATGTTTATCGCTGAAAACTCATTTGAAACTGCTCAATATAAACTGAATTCGGGCCATAACAGCCTTGTACAATAAGTGATGCAATCAATTTTTGCATACCTACCTACCAAATTTGCTTACATAATAGTTTTGTCAGCTGAGTTTTTGTTTTGAGTTATTGCAAACTGTCGTTTGTGTTGGATGGACCAGTCTGCACAAGAAAACAAAAATGAAATGTCAAAGCTGTCCTTGCAGTTTTGTATATGTAGTTTTATGAGATTTTAAGGTAACACTTCACTTGAGGGGGCACAAGTAACCTAGTAACTCAATTACTACTCAATAATGAGTCATAGTCAAAGTCAGCAATTGCATGAAAAACGTGAATGTTTGATTAATGGTGAATGAACATAGATCAATATGCAGACAGATCAGTTTATGATTAATTAATACTTTAAGTGAGAGTGTATTACATTATTTGTGCTCCCTCAAGTAAAATGTTACCAATTTTAATTTATGTTTTAAATTAAATTTCTATTGTATTTTCTTTATCATCTTACTGCTGACTGTTCACATGTTAGTTTTTTTTTTTTTTCATTCTGGTTGTATTTATCATGTCAATGTGGAAACGTGTTTTTTACAGGGCAGTCAGTGATCTTTATGCTGTACATCCATGTAGGTGGCTGTGTATCGAGATTAGTGCTATTATACGATTGGATCTGCTAATTAAAACATTGAAAGAGTTGAAGCTGAAGCTGAATCTACAAGCTTTTAGTGAGCAGCAGCAAAAATAAAGGTTTTTGTATCTCACTGAGCCAAACTTACAACAACACAGTAAATGCACGCAAGCATGGATGCAATAGCAATGCTAAAGCTTATAGACAGGAGTTAGATGAGATATTACGGATACTTAAATGAAACTGGGCTGGCAGTTCATGATTAAAATGATGTACTTCAGAGGACTCACAGTGTTACAGAAAACTGTGTAATTTGGGCAGCCTTGCTGTATTGAGAAACCCTGTTGTGTTTATGATATTCTTTCCACACATCTTGGAGCAGCTGCACTTAGCATACACCCAGAAACTCTGACACTTACAGTATATGTGTGACAGTGTGTAGGGAAGGTGAGAAGGCATCTATGTGTGTTTTTGTTGTCTTCTCTCTGATAATTGTGCTCACAGAGTCACTTTCCCCAGTAAACAGTCACACCCTAGTTTCTCTCCCGGGAAATTTACATATCCGGGGCAGATTTGCGGCATCAACCGTGTTGTACATGTTGAAATAGTCCGTTTATTAGTCTCATTGGATTCTGGAAGCCTGCTTTCTCTCTGTTGCCTGTCATCAATGTACCTGCCATTAGGTGTCCCCTACCCCTGAGCTGCTATCTACTGAGAATGGATTAATGTCGGGGGAAACCTCCTTGATTTATTTAGGAGAATACATTAGAGGATCGGCTGCTAAAGTTTATTAGTAGATTCAATGTGAAAATACATTATGAATTTATTTAAGGTTATGTTTAGGAACAACATTAAGAGATTTTTCAATGCACTGCCTGGTGATACATTCAGAGAGACATTATTTATAATAGAATTAATTACAGATGCAGGCAAAGAAATATGAATGTTATCAACCTGGCTGAGATGTACAGGAAGCTCATATTCCAGTCTCTGAATCAGGTCACATGTTCATCCATCTTCCATAATGGCTTATGCAGTACAGGCTCACCTATACCAGGAATCACAGGGAACGTCTTGGACAGTCCGTCGCAGGGCACACTCTCACGCACAATGTGGAGATTTAGTGACACCAGTTGATCTGAACCGCATGTCTTGGACTGTGAAAGGAAACCAGATTAGCCAGAGGAGAAATATGTGAATCCTTATTTACAGAGCCGGAAGGTGGAGATCGCTGTAAGAGCCTCCATGAAGCCTGTCAGGTGACACAAAATAAAACGAATATTTATTAATATTATCAATACTTAAGCGATTGCTGGCAACTTTTAATCATCATGTGGAAATACAGGTCATGTCCTGAATGCCTTACTTTGTTTTATCTCCTTTCCAAAGCTCGACTAATTTCCATGGTTCACAATTTAATTTAATGAATTAGTGAAGATTAATTGCATGACAGTCAGGTTTTGCTTGCTTTTGCTTTTAATGATAAGACGGCACTTGGGTTGCCGAAAAGCGTGTCAGTATTTCATGCACGGAATATGTATTTGGGAACGTCAAACTAGATCTGCACCAAGAAGAAAAGAGTGTTCATTGCCACCTGCTGGTCACCGTGACTTTTCTCTTAACAGGCAGACCATCCATATGAGATACAATTCTGTGAAAGTGTTTTCATTGTGTAGGGTGATTTACAATGGAAACATTGCAGGGGAAGTCATAACATAATCACAGTGCTTGCCACCTTCCCCGTCAGACAGCCTGGCCTTGATACATTACGGCAGAATTGAGGCACACATAAATCAAATGGAAAACGCATACAAACACATCAGAGGTTAGACAGCGCCTGGCTCTGTGATAGATTGCATGTTTTAGACGTGTGGGGAAGCAGTGGGCCGGCCTGCTCTGTCTCATTGGGCTGCAAAGTGGAAACTAGCCAGGTGGAGCAGTGGCAGGTTAAATGCATTTAATTCATGCCAAATGTGACAGGCCTCATCATTCAGTTGTCATGTTACTCGAGCCAAAAATATTTTACACTGACAGCAGTCGGTCAAACTTAGCAGCTCTGTGTTTGGGGGGAGGGGTGGTGAATATGTCATCAGTTATTAGTAAAAACATGACTGCAGTGCGGGGTGGTGTTGGACAGTGTTGGACAGTGTTGGACAGTGTTGCTTTGTGATGCTGATTGATGGTTGATGATTTTTGGGCGAATGTTGGGTGATGCTTGTAGATGTTGTGAGATGATGGCTGATACTGGGATGCTTGGTGACATTGGCGAATATTGGGCAATGCTTGTCAATGTTGGGAAATGCTGACCAATAGGGGGTGATGCTTGTGGAAGCTGGGAGATGTTGGTCAATAGGGGTGATGCTTGTGGAAGCTGGGAGATGTTGGTCAATAAGGGGTGATGCTTGTGGAAGCTGGGAGATGTTGGTCAATAGGGGGTGATGCTTGTGGAAGCTGGGAGATGTTGGTCAATAAGGGGTGATGCTTGTGGAAGCTGGGAGATGTTGGTCAATAGGGGGTGATGCTTGTGGAAGCTGGGAGATGTTGGTCAATAAGGGGTGATGCTTGTGGAAGCTGGGAGATGTTGGTCAATAAGGGGTGATGCTTGTTGATTTTGGGACATGTTGACCGATGAGGCTGGTCCATCTTATATTAATCAGCACTGTTCCAAAAAACCTGGCATTTGGCCATAGTTTGATCACACAGCAAAAGTGCGATGTACTGCAATATTGCAAACACAGAGGACCAAATGCTAGTGCCACAATCTTTGGAGTAGATTCATTTGTAGTTTACAGCTTACAGGGACTCCTCCCCCAGTACAGAAGACAAGTGTGTGACTGAGCGTGTGACTGTGTGCCCGGGCATCGTCCCGCCTATTTGTCCCAGCCTGAGATCCATGTGGATTGCTGCTGTCCTAATTGAATCAGGCATCATTAGAAATAGATAACCTTACGATGAATTATACAGAAGCTTGGAATTGATGCTAATTTAAATAGTAAACGTTTCTAGACAATAATGAGCCAATGAATGTAACGCAATGCCCTCAACTGAAATGAAATACAAAATAAAATGCAAAAGTATAGCTTCTTCAGTAAAGGCTAACTCTGGAAGCGACCCTGTGCCGGAGAGAATGTCCAAGGGAGCTTCTGATCACAGACTTTTAAAGTGTCCTGCTAGGATCTTCTGCGCTGCTCGAATCCATCACATCATTAATCATACACCAGGCAAGACCAATGTCTTTACAGCAGCTCTGCTTAGCTAATGCAACATAGCCATTAGCTGCTAGTTCTTTAGGGATGATGTCAGCTATCAGGCAGTGTTGCTCTGCATACACTGTAGCGCGGGAGAAATTTATCGACATAATTAACTGAGATTTTCCCTTAGGAAGTGCGTCCACCGATCACAATCCTTTCATTTCCTAGCTGTCAGTGAGGAGAGAATCATTTGAGCTGGAACAGACAGAAAAATAAATCCAGCACTGAAGAAAACGTCCTTTAGGGGGCGCTATTGATGGTCATTTTCTAAAGTTAGGATGTCAAACTACAAAATGAGGGCTTTTGCATTAATTATGAAAGGGTCTCTGCAGTGCGCCAACCAAAACGTCTCTCTGTGCTGAGATGTTTGCCTGAAAAGCAGGCCATACAATTAATCTGGTTACAGAGTGGTGCTCACACGTTAAACTATAAAATAGTGGCCAAAAATCTCTATATACAGAAACTGGCAGGCAGGATGTTAAATGAATGTCCAGCTTATATGTGACACGGACTGCAGAGCGGCAGTCATCACTCGTCACAAAAAAAATGGATGTTTGACAATGAGTTATAGCATATTCTACTGTTTAAATAATATTTCGTTAAAAATATTAAAATTAATTACTCTCCGATGTTCAGTTATTTCCAGCTGAATGCAAAAATATTGCGTCACATGTGAGACTCCAGCTGGACAGACACTTGGCGCTGTTCTTCTCGTGATGAATCTGTCCCTTAATGCCAGTAGATGGAGGTGGAAGCTGCCCTTGTAAACCCCTCCAGACTGTCGCTCAGATGCTGTACGGGACGGACGCCCAGCGCTATTGGACGGCCATGGAAGATGGATGACCTGAATCCTCAAGTGCCCACTGCTTCGCACCATCATCTGCGGCAGATTCTCCTCCAGACAAAGAGCAGCTACTCAAGCTCTGCTCTCTAATGGACTGCACAGCATGCAGAAAACATCTTCAGCAAAAACGAATATAGGTGCCAGTTCCCTTCACTGTTTCAAAGCAGCTCCCTTCAGTGCAGAGCTTGGTGGTCTCACGCAACACTGTTTAGAGCAGGGACCTCTTTCTCCTTCTATCTGTCCATCCTTCTTTCCCCAAGATGGCAGCACCTGTAACACAGTGTCTTTATAGCTGTGTTAACACAGTCACCTCATGGCACCGCTGGACATATAGAAATTCATTGAACGACCAGCTGTGCAGGAGGGCACTAAAAACAAACCGCAGGACCTCTTTTGCGGTCAGAATGAAGGCAGAATGCTTTCCAGCCCTGGGGAGACCTGTGACCTCCCACATAGGAGAGGAAAAGATGGATATGTCATGATCCCCTGAGCTGAATTTGGAGCTGTTTCCCACCGACCATAATTATTTAAGGTACGAGGTACTGACTGAAGCAGGCATGTATGCTATTTGATGAATATATATTAAGGGTAGGGAATATTTATGAGTGTTTTTAATGGAATAACGGCATGAAGGCATGACCGACTAAACGTGTGTGAGAGTGCAGCATGGACCCTCATGGCACGAGAGGGAGACCAGACGCCGCAGCCTGACTGCAGAGAATGCATTGGAGCTCGTCCTAATGATGTCACCTGTTCCTACGTTCCATGCCAGTGGTACAGCTGTACTCAGGCAGTCTGCACATCTCTCTCTGTGTAACACACAGCACTGCCGTTTCTCATGCCAGTGTGATTTGCTTTTTTTCTTTTTACTTTTAAATCCTTTTCTCATTGCTTTTTTTTGCGTATAAGTTTTTTATTTAATATTTAAGATTTGAAGCCTGCAGACTCACTGCTGAGTATCTTGAATAATAAGTATTACATCATGCAGCAAAACAATAGTCTAGACTTCAAATGCAATGCATTTTTATTGTGGTCTGCAGTTCTTATGGGGAAAGATGAGATGGATATAGACTTAAGCATTGTGTACATTCAGTATTCCTTAGATATGACATACAGAGCACGTCTGGGTGCTATGTGACGTCACTGCATTGTCTACAGTTGTTCAGGTATAAGCATAGAATACCAGAAATCCGACACCTTCTACAAACAGAAAGGGCTTACATGTGACGTAGAGGTCACTGCAGTACTAAGCGGACAGGTCCTGTTTGCACACAATTTTGTTTATATTCCATAGTAAGAAACCAATTGCCTCCTCTAAATAACTATGTCATCCTGCATGACCTATAGTTTAATAACAGTAGTATTTAGTCTCCTGCTATACATATTCAGATAGACTAGATATTGCATTTCTCTCTTACAGCTGGGCTTTGTTACCACACTAAATAGGACATCTAACTAGGACAAGTAAATTGAGATAAACTGGATTATGTATGTGCAGCGAGGAATGCGCACATTCAATCTGCATTTATATACTCTGCATTTAGGGATATTTTTATGTCTAAACATGCAAATTACCCCCAAAATACTTGATTCCATGGATTTTCAGCAATTTCCGACCTCCTCCACATGCAAGTAAATGGTGTTGTTAAGAGTAGTTTTTCCAGCTTAGGACAGTTTCATAAATTAAGCCGTACCTTTCTTACCAGGACAAGGAAAAACCTGTGCGTGTTATTACCTCATTTAGATTACTGTAACCTGTGCACACTGAGGTAGCTCAGTCATGCTTAGATCAGCAATTAGTCCAAAATGCTGCTGCATGCTTTGTAACTACTGCGAAGAAGAGGGACCATGTGTATCCAGGTAAGGTTTGTCTCCATTGGCTATCAGTTCAGCACAGGATCCAGTTTAAGATGTTATTACTTGGCCGACATGCCTTAGCTCCTCGGCTTCTTTAGCCACTCCAAGGCGCAGCAGTAGCACCAAAGATTTGGAATCGCTTATCACTGCTCCTTGGCTGTTCTTCTACAGTTATAATCTTTAAATCTGAATTTAGAACTCGTTTGTTTAAAATACTAATTACTGAGCGGATTGTATTTCTGTGCTTCATGTTGGTCTCATGCCATGATATCGCGCTGAGACTTTTATGATGTGCTGTATGTACTTACTTTGGTCAGCAAGGCTTGTCGTTTAAGTGATATACAAATAAAACCGACTTTTCAAATAAGACTGTTGTTGTCTCTGGTCATCAGCTTTCCCTTGACGCTTCCCTCCGTGACTTTGGCCTGGGGTTCTTCCTGGTCAGAGACTTTGTACAGCACATGGGCCTCTTAGCGGTTTTTTGCACCCCCTTTGCAAATTTCTGTGTCATCAGTGGCGCTGTTCTCTTGCAACAATATTAGTTCTCTGTCCCAGATTTACAGTGTGCATTAGCCCAGTGCTCACTGCAGACGTGTCCATCGACTCTGGAGGAGATGCTTCCCTCAGCTCCAGTGGAGGTGTGTCCCTCAGCTCCAGTGGAGGTGTGTCCCTCAGCTCCAGTGGAGGTGTTTCCCTCAGCTCCAGTGGAGGTGTGTCCCTTAGCTCCTGAAGTGAACAGGCCCTCTGCTGTCTCTGCATTCATTTCTTTAAGTACATCAGTGATTAAGGCACGATGGTTATTCGAAGTGATTCAATCAGCAAGGGCTTCACATAGACTTTAGTTATGCCTTTTCATGTTTGCTGTTCATCGAAGGGGGTGGTTTACTTATATTAACATTGATGCAGTAGCAGGAGAACCACAACCGCTGATGGTATCTGGGTGAGGTTTCACTATCACTTTCATGCTAGAACATCATAGAGCTCACATTTGCAGGCATGTGTCAATAATAGTTGAACACCAAAGGACTTGGATATCCCTGGAAACAGAGTATAAACCAGGTACAATGACCTATGTTGGGGCTCCTCTCAGCATCGGGAAGATCCCCACTTCCCTCTGGCATAGCCTGCTTCAGGACAAAACGAGTCCTTCAGAAGTGAAGAGATGACACATGGGACTGCACCAATGCTGGGGCGGCCTTGCCAGGTTATGAAACTTCCTGAGATTTTGTGATCACATTCTGGTAATGATCTTGACATAACAAACAAGGCCCTAATTGAAAAAAAACCCACACTGGTTCAAGCTATAGCCAGCAGATGGAGCCAGATGCTGTGGCTTGTGACATCCCCCCTCACCCCCCCACCCCACCCCAAATGCTCTTTCCCTCCTGTAATGTGAGGCTTGTGTGTGACCCAGCTTGGCTCAGACCTATTTAAGGTTAAGAAGAAAATCACAGAAAATGCTACATCATCTAAGCAATAGTCTACAGGCGTCTCAAATGCCTGTATTTTTGGGAAAGTTCTGTTTGCGGTTCTTACGGTCTGTCTGAAGAAAGGAAGGAAAAGAGTGGCAGATCTGAGGTCCATGAAGGTTAGGGGTGGTGAAATGAACTCAAGTCATGACCACCATTCTGTTCCCAGGGGCCCAGTGTCGCTCACTCCTGTTACTAGTTTAATGCACGTTGTTTGAATGAATTGCAAAAATAGTGAAGAAACACGTAGCCTGGCACATGGAAATTTTCTTCAGGTTCAAGACTGACTGCGCAAGTGGCTTCCACGTGGTGAACTCTCTGTTGGGGGCCCAATCGTGCAGCTTTTGATTCTTATCAAGTTCTGTAATTCTGTGCTACAAGTTGCGCACGTTCACCCTCGTCACCTAGAGGCAAGAAAACCTTACGACCTTTTGTTGCAAAATTTCTTTTGGCCTTATCTTAAAAGTGATGTTTCTACTTCCAGCAGTATCCTATTCCCGCCTCTAAAACATAACTTGTGAAGTTTATTGGTATAATTGGGTACTATCATTGTTTTTGTCATAACTTAATACACAATAGCACCCCTCACTACGATTTCACACATGGGGCCCAGGCTGTATTTGAAAAAGCAGGACTCAACAACCAAAAGAGTCCAAAAACAAACAGACAGTACAAGGCCACTGACTACATGAATCTCTGATAATAATGAATACAAGCAACCCTTTCATTTTACTGCAGTAATATTACTCTGACTAACAGTTTGTGCCTGTCTAACGATGCGTGCCAGTTACGGGACACCTGTCATTAGCTTAATTCCTGACTTTGTGTGACTTTTTCCCCTTCTGATGCATGGTTATTTCAGGACGGCTGCTGTGCTAGCCAGTGCCAGTTTGTACTTTTGCATAGTTTTCCTTAAGGTCTTTTAAAGAACTCACAGAAAAATAACCCACACAAATAATGCATTCAGTTTAAAGGCCAGAGTATGGTAATCAGATGGAAAACTATTTTCATATTCATGTGGTGATATTTATGCAATATTGATTCATAATTTAATTATATAACCTCTCTCCTGAAAGTAATTCAACGCTGAAACCAAGGCCTGCTTGTTCATGAGGTGTACAGTGTAATCTGGATTAGAATGATCCACACTTTCAAATCCCTTGATTTAGCATGAAGGATTGCATAATATATCTTATTTTTCACAGTTTTTCAATTGGATTGGATTACCATGATCCAGAATTACCATGTTTTAAATCAGACTATATATACCAATATAGGCTACTAACTCTGCAAATAACAACATGTACAATAGCCAGTGTGGGGTCACTTTAGGTGATATTATCCGAATAGACAGTAAATGGCACAATAATATAATACAAACATTCCTTTGTATTTACAATTTCTTTTAAACAGTCAGACCTCCTCACCTGACTAACAACAAAAAAATAAATACAAATATATGTTATTCACAAATACATTGTGGAATAATGTAGACATGTTTGCCTCATATCTACTGTACATTATAGAGTAGTGCCTGCAGTTCACTAAGGACTGTTAATAAAGAGCGTGATTTCCCCGGCAAGCAAGTCTCCATGTCTCTCTCCGCGCCCGCGATGCCTCGGTCCGCCTGTCACCTCACTATAGGCCTATGGTGTTTTTCTTAAAATTTTTTACTATAAAAAGAAAATTATTCAACAAAAATGTTCTTATGGGGAAAATTGCCTTGGTTCGCGTACAAATTGGTTCACGACCCCTTTCCTGGAACGGATTGGGTTCCTGAACCACAGGCTCCACTGTATCTGAAATGGCACAATCATATAAAAACACTAAATGTCAATGACAATACGACAATAAGAAACTTAATCTTACACTACTTGTGACATGTTCCTTACTGATGATTGTGTCATTGTTATTGACATGCAGTGATGAATGAGAATTCAAATTAAATGCATTAGTTTTGTATCGAATTGATGGCCATTTGGGTGATTATTTTATGGGGAAATAAAAAACTGTGTGCCTCATGTCTACTTTATTACTTTAAAAAAATAAATAAATGAATATAGTACAAAATGCAAAAGTTATATTTTTTCAGCAGTTTCTAAGTTTTATTACATTTTGTTCCTTAAATCCACCCTAATGTTGGGATCAGAATAATTTAGATTTTTTTTATGGATCAAATTTGTCCAAATCCTACAAAAAAATGTTTAACAACGCAAACTGATGGTTTAATATAGATTCTGGATTATGTGATCTAACTTGATCTCAGTTTTTTTTTTTACTTATTTGTTTTGAACAACGCATTTTCAAGTTTTGATCCAATTCATTATCCAAATTCTGACCAGACGCTACTACCAAAACTGTTAAGGGTTCTGCGAGTTTGCCTGGTCAAACAGCACATTTTATAACGGGTCCGACAAGAGACAGTAAGAAGCAGCTCAATGTAGCTACACTGCCAGTGAACACTGCTCTCTGCCCGGTGATGCTTGAGTACTTTAGCGTAGGTAGAACCACAGGAAAGAGGAAGTCAGCAGAAGTCAGGGCTGCTGATTGGATGGATGGCTCTGCAATGAGGAGCACAGGAAGTGGACTCAAGAAAGAATAACCACTGAAGACAGGAATAAAGACACGGGGCCAGGAGAACAAAACTAGAACTGAATAAGACAAACAAATGAATTACAGAACCTATGGAAGAGTCAGGTGGACTAGTAAGATTCACGTAGCAGGTGCTGAAAGTCGCTCATGAGAAAAATGTTCTCAGGACAGAATGAAAAATGATTGGTTCAGAGACATAACCAGTCAGATGTTGATCAGTTGTCAGACCAACCAATCAGGCATCTTGGTCCTGCCTCCTCTAGTTGCTTGGACCCACCTTCTCTACAATCTGATTGGTTATCTCTCTTTTCATTCTGCCCTCAAAATATTTCTGTGTAAGGAAAATAAACCACAAAAACCACCTCCCTGGATAACAGAAGTTGGGCTGTCCAGCAGTGACAGCTATAGGGCCACACTGAGCTCATCCTATGCATGGATGTTATATTATGTGTTAAACATGAACACATAACCTACTAAGTTAGTCATTAAACAATTAATATTTTATAAAGGTTAGGATCTATCCAGATTCAGGTACAAAATGAATCCTTATGTCTAAGAAACTTATTTACTTCAGCTTCCAGAATTTAAACACATATGGGCCATGACATGATTTAGCCAGGGAAAAGGCTCCGTTCATCTGCAGGAGATGAAAAACAGGTGACATGATTTTCCTTTCCAAGGTGACATCATTTTCCTTTCCAAGGTGACATCATTTTCCTTTCTCAGTTAGTCCAGGACTTACTGCTATGCTCGTCCCTTTTGAGATGTTTTCTTATTGGAGCAGGAGTTCCACCAAAGAAGGGTGGAGGTAAATCAGCCAGGGTATCTCAGCCGGATTCAGCCTTCATGTATCTATCAGACCCCTGCAAGCTGCTGCTCACCAGCCCTGATATACTGAGGGCCATATGCCTTACACTTTATCCAACTGCTTTGTGTTCAGTTGTCCACTTAGTAACTACATTTTTACAAAGCATTAAAGGGTTTATTATGGTATAGTTACTAGGCTGAAACGTCAAATGCAAAAGTTACCATTTGTCATATTTAAATTTTACTTCGTCCTTAACTCATTGCATGTGTTATTTTATTTTATTTTATTTTATTTTATTTTAATCTGGGAACAAAAACTTTGCCTGGGTATAATATATCTTAACTGATTAAAGCCAACGGAACGAGAAGGAACAGTCATTTTTTTTCAGCACACTTTGCATAATTCTCCACATTGTTTGCAGGCATAGAGCTGGTAGGCTGAATGATTGTTTTTCCATGGCATAGAAGCATCATCCATCATCTTCCCCGCTTTTGTGAGTAATGGAAGCTTAATTTTATAGCCAGAAGAAAAATATATCATGCTTCAATAAAACAAAAAAGTCATGCCTACAGTTATGAGGCCGGAAGTGATTTTTGACTGAAGTATTTCACTGAAATGCCTCACAAATTGTCTAGTTCCTTATACTTGCCAGGCCATTTGCTCAAACTCCTCCAGGCATTCAGAGCTTCTCCAGGAGATCTTTATACTAATTTCAGTCACAGCCTGGTTTTCATATAAACAGAGCAGGTAAATAGTAGCAGGTGGATATGATGTGTAGTTCACAACAAAGCCCCCCCCCCCCCCCCCCCCCACCGTCACCTACCACGAAATCCACACGGAAATGGTACAAGGCACAATAGCTTGGTGTGAAAATCAGCCATGAAACGACCCTTGGGAAGTATCCCAGCAATGCAGGAAGTGGAGGAATTTAAGGTTCTGGGGGTGGTCGTTGCAATGACATGGTTATTGGGCCAGCAGGGCGAGAAATGGCCCTCATTGGGTAGTATCCATGACACATTCACTTTTGGAGTGTAGGCTCTCGCACTAATTTATTACCACAAGAAAGTTTGAATTATTTTGGAAAGGGACGATCGCCAACACATGGCTAACGGCCAAATCTCTCATAGCTACTTCCAGGATCCCTCCCCTATCAGATGCATTTTGTGCCCATATACATATAGCGTCAGTGTTTGCAGTCCAAAAACCCAAGTTTTAAATTACACATCTGGTATGTCGTCTGCATTCAGACAGCGGCAAAAAGTTTCAGCTGCCTTTCTTATAACAAATCCAGGGGGCGCTGTTCACTGGAGAGCTGCCCATGTGACCCATCCTGTGAACCAGTCAATCATATGGGTGAGCAGGTGCAACAGAATTTGGATGGGAAGGACCCAGATAGATCAGGCCCTGGAAATGGGTGCTGGTTTTGGGGGGGTGGCCCATGACCTCTCTGTCGAGGACGGTGCCTGAGGGAATGCAGAACACACACAGAGCCAGCCCATCCACTCCTACTTTGGAGATCCCCGTGGTGAAGAACCTCAGCTGGGTCTCATAGACCTCACAGATCTCATAAGTCTCGGACTATCAGCTGTGTAGTTCTCCCAGCTAAGCAAGAATATGTATCGAACAGCAGCTCAGAGAAGTTCAAAATCAGGTGATGCGCTGCATTTCCAAAGTAACGTGACCAGTGAATTACAAACTGCAAAATGATGTCCTCCTGTTAATCCTGCTTCTAAAGCCAGGATTCCCATATTGCAAAGGTTTGACCGCCACCTCAGTCTTCAATTTCCCATAAACCCTTGGTGCAAGAATAATAAAAAAAAAAGTTAGTGAGTTTCTAAGAATCAGATCTACATACTTTTGTTCAGATTATGCATTTATGCAATGCAACGTACACTGCAAATAATCCCTAGAGAAACGGGGGGTGGGGGGGGGGGGGTTAAGGGCCTTGCTCAAGGGCCCAACAGCTACATGAACCTGCTGATCCTGGGATATGAACCAGTGACTTTTTAATCAGAGGCACAGCCCTAACCACAACCCTAACCACAGAGTCACACTCCACCATACAGAACACACGCCCATAATAAGCATATGAAGCATTACCAGGAATTAGTGGAATGCTCCCGTTGATTCAGGCTATATGCTCTGCCTATTAATATACACTATTCAATATATTCCAAATAAGACCCGCTCAGACTTTATTCCAGACTCAGTGCTTCAGAAGGATGGTAACAAGTTTCCATGAATTTCACACAGAAATCGTTTTCCTTTAGACGCGGAAAACTCATGCAAAGCCAAGTCAATATTTCCACAACCAGTGAAAATGATTTAACTGAGGCTTGTTTGATCTGCATTCAGCAGGGTGTAAACAGACACACACAGAGCACATGCTCACCGTACCCAGAACGGAGCCCGAAACACAGACAGACAGTGTTTCCTTAAAAAATGCAGTGTCACTGGCTGACACGAAAGCCAAATTGTAATTAAAGTGTACTTTAAATTTACATTCTCACTTGAATCTGTCAGTGGCCTATGTTAAACTGCCCACAAGACTAAAATAGCTTAAAACAACATAAGTCAATTTTTACCTAGGAAACTCTTTTTGAAGCTGAATTAAACAGCCACTGTGTCTTCACCACATTTCATCTACTCAAGCACGCCGCTCAGGAAATTACTAACGGCCAGCTGTGGATGGCAAGTGAGGCGTGAGAAGGAAGGTAGCTATTCAATTGCAGTGCAATAATATTAATGCGCCGTCGACACTTTTTCGAAAAAGAAAACACACCCTTAAAAAAAAAGAACGTTTTAAAGGCAGAGTGACTTAAGGAAGAGTCCTTCATCCCCATTGGCGTTACACTCACCTGCACACATGCAGCCGCTCAAAGAGTGGATTTTTTAACAAAGAAGAAGAAAAACACATGCAATCACATCCTGGATAAATACTGTATCTTTAAGTAATCTCCCCATGAAGGTCAGAATGATGATTGGATATACAGATCTCAATTGCTGATCCAGAACTCCATCCATTTTCTGTAACCGCTTAATCCCCACTGAGGTTGGTGGAGGGGGGGGGGGGGGGGGGGGGGGGGACTGGAGCCTATCCTGCATGTTTTTGGACCGTGGAAGGAAAGCAGAGCCCCCAGTGGGAACCCCCTGCTAACAGGGTGAGCATGCAAACTGCACACAGAAAGGACCCAGGAGCAAATCCAGAACTTTCTTGCTGTGAAGCAGCAGTGTTAACCACTGCACCAATAGGACTGCGGTTTTAAAATTACAGTATATTCTGTTCCTTGTCTTTCTGTATCCTGTTCCGCGTCTTTCTGAATAATACCCAGCATGCTCTCTGGGCAGTGAGCGATCTCCCGGGGGATCTTCATTCAGGCACAGCTGGGGCATCTCGGGTTGTGGCCTCAGTCATTCGAAGTGTTTGATTTAGCAATATTATAACTGTCAGAGAAAGAGAACAATGACAAGGGGCTGCCCCTCTCACATCACCATGGCGATGGCCCAGCGTCCCCATGGCAACACATGCCCCTGTTCTTGAAACCCAGCTGACTCTGACTGGACTGATCACCAGGGCACAGTTTAAATGAAGTCAGATGGGTGCATTCATGGTGACACTGGAATTCAGCCTGATTTGTACCTTTCCAGTGTTTGAGTTGGCAGTGATTTGGCCTGATTTGGCACAGGAGACTCGGTCCCTCTTTAGGTTCTGATGTTCCCCAATAAACTCTTTCATTTACTCACACCTGAAGCCTTTACCACAGCCCAGTCCAAGCTTCAGACCCCACAAAGCGTTATAAGGGGGGACAGGGTCTCCTGCAGACCAGGGCGCCCAGTCAGCGTTCCTCATCCACTCTCAGCTTCTGGAGCTGTGGCCCCCTGTCTCAGGGCCAGGCCTGGACTGGCCATCTGGCATGATGGGTATTTTTCCAGTGGGCCGATGGGTTTGTTGGCTGTAAAAATTCATTATGCTACCCCCCCCCCCACTCAGCAAAATGTATAGTAGGTCACCTCAAAGTTCAGGGCAGATTTTACCAGTCTAGCCCTGTAATTGTACAGTGAAATTCAGCAGCCTGTGGAGGAATCGCCCCTTCTGGAGTAAGAGACTGAAACCCTGAATCCCCTGTTTAGCTCTAGCTTATCCTTCATCACACCACCAAGGATGTGAGGAATGATTTCTGCTCACAGGCACGGTGGTGAGTAGCACAGTGATTAGAGATAATAGTATAGAACTACAGCCAGTTTACATTCTATCATCCATCTATGTGAATGGACAGAACTGCAAGCTGGTTTTGACAAAAGTATGTACTGAAGTTCAGTGCTAGAGGCTGAAGGGCAGACGTCGAAATAAAGAATGATGCAGTGAAGCACAATGAAGCACACTGTGTCACATACTGATCAATTCATCTAACTGCAAGCTTGTGCATTTCGTTTCCATGGTTTCCTCCGCGAAATAAAACTCTTTCTGTTCAGTTGCGTAAACTGACAGATCGACATAATCTCAATTTCATCCGTGCGTGTGTAACTGTTACAGCACATTAAATAGCTGTGCCTGGAGCCAATGTGTGGGTCCCACCAGGCCACACAGAGGGGCCCCAATTGAATGCAGCACCACCCGGAGCCTGTGTCCTGCCAGTGAGGCTTAGCTGCCACTACCTGAACTGCAGCAGTGGATCCAGAAAGGCGAGATTTAACCCGACATGCATAAGGCATGTCTTTGTCTGTACAGCTAACAAGCAGAAGGTCTCCTTTCCTCACTCTCCAGAGCAGAGCTTCTCTCCTGCCCCTTAGGGCTCATATTTTGAGGCCAGGATTTAATTGATCTGGAAAGTAAAGCTGTATAAACAAGCAGATCGAGTCGGACGGAAGCCAGGATGGTGGGAAAACAGGAACTAATTTCAAAACAAGCCCAGATCTTCATATCAACGAACGAAGAGTCATTCATGAATGGAACCTCATGTTTCTGAAATATTTTAATGAAAACAGAACAAAGTTTGCCTAGATGTGTGAGGTAGCGGGTAAATTAGTAGACACATTAATACATGGAGAAATCAGCAGATTATAGATTTTCAATGCTAATAAGGTAAAATTGTACAACACTTGCAAACAGCTTAGTTTTGTAACATGAACACAGCACTGTTACCATTATTAAATGGAGAACATTCATCCTGGTACCAGTTACAGGATTTTAATGTAAAGGATCTGGGAACAGGGGCCGTCTTAGTATGTGTGGGTGTGGTTTGTATGATGTGATGGATGTGAGCGGATCTGGACGAGACCTTGGTTCAAACCCTCCGAACCAGCAGGAGAGTTCTACAGGATCACTAGTCCGTCCAGAAATATGACGCAAAGCTCAGTGCCCCCCCCGTAAACAGCATTTATAAGAAATTATAAAAATAAAACAGTAAATATGCCACCTTTCAAACTCTTATGACAAAGTAAAAAATTTAAATATTTGATAATAACAGAGCACTGTTAAAGCACAATCATGCCAGTGAGCCGCCCTCCTGTCCGTCCAAAGGGGCAGAGCTGAATCTTCTTTGGTTCGGACCCCTACCCAAGGAGTCCAAACCCCGCCTGGTGCAGAGGTCCAGGGCGACTCACCATGGGGTCACCATGACCCCTAGACGGCAGCTCGGGTATTTGGAAGCATAACAACAACATATGTGATTGTAGACTCTCAGTCTACTATAGCTACGTGCATCAGAAAATCTGAAGCTCACCATACATATTTACAGTTAAATGGCACTGGTTTGTCCCAATGGGAAGCCACAGTGTGCGGGCGTCCAGTGCTCTTAGTGGGATGAGGGCGATGAAGCATCTCCAGACTCCATCCAAGCAAAGATCCCGTGATGGATGGAGGTCCTTCTTCCCCTCACCACTCGGAATCAGATCACTGCGTACACCCTGAACGCCTTGCCTCCAGTGGGATTTTGCTTGCTGTAGGGGGATTTTATACAGTTATGATTGGTACAAAGAAGGCGGGCAGCTCTCCATATTTCAGTCCCGGTGAACCAGACCAGGTATGTGGGGCAGTCAAGGGTTCCCAAAGCAAGGAACGGCCACGCAAAACATACTATGAGTGCCGAGGGCCTCCGTTACGTTAGAAGTGGCAAGGCTGCTTGCTCAGCCGTCTAGAGGCCCCTCATCCACCCTGCAAGGTGACCCCCCAAGCAGGGTCTTGGTTGTGCCATTCCTCTAATCGGCTTTTGTCACGATTTGCAAGATTAGGGGGGCAGTTGGTCCTGTCCTACGATGGCTCGGTCATGCTCAGAGGCTGGCACATGCAAGTAAGACCTGTAGTCTCAGGTTGGGGGGGTGCCAAACAGAGGATTAGGCCATGTGACTGTGGTCCACATGTACTTCCCCCCCCCCCCCCCCCCCCCAAGGCTGTTGGCCAGTCCCAACTTCCCATACCTCTCGGAGAAGATCCCGTTCTGGTACGAGCCAGTGTACTGTCCTCTCTGGTCCAGGGGCATCACGTCTACGTATCCTGCGGATTGGCTCTGGATGACCCCAGCGTGGACGGCTGATCGACATATGCTGGACCTCTGAGAAAGAGAAGGTTTGTATGAATCACCCCCGAAACACCTCCGAAAGTGAGGCGGTAAACACTGCGTTCGCGTCTCACATTTAAGGGGCAAGGCAAGACATCTGTCTATTTATAAAGGAACTGAATGCAAGAAGGGGGCGGCATGGTGGTGCAGTGGTTAGCACTGTTGCCTCACACCTCTGGAACCTGGGTTCGAGTCTCTGCCTGGGTCACATGGGTGTGGAGTTTGCATGTTCTCCCCATGTCATCGTGGGGTTTCCTCTGAGTACTCCGGTTTCCCCCCACAGTCCAAAAGCATGCTGAGGCTAACTGGACTTGCTAAATTGCCCATAGGTGTGCAGGTGTGAGTGAATGGTGTGTGAATGTGCCCTGCGATGGGCATCCTGGGTTGTTCCCTGCCTCGTGCCCATTGCTTCCGGGATAGCCTCCGGACCCCCCGCAACCCAGTAGGATAAACGGGATGGATGAAAAATGGATGGATGGATGAATGCAAGAAGAAGTGATGTGCCTATATATATCACATCAGCAGGACAGAGGTATGATGCTGCGTGGCAGAGGGACCTCGCTGGCTAAGGTGAGTCTCACAGTCTTGCTCCTCTCTACGCTTCCAGAACCACAATACTGTACCACTGTTCTTGTTCTCTGACCTCCTGACCTCCTTCTCATCTCACAATTTGAAACCTCACAATTTCTAAAATGAGACTAGGGAAGGGGCTTTAAGGTACACTGCTAGGCATGGGGAACTCCCCCCACCTTCGACCGTCCAGATGTGGGGGAGGGCTGACTTACATCTGAGTACGTCCGCGTCCCGATGACTGGGGCTCGATGGGGATTCGACTGCAGGCAGTTTCGCGGGCAGTAAACCCTGTAAGGAACAGGAGGCGCCATGTGGCAGTTTGCTGCATCACAGGATCTTCAGGAGACTTCAGGAAGACTTGAGCACCAGCGACCTTTACCTGGGACAGTGGCGTGTTGGTTTCTCGTAGGGACACAGCTGTGCGACGGTAGTTTCACAAGTAATCGCTTTCACTGGAAGACAGACACGTACGTCTTATGGACACTCCGGTGTCAAAATCTTGCATCGTCTTTGCAGACGGTTAATAAACAAACCTGTTACTTTGGATATTGTGAAGGAATTGGCACTTTGGTATTTTCTGTTGGTGAAAGCAAAGGAAATGAGTGGCGTCAGGCAAATATTATCAAACAATCCATTTATCTGAAAAGGCTGCCATTTTTTATATGTTCTATATAACATGCAGCATATTTTTAAAGTGTGCAAACCCAGAGGTTTCCGTATAACTCATTTGCTACCTTACGCTTTAATGTAAACAGTGTAGAGTGGCACCCACCCTAGAGACTGCACCCCGTGTTCGTGGGACTTTATGAAATGCTGCTGCCTCCCCTGCCTGGTGACATCCAGCCAGCCGCCCTCATTGTCTATGACACCATGATGCAGAGCGGCCCTGCAGATACTGGACTGCTATGAAAATAAAAAGCACAGCAGACTCAGGGCTGTAACTACTCAATAATTACAAATCCGGCACAGGTACAGGACCAGAGATCTGGTTATAACACAGTCAGAGCAGATGCAGAACCAGAGATCAGGTTATAACACAGTCAGAGCAGATGCAGAACCAGAGATCAGGTTATAACACAGTCAGAGCAGATATAGAACCAGAGATCAGGTTATAACACAGTCAGAGCAGATATAGAACCAGAGATCAGGTTATAATATCATCAGAGTTTGCTGTTCAAACACGTACTGGATCTTCAAAGTCAAGCTCCTGTTTGTCCAAAAGCTATAGCAACATGATAAATGTCAGTAAAATACTTACCATCCCATAGTAAACAGTTCCTATGACTTTGCCTTTGCTGTGCAGGCAGCCTGCAGGGCATTCATACCTATGCGAAAGAAGATACTTTTTATTAATAAATGAAGCAGATTGATTAAAACTGCTGTGTAAGTCGGCACAACACGCCAAATAACTTCCACAGTTGATGGGTGTTACTTGCCTATTGCATGTGGTTCCCTTGCATTGATCTCGCAGCTTTGTGTCGCATGTCACCAGCTGTGCTGAAGAAACATTTAACAAAGACATTTCAATTCATGGGACATCACTTGTGTGACACCGCAGACTGAAGGTTTATCTACATAAGCCTGCCGTTAGCAATCGATATCGGCAGCAGCTCTTCAATCTTAATATCTAACTGCTGCATCAGGCAAACCCAAACTCCCAGGCTACTCCGAACTACACGGTACCGGCAGTGATAAGCTGATTCTAAAAGCAACCAGCACAGAAGCACCTCAGGAGACGCTGTTTGATGTCGACCCTGACTGTACCGACTGAGGTACCCGGCTTTAAAGAGAACGAGGAGAGGAGTAAATCAGAGCACCTCTTTGAGGGTGAGAACATCTCCCCCAGAATCTTCAATAACAAACTCGGGAATATCACGAGGTCACAGAGGTCACTAGCGGGGTGTCCCAGCTTCCCGCAGCGTCCCCTTTCATTACAGGGAGCGATTTCAAAGCCGTAATACTGTGGTCAATGCCAGCTTCTCAAAAGTAAACACAGAACGAATAGTTTCCTCTCAAAACAGAGCAAAAGCCTCCTCACCAGAGGACTAGCGGGACCTGCAGGACGGCAGCTAGATGAACAGCAGTAGATGTTTTGCTGGCCTGCTACTAGGGCTACTCGATTATGGCAAAAATCATAATCACAATTATTTTGAGATCATGATTATCTACCACGATTATTTGCCACTATTATTCTTGACTGCAGAAACATTGTTTTTATTGAATCTTAATAATGAAACTTATACACTTACATTGAAATTGAAACAAATTTACAGTTTTAATAAGATAACATACGTTGAACTTGTACAAATATAGTTTTTAAACAAATAAATAAATTATACTGAACTGTTTTTGAACCTCAGAAAACTGTTTTTTTTTCCCCAGCTATACATATTAAAGTCCACCGCTTAGTCTACTGATGTAAAAAGTGCAAATTAAAGATTTTTAGCAAGAAAAACTAGTTTGTTTACAGGATCAGGCTTCAGTGATGCACGATGGCACGAGACAATATTTCCAGCTGTGCTAAAGAAATAAAATGTCATGGCATCCGTTATATCTCGGTGTTTTTGAGAACTTGGCAGATACGCGGTTGCATTATAGAGGATAACTTAACGGACAACTGCGCTGCAGAATGAGTTGCTTTTTGTTCACATACTGTTTGGTAATAGACCACTTTATGATTAAGCTTTACTGTAAGTGGTTAACTAAATTGCTCTTGTTGCCTTTTGGTGCAGACACGGCTTTGAAACATATTCGTAGAAACCAAAATGTTTCCAAATAACTGATGTGCGTTTACCTCTTGTCGACCAAAGGTACCCATTCTGCCATTTCGAGCATGAAAGTGTTATGCCTGCTGTGCTGCAGGGAATTCGCTAACAGTGTTTAGGGAGGGGCAAAGCGCACCGCTGAAAAATTTGTTCTGGATTTATTGCGCAAGATAAAGTAGGGCATCATTTCAATATGAGATGCAAACAAATATCGTTTTGCTCGATTATCATTTTTTCATAATCGTGAGAAGCCATAATTGTAATCGTGATTCAAATTCGATTAATTGCACAGCTCTAGCTGCTATACAATGACATTATCAGCAGCAACGATTACATTAACGGCCCAGCATGACTGTGTTACCACTGCTACTGCAAAGTGGGCTTCAAACATGATTAATTTATGAACCACGATGCATGTTCCAGGTCAAGAGTTTGACTAAGTATGTGTAAAAGGCATTCTTACACATCTGCTGTGTATTGACCACTGGATTCATTTTCAAATCCTCCCTCGGAGATGCTGTTGGAGACCTCAGCCAAGTCTCTCGACTTCTGGAAGCTTCTGGTTCAATGTAGTTACTCTCCTCTCTTTCTTCAGGGGGTAAACGGTCTCCCGCATCTGCAAACGAATGTTCGCCATCAACTCTTTCGACAGCCAAACCGTTTCATTCCACGTAGGCCTTAGCAACAAGCGATGCGAAACCTGATATGAGAGAATGCGTTACTTGTTCAACGCTGTTGTTGCATTTCTAAGCTGCGGTTAACTTAACATAGTTAAAATGTGGCATATAATGGTGCAAAAATGATTGTCTGATCATTATCACTTTTGGTGATTATGTGGCGCCAGGCCTCCCTGCATTATTAGCTGAATAAAACAAAGTTTGTAAAATTGCCCACTGTTTGTAAAATTGCCCACAGCAGCACTCGACTCTCATCGTGAGTACGACCGCTGCAGTGAGGCCATCGCCACTGCGACGATCTGCGGTAGTTACTGATCTCCGATGACCACAGAGGTACCTTGGTAGCATAGGTTGTCCCTGCAGCCTCCTCCGTAGCTAGAGGGACAGGCAGAGCAGGGTCTGCCATGTTCGTATGGTGGGTGACCCCACCAGTTCCCCCTGCGCGGGCACAAGGGGGCAATCATTAGTGCAGAAACTCAAGCGGCGCAAATTCATTCTGTCTTTGACTCTTGGCAGAAATACGACCTTAGGAGAAAAAATATTGCCTCCTAAAAGCTGATTCTCCTGTCATACAACAGGGGGCGCACTCACTTCGGCGAGTAATTGCAGACCAGGTACACGGCCTTAGCCCAGATCTGTCCCCAGACGTTCATGTTGTGGCACACGTTGATCGCACAGCCCACATGGCTGCTGGTCGCCCACACAAGCTGATCAAATCACAGCAAGGCATCGCAGGAAAATCGCCCAATGACAAGAAGTTCAAGTGTTATGTGACTTTTCCTGGTTACCCATTCCGGCCATTTCCCCATTCTACGCCTCTCCTCTGTTCCTGTTATTTACTCTCTATCAAAATATCCTTCATTCAGCAGGTGAAACAGAAGGGAGAGGTATAACCAGGGATCGTATAGCATGAATATTAAAGTCATGAATCATCCATCTATTTTTACAACTGTATTGATTTGTCTATTGACTTAGAAGACTTAGTGTAATATATAAAACAGAAAATATGGAAAAGTAATAAAAATAACAATAAAAACTGACTTTCACAGACAAACAATTGACGTACGTAAGCTGAGGCCTGTAACATTAGAGAAGACTGTAAATGTGTTATTTCAGGCTAATGCCACATGGTGGCGCACTGATGTTTGGGAGCTGAAAGTCCTGCACTCCAGCAGCGGAAGTGATTGAAAGTGTTGCTCCTGATCGATTCCTGACTGTTTATTAGACTGACCCTGTTGAAGGGAAATCCCTCGTTTTTTTTACCTGTGTGTAGTGAGTGCAGACTGGCCCCGTGCAGCGGAAGGGGCAGTAAGGGTTACACTCTTGTGGGTAGGGGTAAATGTAGTCCCTCGCTTCATCGTACCAAGCTTGGACGTGAAACGTCGGGGGCCGGTACCTACAGAGACACACTGGTATGGAGGTTTCTCAACAAACGAACAACCGTGGCATCATCAATATAAAATCGACGGCGTGTTATAAACACATGCGAATCAGTTTCTTGATGTGACAACTTTTGCATGATAAATTGAGAAATCAGCAGAGGTGATGGACGGAAAAGTCGAAATGCCGCTCTAGATGCTCCTGGCTGGACACAGACCTGCCCCAGTGAACGCCAAGGTTCTGCCCGATCTGTGGTAGGAGGCCAGCAGGTCCGTGTTCCCACAGGCACGTTTGGGCCCAGGCCTCTGCACTCCGCTGCAGCTCTGCATCCCACACCTGTCAATCGCAGAGTGCAAACAAGCCTTGCTACCAAATTAATGTATTTTCACACAAGGTCAAAGTGCAGCTGTTTACTCTGCATAGCTAAATTTCTTTTTAAAGAGATTATGGAAGCTGAGGAGTTTGTTCACACTGCTGTAGAGTGGCATGGTGGAAGACAGAATGGGAGAGCATGCATCAGCATATCCTTGGTCTCTGTACATTCGATCTGCTCCAGAAGAAAGCAGACAACTTACATACCAAGTCATTTGAGGCACTTCTCTGGGAGACACTGGTTAACATCAATAAACCTACAACAATGCACTACTGTTGTCATTAAGGTCTGACTATCTTCTGGATCAGACTGGGCACTGAGGTTTTGAGCATGGTCTGCTTGGCCACTGTAAACCATCAGCACAGGATCCTAGACCACATGTGGTCACATTCTCTACAAAATCTGCAATTGTGACGCACTGCAGTTGTTTATTTTACAAAATGGTACCAGTGGATTTTCTTGCTTTCGGTTTGCTCTCCCAGGAGATCAAGGTTAGTTAAAAAATACAATAGTACAGCTAGATACCCCATAATTTATACCATCTGCTTTATGCTGGGGAGCGTTCTGTTCCACTTGCCTTCCAAAATAAATGCCCTTTTCCAAGCCCGGAGCAGCTCGGAAACTGAGACCGATCTCCACACAAGAATCTACAGTGACTACAGTTCTCAGCTGCAGTGACCTACTTAGTGCATCTCCAGTGGAGAAAACAGGAGCGTTTTGAACAGCCATGACTAGTTTGACACACGATCCGAAGTCGTAGCGAGTCTATAACATAAGGACTATGATGTTAGCATGTCTATACGAGGAGAGGGAGAGCAGAGAAAGTCACACAACCTGGGGATAGTAACCCAGGTCAGGGGGGAGATTCAGGATTTTCACTGGAAATACCCACTTCTTAACTGTATCTGAAGGATGGGAATAAGTCTGAAATTTACTAGAAATATATTTCCAAATGAAAAGTAAAAACTCCACATTCTGGAAACAGTAAGTCAATTTCTTTTGGACTGTGTGACCCAATACCTAAGACAAGCTGATTCTCTAAAACCAGTGTTTCCAAACCCAGTCCTCTCCCAGACAGTCCCACCCGGTCTATACATGACCTGTGCTGGTAGGTCTCCATAGCTTTGTCACTGAGCAATTTCAGTTATGTTACCTATGTCAGTAAGTAACTGAAATGTATGTTCGTAACATTTTTGTAGAAATTGAAAAGCATAGACTCTAAACATAATACCCGGTAGCCTCCCCAGTATTCACCCCAGTATACAGTTTATGATGATATTTAAAATAATAATTTTTAAAAAATCATGTGGGCTGCTGTAAACTCCAGAATCAGATCGTCTAAACGGGCGCATCAGTGTGGAAGCTGAGCTCTAGAGAAACAAAGAGGCAGCTTCTTCTTGAAAAGTTAAAAAGATCACCCGTCGTTTATGGACACCACTGTCACTGCCATGCCTGATATGCAGTAGGTTTCACGTAAGCTGCGCTGTCAGGGTCAGGCTGTCCGACTCTGCCCTTTGTGTCCCTTCTTCGGTTGGCCAGTAGGCATCGCTGGTCCTCCCTCCTGTAGACTTCAGCCCTAGTGTGATCTCCATGCTCCCCTGACTACCAGAGGTGGAATGTTCCGTTCCAGAAATGAAAAATCCAGACCAAGATTTTGTTTCAACCAGCCAGTTGAGCATATAGAGTCACAGTCACAGAGTACTCAGCTGGTTGGTTGAAAGTAAATCATGGTCTGGATTTTTACTTTCTGGACCTGAAATCTCCACCTCTGCTGACTACTGTTTAGCTCAGAGGGCTGACTGGATAGTACAGATGCTGTAGTCCTTTGGTCATGGTGAAGGCTTTATCAAGGCCTTTTGGTCAAGGGTGGCTAGAGACTAGACTGACCAGATAATCCATGTCATCCCATACAGCTTGAGCTAGGACACGATTTGTATCCTACCATTTCAATTACTGTAACTGGACCTGGATTTCACTTAAGCGCTGAGTTCTTGCTGTTTGCTGATTGGTCAGTCTCCTATAATCATGCACGTGTCACTAATGTTAATGTGAAACAGCTGCAGTGCTTTATTATTCCTGTGTATTCATGTGGCCCGAGTCATTCCTAGTGTCGTTATCCTAGTGTTCCGCTACGTTTCTTAGTTCTCCCAGTTTCCGTCTGCATTTAGTGTTGTTGATTTCACCTGTATCCTGTTGTCCTGCGCCTTCTGTGATTGGTTAATTGAGCTATTAGTTCCCACCTGCCCTACGTCACGTCTCATCAGCTTTGCATTTGAGGGCTTGTCTTCGTTCCGCTCCTTGCTGAGTTATTTTGTCTGCACTACTGTGTGCTTGCTAGTCTGCTTTTCTAGTCCTGCAGCCTGAGTTCCCCTGTTCCCAGGCTATGCTACTTCAAGGTTCTTGTAGCTCTCGGTTTCCACATTTGCTTTTTGATCCCTCTTGGTTCTTTTATTTTTCTATGTTTTTTTGAGCCGGAATGCATTCCAGTTTCCCCGGTAACCCCCTGTTGTCTTGTAGCCACTGAGTGGATCAGTACCTTTTCCCCTGCCTGTGCCATGCCATGCTGTAACATCACTCATGCTACAGCAGTTAGCAGTGCATTCACAGTGCATTTTCCTTTTGTGGTATTGACCTAAGCATGCATGACTTTTGACCTGTTCTTTAACGCAAGTGAGGATCCAATCACAGCTAGCACGGTGTACTATATTGTAGCCTACAAGTACACTCTGTAGCCTACAAGTGCACCTTGTGGCTGAACAGCACTCCTGGTGACCATAAGTGTACCTTGTAGCCTACAAGTACACTCTGTAGCCTACAAGTGAACCTTGTGGTTTTGAATGTGCTTTACGGTCTACAAGTGTACCCTGAGGCCTATGAGTGTACCTTATTATATACGAGTGCACCATGTTGTCTATGAGTGCACCCTGTGGCCTAGGAATGGATCTTGTAGCCTATGCCTACACTTTGTGGTCTATGAATGCACTCCTAAGCCTATGAATGCAGTTTAAATGAATTACAGACACAACTGCTGGAGTGTTTTTGGGAGAGGAGTTATGGGGACTAAATAAATATACTCAGCAACGTTTTCCTACCATGTACTCCATGTTTGATGCCTGTGGATAGACCTGTCCACGAAGCTTATTGTGCAGATCGAGGATGACCTGGATGTCACTCTCAGAGATGGCTCTCCTGCTCCTCGGCTTGGACGCCCAGATGTTTCCATCAGCCTCCATGTATTTTTCGAGCATAGCCTCCAGTTGTGTAGAATTCATGATGACTACTGAGGTGACTGTTTCAGACACAAGCAGCAGAGCAAATGCCCTCAGAATATCCTGGAATATTGTCTTCATGATGAATGACCTCTTCATTTGTTCCAAGATGACTTATGATATATAAATTGCTGGGCAGCAAAGAAAGAAATAAAAAAGAAATCTGTATTAAATTAATAAAAAACTCGTGTCAACATTGTCGTTAGGCAGCAAACCAAAACCGCAGCTTGAGGTAGGAGTTTCTGCGGATTACTCTGACCATATGACATACGACCTAATGAATTACCGCCTTTTTGAGGCAGAGTAAATTGAAAATAGCAGTTACTGATGTATACTGTTTCGACCTGGGGTGGGCAAAGACGAATCAGACCATGATCTCATAGATAATCAACAAAGCTGTATATTGGATTTTAAATTTATTTGATACGTGCTCACTAACTGTACTTGGATGGGAAACACTGGGAATATAATTCTAATCTCTTTTCAGCCACATTGCATTTATACTAGTAGTGCTAATTGGAAAATTCCTCTACTGTTATTAAGCGACTTCCATTTAAAAAAAAACCTATAACATGTCCCTATATTGTTTCCCTATAATGGTGAGTGTATTTTATGCAATAATATAATATTATTCAGATATATGACTGCAGGATCCAGGTCTTTATTATTTTCCTTGTTTTCAAAAGAAACAACCAAAAATGCCTGGATAAGCACTTGCGAAAGTTAAGACAATCCACCTGCTACAGCCGCCCACAGTGCATTTAAATTAAAGATACCGGGATTTTTTAAAGCGTTACCTTTTGCATCAGTCGGCTGTACAAAGCAGTGGTATTCGTTGCGGATTGTTTCCAGATTGTTTCCAATATACCTCAATGTCAAACAGCCGGCGTTGCTTATGCGATATTGTTTAAATGCGTTTTAAGTAAATTTTCTATATTTTCCGGTCCTTCACGAAGTGAATGCTGAACTTTCAGTGCGCTCTTTACGATTCATGAGAAGCTCGTTCAGCATGCGGGTGGGGCGCCGTTCGCTGCACAGCCGCACACGTGCATATATGCATCCTTCACTTATATCCATAATCAAGACCTTGAGATGGGTGACGTTTCTGGTCACTCCTCTCCTCCATCTGCAATCAGTCTGGGTTACCTCCAGGTCAGGTTTCACCGTGGAGAACCCTTTATGTAATATATACGTCAAAAAAGGTTTTTAGCGTAATAAAGCAAACATGCAACTAACTTTTCTTTTATAAGAGAGTCGTTAATGTTGTTAATGTTTCTGATTATTTTATTTCTTCTGGACTATGCTGATGTTCTTGTTTAAAAAGCTGTCATTAAATAGAAGTTAATGAAAGTCATTAAAGTGCGGAATGTGTAGTTACTGGTTATCATGGCAGACGCGGATCTGGACTTTGACCGACACTGCGGATTGCCCAGCTGCCCTTTGTGAATACACGCAGCTGAAGAACACTTCGAGATGGTCTGTTTGAGCTGTCCTTTAATTAACAGCGTCACATCAAGAGAGTCCAGCCCGCTTAATTTCCTTTTTAATCAATAAAAAATAATCTAGATTTAGATTTTGATAAAGACTTAATATTCAACCAGGAACCTACAGAACCTGTACCTGGGGTGGGACCTTAAATTGGCAGTTCAAAGTTAACTTCCCACCAATGTGGCTGAATTAAAACAATTCGCGGCCCGAATTTCTTCACAGCGATGCCAAAGACTGATACGCTGTTACCGGAAGCGTCTGATTTCAGTTGTTGCTACTAAAGGCGTCGCAAGTCCCTGCAGATGCACATACTGTAAGGTTCTCAGTCTTAAGATCCGGAGGTTTATTTCTGGTCTGGGAATGTATTTTTCACTGTATGGACCATGGGGCAGGGGTGGCATGGTGGTGCAGTGGTTAGCACTGTTGCCTCACACCTCTGGGTCCCAGGTTCGAGTCTCCGCCTGGGTCACATGTGTGTGGAGTTTGCATGTTCTCCCCATGTCGTCGTGGGGTTTCCTCCGGTTTCCCCCCACAGTCCAAAAACATGCTGAGGCTAATTGGAGTGGCTAAATTGCCCATAGGTGTGCATGTGTGAGTGACTGGTGTGTGAGTGTGCTCTGCGATGGGCTGGCCCCCCATCCTGGGTTGTTCCCTGCCTCGTGCCCATTGCTTCTGGGATAGGCTCCGGACCCCCCGCGGCCCTGTAGGATAAGTGGTTTGGAAAATGGATGGATGGATGGATGGACCATGGGGCTGATACAGTATGTTCATTCATGGAGCATTTTACTTCATACAGCTGAGAACCAGGGAAACAGCAGGTATTCAGAAAATAGCTGATCTGTCTCACAGGTGCTGAAGTGCTTTTATTTGAGTACATTAGCAGCCAATTATTATTATTTGTTTTGTATTCAGAAGGGATCTCTCAGATAGCTACGAAAATGGTTTCATTGAAGAGGATCAGAATTCGAAGCAACTCAACATGCAGGAGATAAGATAAGATAAACTTTATCGTCATCGTTGCTTCACAAAGAAATTGAAGAAGTGCAGGCGACTCAATGTGAGTCATAAGAGTAATAAAAGACTATATTAAAAATATACAAATCGCACTTACTATGCATATTATACTAGATATATAAATCACACTTATGAAATATGAACGTGAACAGTTCTGCTTAGAGTTTAAGGCCATGCAGGAGTGGATGTAAAAGAAGCCAGTTTGCAGAGTGTCAGACCCCATAACAAATGCGATACAGACAGACCTCAGGACCCTCGAGCAATTGCATTGTCCCACTGGATACAGAGAACAAAAGAAAGGTGTCATTTGTTTTTTAGCACTTCCTTGTGGAAGACCGTTAAATGCGACTTACTGAAATTCATTGGTCTCTGTTTTATCCAAAAGCCATCCATATATGTTTTCATACTGTAATTCCTTAAATGTTTAGCAATTATTGTGAAAGGCAATTTTTTTAAAAACTAAAGTAATTCAGGCATCTATTAATGATTGTTGGTAACACCTGCGGATTGCTCTCCAGTTAATGAGCTTGGATTTTGATATCCAGAATAATAAGATGTTAACCATCTACAGTACCTAGGAAAGGAAAACGGGAGAAATTTGGAAAATATCGACCTACATTTGGCATCTCTCAAATCTTCCTGAAAGGTAAAAGCTAGCCAGCTACAGACCTATTGGCTACTGGTGATTTTCGTCGCATGCTGTAGAATGACCGAAAGTTGGCCGTGCATCACCAGCAGGGAGAATCGTACAAACTGAAAATTCATGTAGAGGGTTGGCTAGCTAGCTGTGCTGCTATCTGAAGCGTTCTCTGGTAGTGGTGATGGACAATTGAAAATAATTTGTATATTTCCTTTTCATCCATCCTTATAGCAAGATAGATCATGGCGATAAGGAGCAATGCTTCATTTCCTCAGTGTTCTTATTGAGCAGAAACACTGCTGCGGATATCTGCGGTGAATGGTGGTGCTTTACACGCTGTTGTTGTAACACATGAATAACGCAGGAATGTCAATTTGCACTGACTAAGGTTCATTACTCTTGAATTTTGATGGAATCTCATTCCTATCAAGGCAGCAGCATTTCTATAAAAGCTTTATGACACTTTTTGTGTTTTTTTTGGGTTACCAAGTTCACACAAGAGTGTCTCCATTGTGTTCCTCAGTGTCCATAAAGGTGGATGGTGTGTGGCTGCTGTTCCTGTGATCGGAAAGTTGCTTGTTCAAATCCCAGGGTCAGTAGAGTGATGTCACCATTGGGCCCTTGACCTTGGCACTTTCTGCCAGGATTGCCAGTACCTGCCTTCTCAGAAATGCACACTGATTTGAACAAAAGTATGAGCTAAATAATTAAACTATAAATATGAAGGTCATCCAGGTCTGGGTATTGTGATCTGCAGGTCTTTGCTGCCGTGATGCATCACATGACCTGGTCACCTGACCTAATCCCAGAAGAAATGGTTTTGGAGGTGATTGACCAGAGAGTAATGGAAAAATAGCCAATGAGCAGTCAGCTTATACTTTATGTGGGACCTCCTTCAGGACAGCTGGAGAAGCATCCCAGGAGGCCACATCATGGAACTGGCATAGAGGAGACAGTAGGGTCAGCCAGTCCCTGGAGCAGTAGGGGTTAAGGGCCTCGCTCAAGGGCCCAATGGTGGGATCACTCTGCCAACTACGAGATTTGAACCGGCAACCTTCTGAATCCCAAACCACAGAGCTGCTCCCAACAAATTAACTTTTTTTTTAATAATGTTTTCATCAGTGCAATATCCTATTTTATAGTTTTCGTGTCTTTATAATTATTGTAAAATTTTGAGAAAAACTGAAATAAATTTCTCTACGGGTCTATGTGTCCAAACTATTGACTGGTTCTGTATTTGAATATATTTGTATATTCCAAAACGAAATAGCTCCTGAATTTTTATAGGCCACCAAATTGCAGTCCTCTGTCTGCCCACCCCAGTGCTGCCGCGGCAGCATTCCTGATTGGATGTTAATTATTCTGTTTCTCCAAAAGCCGCTACAACGCTGTGGTGGGAGTTTTAGCTTCGTGCAGAGTTACTGTGATTGATCATATATCCATAGCAAATCAGGCATGATGATCAGCTGTTACTCGTGTATTATGTATGATTTCGGTAGTTGCCCACACAAGTTGAGCCCATAGGAATTGGTCTGTTATCAATGGAAGGTCCGCATAACGCGCTTGCATTGCCCAGTCCCTCCTTCAGGTGGCGCTATTCTGTCAGTGAAGCAGTTGCCCTTCAGTGTGTATTTACTCATTTCATAATCCAGTCTGCTCCTGAGGATTAGCAGAGGACCCATCATGTATTGTTATTAAGTAACTGAAAGTATATTTTTATGGTTCTTGTTTAGATCTTAGACGAGGAGTTGCATCTCTAAACAAAGACTTTCGTGTGAAGAAGTATAATTTGAAATACCTGCCCAAAAGTATAAAGTAAAATATGGTAAATATGAAAAATGATGCTATAAGCTCTGTCACATTCTTGCTATAATCTTTGCACGGTGTCTTCCCTTTCATACCTGCAAAACAAAATAACTTACGTAACCTGAATTTTACCAATATTTGTATTAAACTATCAAGCACTGCAATTTCCTCTGCAAATTAAACTAAAAGAATCATATAAAATATAAACAGTAAATATAAAAGTGTAACGTCATATGGAATAAATATTTTAATATGACGACTTGTTCTCATGTTTGCCAGCAGATGGCAGTGTGGACGCGTGCGTGCAGCGTTCACTGCAGAGCACGGGAACGTCACCCATTACGTCCTGGGAGTTTTGGAACGTGAGAGGAAACCCACGTGACATCAGGAGACCACGCAAACACCGAACACGGAACAGGGATTCGGACCCCAAAACCCTGGAGGTGTCAGAGCAACCTACTGAATCATTGCGAGTGTTCTTACGACAACTTTTATACCAACAGACAGCCATGATGGGCATTTGAAGTGGTTACCAGCTCCAAGTAGGTGATGGATTTTAAAGTGCGGGGCATCGATCCAGGAGTCCATGAAGATTCTGTATGCTGACATGTGATTCAGGATTTGAGGGCAGAGCAGTAAACTGGTAGAACAAATCTGTTCATCAAATTTCCATAAAAGTCCTTTTTGGCTTATAGAATAATAGTGTGGTACTTAATTAAGGTTTCTTTGCTCCACCTTGCTCTCCATACAGGTGAGAACAAGCTTGGGGGTCACAGTGAAGGGGCAGCCGCTCTGCAGGGCCCAGGGGGCTAAGGAGGTTAAGAGCCTTGCTCAGACATGTGCTGATTTTTGCTAGGTCAGGCTTAATCCAGTGACCATCTGATACCAAGCACAGAGGATTAACCTGCTGAGCCACACAGTGCCTACCAGTGCAGGATGTGACAACATATTGTTTTCAAAACTGTATGCAGCACACACTGTTCTCCTTTCAGAAAACGCCCATCGTTACCTAGAAAAATCTGAAATAATCGCAAGTTTATGTATTTCCTGATCTCTTGGCCGATATGATGCCAGCGTCAGAAGCCCTACGACTTGTGAAAATAAGAGTGTTTTCGTCTTAAGCCAGGAATAACACTCTGATGACGACGCAAAGGGCTGACATTACATCCAGCACATCGCTTGCCCGATCCCAGCTCAGGGCACTTCCTGAGACAGAAGATGGACACAGGTACCGGAACTTCGGGGTCAGCATGCAGACTGGCCCTGAATCCGGGCATTCGTGTCCAGCGAGAGCAGCTCCAGTGAATTTTCTAATAGTCTAAAGGTTAATGAAGGGAAAATTGGTGAAGGCCTGCAGTCCTGTTCTGCTCAGCTCCAAGCGACACACTCCAAGGGCAAAAGGCATCTCTGCAGGTTAAGGTCAGCGAACCTGAGATAAATTATTTTAGCTGTTGCTTTCCTGTGTATTTTCACAGCCAAGTTACGGTGCTTTTGTTGTATCAGCGGGAAGAAGGGTGATACGTTGCGTCTCGAACCAGGGACGTATCACAGTGACAGCCACCTACATGCATTTCCCAACAGAAAGGGCACTTGTTTGGGACCCAAAATTCACAAGAGAGCCTATCTGATTGCGGGTACAGGGGACAGATTTTCTCTGTCTTGTGTTCCCAGACGGACATTGATTTTGGCAGCTTCTGCAGGAAGCCTGTGATGTTCTCCCAACGTGAGCCTCTGCTGCGAGGAACCGGCTCCAAGACAAAGAATACAGTAGGGCATTTAAGGTAAACACCAGACATGGGTCGCGGTTCTCAATAGCTGTGTTTTTAAGCAGCACATTCAACACATTTTGAAAACTACTTATCCCTGCCCTTCAGGATTAAAACAAACAAAAAAAAATAATATTTTCTCATAAACTTTGAGATTGATGAGCAATAAATGCTTTTCCATAAGCCCTGGGACTTTCAGTGAGCATTACTGTGAATCCATGTCAGACAACCACATAGTAAAATAATGGGTTTTAACACCATCCCCCTTCAAATTTTTTAATCGATCCAACAAAATTTACAAAATTTCTGAAGGGGGAGCCCACGATCGGTGAAATTTAATGTGGGGGCTCCCACGCCCCCTCACTCGTTGTGAGGTTATTAGAGGTCATGTGAATGAGTGGCCTGTGTGTTTCGGCACATGCAGTCTGTGCAGTAGGTCCCCACAATATAAACCTCAATGTGATAACAATCTGTGAATTGTCAAAAAATCCAAAATAGCCAATAGTGTTTATTTTGTTTGGTTACTTAGGTTTTAAGTTAGGGCTGGGTGGGGGTTAGGGTTAGGGTTATCCGTGTTAGGGTTAAGGTTATATCCGTAGATATAAATAGAGAATCACCACAATGATAGAAGTACAGTATATGAACTGGGCATGTGTGTTTGTGTGTTCATGTGTGTGAACATTAAACACGGCAATTCTACTGGTCGTCCTTATTTTGCATGCGGTTCTGCTTGAAAAATGACTGTAAATAACGAAAATCATTTTCTTATGCATGACCTGTAGCAGTGTAGTTTCACAGGTCGTTCTTTTAAATCGATCTTTCCCAGTCGAGGCCTTGGGGACCCGCAGCCAGTTCTTGTTTTTGCTCCCTCTGAGCTCCCTACTAGACAGTCCACTTTTTTTTAGCTCCCTCTCAAATCCCTAGGAACTGGGAAGGAGCAAAAACATGCACTGTCTGTGGGTCCCTGAGGAGCAGATTGGGAAACACTATTTAAAATAAATACGGCACCTGCAAAACCTGAACGAAACATACAAACAGAGTGATTTACAGCAGGAAGGTGTGTTAGTGCGACCACGCCATGAAAGTCTGAGAACATGCTTATAATACGAAATGACTTCTGCTGTGCAGATGTGCGTTAAAATACCTCCCAGCACAGACTGTTATTGTATGTGCAACTTCTAAAATCCTTTAATGTGATCCTATAAACTTTGTTTCTTGTGAGATACTGTATGATTTCTTTTCCTGGTGAGTTACAGAAGGGTTTGGTTTGGAACTGGTGTTTCATATCAGACTACATATGTATATCTGCTGGGTCAGGGTTACCCAATTTGGGTCTCAATATCTATTAAACATGGCAGTTAGCTGGTGAGCTGACTAAGGTATGTTTGAGCAGGGAAATCTGCAAGCTGTGTTGCAGACCGGCCCTCCAGGACCAGGATTTGGGAACCGTCTGCTAGGTGATCGTACGCTTTCACACTTTTCACACGTTTTGACTTCAGTGGACCACAGCAAGAAGGTGCCATCCAGATGTTCATCGCATGATGCTTCGCCCATTCCGCGTGCAATCGGCGATGGACATCCATCCATCCATCCATCCATTTTCCAAACCGCTTATCCTACTGGGTTGCGGGGGGTCCGGAGCCTATCCCGGAAGCAATGGACAGAAGGCAGGGAACAACCCAGGATGGAGGGCCAGCCCATCGCAAGGCACACTCACACACCATTCACTCACGCATGCAATCCTACGGGCAATTTAACAATTGCAATTAGCCTCAGCATGTTTTTGGACTGTGGGGGGAAACTGGAGTACCCGGAGGAAACCTCACAATGACATGGGGAGAACATGCAAACTCCGCACACATGTGACCCAGGCGGAGACTCAAACCCGGGTCCCAGAGGTGTGAGGCAACAGTGCTAACCACTGCACCACCATGCCGCCCCCCGTGTAGTTTATGGAATTGTCTTCCTGTTAGTCTAGTGCAAGCTAAAACCTTGGGTTCCTTTCAATCTGAACTAGATAAGATGTTAACAGCTTTAAGCTATTAGTTGAATCCTCTCCAAATGAGCGTGAATGGCCTCCTGTTGCGTGTAAATTTCTTACGTTCTTATGTTTTACTCAGGAAATCCTAACATACAGCTTTATCTGCTGCTTCTGCGGGACATTTCTAAACGAAGCGATTTGGGTTAAGCGGGTCACCCATGAGTACAGCTACAGCACTCCTGCTGGGAGCTGGACTGGAAACCCCTTCGTCCAGTTCCAGGCCGCTATCACAGCTGGCTGTCTGCAGAAGGAGTTGCTAAGTCTGTCCAATAGATCAAAACATTTATGGCATCAGATTTCCTCTGAATTCTCACATAGTTTCCATGTTCCAAATTTCTGAAGCTGCAAAAGCTGTCAGCAGAGAGAGAGAACATCAGCTTGGTTTCAGGGGTCAACGGTTTCACAGGAGCATGCTGGATGAAGGGTGTCCGCAATTCATCAGCTCAAGTTGTTTGTGTAGACACAGACTGGCATAGTTAAACTCTACAGGCATATACAGAAAATTAATAAAAACATATAAACAGCTACGCATATAACGTTCAAAACAAAAGGAGACATGAGTAAATGACAGATGTGTGGTTTCTAAGGTAAGTAAGGATCATCTCATCATGCTCAAGGTCATCTATAGAAATCCTAGTCAGGCAGGATTTCCATTATTTTGAACCCCACAGATTGAGGACATCTCGGGAACCTTCAAGAGGGTGTGCATTTTTGGTAATTCTTGGTAAGGTCTTCATGGATGATCAGCTTTCCCATATTCCATGAGGATTACAGGCTAAAGTGGTGTTTGCTTGGAGGACTGACATCAACTTGAGGAAACCCTCAGTGAAAATCCTCCCCTGGGATAATCTGGGAGCGTCAGCTGCTTTGTGAAGCAGACGACTGGCGCTGCTTAAGCTGAATATCAGCACACAAGGGCGTGAGGCGGCGCTTTGAATCGCGATCGCCGAGACTCCAGATCTTCTCATGAGAGTGTGGTGTCTCACCTTCCAGCTGAGACTGAGGTACTCAGTGAATGAAGTTATGGTTTAATGTAGCTGTTCCGGCAGCTTGTGGTGACCCAACATCCTGTACTGACACTGTGCTGATGTTCGATTCCTTCTGTAAATTTCCAGGGCATCTGCAGGCTAATACCAGCTTCTTATCGTCAATAATTTTATATACAGTAAGTTCCTGTGCAATAACACTAATTGGGAAAAAAAATGTGTATGGAAAGTATTCCAGTATCATAAAAACATGCTCCTTGCAGTATAGACCAGTGTTTCCCAACTTGGTCCACTGGGAGCCCTAGACAGTCCACATTTTTGCTCCCTCCCAGCTCCCTGACAGACAGTCCACATTTTTGCTCCCTCCCAGCTCCCTGACAGACAGTCCACATTTTTGCTCCCTCCCAGATCCATACCAGGAGCTGGGAAGGAGCAAAAACATTGACTGTCTGGGGGGGCCCTGAGGACCGGGTTAGGAAATACTGGCATAGAGTTACCCAAACTGGTCAAGATGCATCTTCCTGACCAGCAGGGGATGGTTTTTCACTTACCAACGACAGACAGAATCAAAGAGCTGAGAGTTTCTTTTACTTTATTTAAACAATACAAAATACCACAAAAGGCACAGGTAAAAACCATAAATACAAAAAGGCATTTAAATACCAACATTCAGTGCTAATAAAATAATAACAATGTTCGTTAACTTTCTGCATTTATACAAAGAATTCAGCCTTAGTTTCTTCAGCTACAAATAAGGAGTTTGGGGTAGAAAAATTAAGCTTTTGCTACAAGTTTCAAAGCTATATTTCTCATATTTATTTATCTCATATATATTTCCATGCCCCCCCCCGGTATAAATTGACTATGTTATAGTTTTAAATATGCACTTTTTTTAAATCAGAAATTGTATACTCAGCCAAATAAAATAAGCCTAAAGTTCACGTTTGTCAAAATTGATTAGTTTAAGTGTAGAAACACCATCCAAACTCCAAATTAGCTAAAATTCCTTTTGTTGGTTACAGTGGTAAAATAACTACTGCTGATGGTACTAACAGAACTTTATCATATTATCCTCTTGCAGCAGATTTAATTTTTTTTGGGAGCGTTACACAGTAGCATAAATTTGGGACATTTATGTACAAAGGACATAATGCAGAATTTCACTGGGGTGCAAATGTAGTGTGTCTCCAAAATTTAGCGAAATAACTGAATACTAATATTACAAGAACATAAATACTTTATACATTGAATTTGACAGAATCATATAAGTACAGGGATTTAGAATGGGTTTGTGGTATGTGGAAGTAATCGTCCTTCGTTCGTCTGTCTGATTTTACGCGTAACCGCTGGAAAGTAGGAAACACGCCAGGTCATACTGGCTGAAAAATGTTCAGGTAAGAGTAACACTTACCGCTAAGTTAAAAAAAAAAAGGTTCAGGTAACTTACTGCCAAGTTACAGAGCCGTAAAACAGTACATACTGCAAAGTCACTCATGAAGCGGGACCCTATGCAGTACCTGGGTCTCATGCCTGTGTGCAGAACCAGGACAGAAGGACCGTAAGTCTCTCTCTGACTTTCAGATCTGCTCCCTGTCCTCTCCTTCTATTGCACTGAAATGAAGCACCAATGGTGAAACAGAACCGGCATCTGCGGCATTTTCCAAAGTAGCACCATGCGGAAACGTGTTAGTGGCTATTCCAGAGCAGTCGGCCTGCTGGGCCCTGACCAGCGTCCCCCTGCAGGGGGCGAGTTCAGCTCAGGACAAGGCCCAAAAGCTGAGGGTGCAGGGAGGGGGCAGGGCCTGGCACTTTGCCCTGTCATTCCCCATTACAGTCTACTAGGGATTTAACAACCTGTAGGTTGAAGGTCCTTACTGTTCTTTACACAACTGAGCTTAGCAAACGGTGGCCATTATTCTGAAGCATTTATGAAGCTCAGATTTCGGTAAAAAAAAGAGAAGGTATTTAAACTATTAAAATGTCCAATAGCTTATAACACCATAATACTGTAAAACAAAACCAGTTTGGTAACAGCACCATGTTGAGGATGATCCAAGATAAATAACCTTTTCCACCAGTCTATACCCTGGGACACAAGACGATCAAAACACATTACATATACCTAATAAAAATTATACATTTTATATACAAAAACAGCATAGTGAAAATCTATTACTGATGTCCAAAATATAATTTCAAAATTGTAGGCATATTTTAAATAAAGCCAATATATACAAATTAGAGAGATGCAGGAATGCTGTGCAAATCCTTGGACGTACGTCTTTGAGAGAAGGCGTTTGCTTCCGCGCTGTGAGGTGTGTTTACTTGAACCAGTGCAGGTAGTTTGTACTGACAGCAGGGAAGCACATGTTGTTGCTGCAGGAGCCCCCATAGCTGGGGGGGCAGGCCGAACACGGGACCCCTACTTTGTAAGGAGCTTCACCAATCCAGTTCCCCCTGGAACGCAGGCAAAGCAAATTATATGAAATGGTATGTACAAGTACAGCCACAGTTTACTACACAAAAAGCAAGTTGAGGGAGGTGTAAAGATGAGAACTTCCCCAAGGTGATCAATAAAAGTATCAATTATTATTAATTATTGGGATGCTTCTTTTCCCATATCCAATCATGCTCTCCTTTGAAAAGGACACATACAGGTGAGAGTGAAGCTTGGAATCTGAGCACCGGGACAGTCATAGATCCAGCAGCAATAGTGCATTAAGGGCCTCGCTCAAGGGCTCAATGGTGGCATCAGTCTGCCAACGCTGGGATTCAAACCTCCGACCTGCTGAGCCACACAGCACCCAGAGAAACACTGGGCATCATCAGTCCATGGGAGTTTTACTTCCACAAAAAATGAGGTCATGAGGAAAAATGGTTGGTTCAAAGAGATAACCAATTAGATTGTAGTGGAGGTGGGACCAACCAATCAGAAGTCTTGGTCTTGTCTCCTCTAGTTGCTTGGACCCACCTCCTCTATAATCCGATTGCTTATCTCTTTGAATCATTTTTCCTTCTGACCTCAGAGCATTTTTGTTTAAAACTTCCACGAGGACATCATCAGTCAGCCCTGTTTTTACTAATTAGTGATAATTTGTTTCTATGGTTGGTATAGATCCATTAGGGATCAATTTGCCGACTATGGAAGATTTGAGTACAATTTTCAACATACGAGCTAATTCTAATACCTATTGCCAGCACACTAAATAGCATATAATAAATAAAAAATACTATTTCACCCAGAGACCCGGGTCAGTCACGCAGCCCATGTACTTACTTGGGTGAATAGTTGCAGACTAAGTATGTCGCTCGCTTCCACACAGATCCCCAGACGTTCATGTTGTGGCATGTATGAATCGCACAACCAACTCGGTTCGACGTGGCCCACACCATCTGCGGTGAAGGAGGGGGGTCGTCATTCGCAATAATTTAACCTCCCCGAGCCGCACGCTTCATTAGAGAGTGGCATGGCCAGCAGCTCACCTGTGTGTAATGCGTACACATGGGCCCATAACATTTCAGGGGACACCGGGGGTTGCAGTCCCGTGGGTAAGGAAAGACGTAGTCCTTCACCTCATCATACCAGGGCTTGACAAGCTGAAGAACAGATCGGTAGCTGAGGACAGCAAGGTCATTTAATGATGAGTGTCACTGGGCCAGTTAGAGGGAAAGGCACCAATAATTAGATGCTTTCATGTTATTCAGTGCAGTGAAGAGAATTTATTTTTTTATAAAATTAGCATGTCTGTGATCCTAGCAGAAATAGACCAGAAGAGTGAGAGAATGGGTGGATGAATGAATGAATGAATGAATGAATGAATTTCCCAATATGGGGATACAGCCAGTATTTATCAGAAACCATTCCCAGTAAGCTTTTACCCAGTGTCTAAAGGATGAGACACTTCTGAGCTGAGAGGGTGAAATACTTTAGAAGCCAACATGCAGATTGCTTATTCCTGTCATATATTATCACTCTTGTTGGGGTTAAGGTAGCATTTGAAGTTACAAAAAGTTCACGCACCGGCCAGTTCTGACGGAAAGGTTTTGCCCCAAGAATCGCAGCAGATACTGTGGGCCGTGTTCCCAGAGGCAGGCCGATGCCCACGCTTCTGCTGACTTGGCCAAACTTTCGTCCCACACCTGAAAGTGTTACAGTCGGCAAACGTTAAACACGACAGTCTTCAAGTGACTGTTTATTTGTATGTAGCCACTCTTCTGCATGAGTTTGACATATTGCATAATAATAATCTTAATGTTCGGTAAAGCAGCGCGATTCAGTAAATTAACTTTTTATACATTTTGACAGATCTTCCCCCTTCTTCAAGAAGCATGTGAGCAAGGAATCGGGCACAAAGCTCCAGGTTTAACTCCTCAGAACACAAGAATAGGGTCTATTGTGTGCTGTGCAATTGGCTACATCTGCTGTGCATTTGAGAAAAATCACATAATCTCTAACAAACCTGCCCTCATTCTGCCAAGAACCAAACACTGAAGAAATTAGGTTATTCATGCTCATCCATACATCCATCCTTCCATCCATCCAGACCCAGGTTTACAAGTGCGCCTAAGGAAACAGACTCAAATGAATAATATGGGGGGGGTGGGGGTGGGCATGTTTATTAATTTCAGATGCACTCGCGTGAACAAACCTGGCAGTGCATCCATCCATCCATCCATCCCTCCAGCATGCATGAGTATATCCACCCATCCATTTTCCAAACCACTGCTCAACGTCAGGGTGACAGTTGTTTCCAGTTGTTGAGCATAAATACAGAGCTGACAACATTCACTAAAGCTTTTGTATTAACCAGTACTAAGTCAATGATTAAATCCAGGATGTGTACTTTTTTATTAAGTCATAAGAATCTATTGATAACGGATTGTTTTCACGATCTGAATAGAAACTAAAAGTAAAATACCACAACCCACTGGCCAATCTTCAGCTTTCCATCCAGCTTCCCAGCCACCCTCTCTGGGCGCTCCGTCCCTTTCCGGCTGTTTGCATGATAAACTCAGGTGCGCCATGCAGGAAAACCGCCCGGCCCTCAGTCATTATTAAGTCATTTGTAATATTATTATGGGACTATCACTGTAGACTGTGAGTCGCAGAAAAGTTTGCTAATCTGAACGCAAAACATCATCAAATCCTACCACCAAGCCCGACTTCATACACATACCCCGAGTATAACAGAATAAGAGTAATTAAGACAAATGACATATTTCAATATTTTTAATTCCCGTGTATATCAATGATCGTAAAGCTTTGTCCATGAAACAAAGCCCTAATTGTAACTGCCGAATATGCGTGGCCTGCTATTCATCATCTGATTCATCCGAAGGCACCAGACAAACCCGTCAGGAGTTAATAATGGGTGGGGGGAAGTTGGCCGCAGCCTTGCGTCCCCGATGACCCCTGAAAAAGCGCCACCTCCACGTTTGCTCATCTATCCTGGTGGTCTGGACCAACTGAAGCCGCTTCACAGCTGGCAGTTCCGGTGGTTTCGAGGAGTTTGCTGGTCACTCTGACCGCCCGTCTAACAATAAGAAAAACTCCACGTTCCTACTACTTTGCATTGCTGTCCTGAATCCACACTGTCGATTTTTCATTGTAACTTCTATTTGCACACGTTCCCTAGGGTAAGAAATCAAACCTCTTGCATGAACAGTTGTTAAATAAAAGTGCAGAAACCTTACCATGTATTCCATGTTTGAGGCCGGCGGGAAGACGTTTCCTCGCACTTTATTGTGATAGTCTAAGATAGCGATCATGTCGTTTTGTGAGATGTAGCGTCTCCGCCGCGTCCTGCGAGTCCCTGGCGGCTCGGTACCGGTGAGTAGCGCAGACCCGGCGCCGGTCCTGTTATCGGCCGGCGATAAGGAGGCGCCGGCGGGACTATCGTCCAGCAGCGCACTGGCTCCACAGGCGCCGGAGAGAAGGAGAAGAACCGTGCACAAGCCGCATCCCTTCATCCTGGTTTACTGACGCTCCGGGGTGTCCCAGCTGAACAGTTAACTGGGAAGAAGGGAGAGAAAAGGGAGAAAATCTTGAAGTTGTTCATCCTTCTCCCTATTTCATTACAGTGGCGTCAGTCAGGGGAGCCTATTGGTTTTTCTGCGGTGCACTTTTTAATTAGCACGAGAATAAAATGCCGTATTTTACACCACAAAGAATTCGTGTTTCTTCCTTAGAGACCCAATTAAAATACACATTTGTATTCATGCAAATCAACAATTTATTATTATTATTATTATTATTATTATTATTATTATTATTATTATTATTATTATAAAGACGTCAACCTACGGTGAAATCACTTGTATCCGTATAGACAGCTTACCTTCTGCTCTGACTCTCAATGACTCTTCGCCTACTTTGCGTGTGTTTTCTCAGATGCGGCTGTTCAGTAACCCTACAGCAGACGCTGGGCTACCGCTGCACTTGTCCCGTTTATATACGGCTGGGCCCCCCGGCTCAGGAAGGTGCGCACGATCCCTCCCTGTCACCTGAAACAAAACATCGTTTGGAAACCAATGCTGACACGCAACATTTTTAATCAAAACATCTGCTATTGGTTTGCACAGCTGGAAGAAATAAAATAATAAAAAAGTTTATAATGTGAGTAGTCTGCTTTCCTTACTGGTCACTGTCAACGTGATTTGGATACAATAAACATTCATTATATAATCTGCTTTTTAAAAATTTACAAATAAGCTAAATATTGATCAGAAAAATCGCACAGTGTTTACCAAGACAGTTTTCTCTTACTCTGAGATGTAATCATATTTCCTCGCAAATAACTTATTAATCTTAATTATTAGTTAATAATCATATTGCTTTTGAACTTTTTAAGCCTTTGAACGGTGCCCTTATATAGCGTGAGGGCTCTGTCGTAGCTAAAGCGCATTAAAACTACACGAAAACTTTAATGATGCTGATATCGTGAGATGCTTGACGTCATAGCGATCCAGCATTGCGGTGTTATTTACGAAGCTTCACGCTTGTGAAATGCACCGCTGCATGATCCAGACAGTAATAAATACCCCGATGAAATCCCGCAGTTTAGCCGGGTTACGCTGGGGTTCCCTTTCCTATTTGTTTTCCCTGTCATATTCATTATACTGTAAAGATTACACTTGTTCGGTGTCTCGATCCAGTGCCATTATCTGCCAAGAGCCTCTTTTGCCAAGTAAAAAAAAAAGAAATATACTTTAGCAGGTCATAATTTTCTTTGGCAGCTGCTGAGCAGCTTCAAGCAACCTGACGCAGGCATGACTTGTCTGCGTCTTTGCACAGAAACATTCTTAATAAACTCTTTTCTTGGAAATGATCAGTTCAGTTGAGTTTGTAAATGATGACGGTTTCTACCTCTGCGGTTTAAGGTCTCGCTTCGTTTATACGAAGAAATGAGAATTTATTTTACGCTTGACATTTTATTCTCATAAATTGCGTGTTGTCGAGGAAAATGAACGATCTGCGTATAAAATATATAGATGATGATATCAATGATTTATACTGAAAGGTATCTGCTTAGGGATATAAAGGTAAGATGAGCTAGGTAAAGATTAAAACAGGAGATAACTGTTCATTTTTTAACGTTTCTAATAAGGAAGCTTAACCCCACTTTGAAACGTTACCGTTATCCATGACAGCGAAGTGTGGTCGTGATAAGCTTAATCGCTCAGTTTGGTTTTCGCTGTAGATTAGATGTTATTTGAGATGTTACCCCCTCCATCGTAAATGAATGAACTGCTCTTCTCCCTGAATCGGGCTTAGAGGAGAATCTCGTGTAAAAAGTTTGAAAGGACCATCGGCGCTATTTCGCGATCTCCCACCTCGCCATCCAAACCGGCTCCGGCTTTATGCAACTACCCCACCCCCCGACCCCGACCGTCAACTGACAGATACATACAATTATTTCCCTATTTTTAAACTAAACGTGCCATATTTGTGTTCAGCCTCCGTTTGATTTTTTTGGGGGGTGGATTCAGGAGTCATGCGCTGCATTAACGTGACAGTCACTTCCCTACAATGCATTAATGTGAGAGTCACGTCCCCACAATGACAGATTAGAGTACGTGCTTAATATCTCTCTGGGTCAGGGTCTACTTTTTGCAAACCCATTATACTCACTGTTGAGAGTTCACATCTAAATCCCACTCCAACACTTTCTGAGTCTACTCTCTCTCTCTCTCTCTCTCTCTCTCTCTCTCTCTCTCTCTCTCTCTCTCTCTCTCTCTCTCTTTCACACACACACACACACACACACACACACACGCACACATACACAGGCACAAGTGTCAGTGCTAAACAAGAGACTTCCATGAAGATCGTACTCTCTATGCATTTTAGTAACTCAATAAAGGATGCAGTGAACTCCCTCGTTACTGCATGCCTTAGATTATGCGACAGGCATTTGTGATTATTACACAGTACAGATGTCCTTTCTGGGAGAACCGTAGCTGGCAGGTTTATTTTTCTTTGTGGCAAAAAAAAAGCCGAGGGTTTGATTTTATGAGCTTAAATCAGTGGCGAGGTTGTCGTATTATCGGATGAGTAATCAGCGCTGTGACTTGAGAAAGTGGGCATGGGGAGCTGTGTGCTTTGGAACGATGTCCCCTTTCAAACAGAACATTTATTTACGTGTGGATCATTGCTCCAAGTTTCCCTTGCTCTCCCCTTGCACGGCCTCTCGGAAGCGAGGCCCCTCAGTTAGCGCATCGGGAGATTCGGTGGTGTCCCGGGTGGAGGCCAGCCTCGCAGCTGTGAGCCCCACCTCGAGCTGCTCCTCTGCACCCGCTGGCCCCGACAGCTGGAGGAGAACCACTAATACAGTCACCGCTTCCAGAACTGGGGGGTGAAAGCATCCCTGTGCAGCTGATGGGCGTTTGGAGACCTTAAAACGCTGACAAACAACAATTATTCAAATGGAGGGAAATGTTTCTCCTCACCTTTAGTTAGTTAACATTTTAACCTCTAAAAATAGAGCAAATTCTTCTGTGGTTCCTGTTATGCAACTTGAGCGCCATGGCTTGCATCTTGTGGTCAAATATTAGAAATTAAAATGCGATGTCTACTGCAGATGGCAGTCCGCTGGTTTTATTGGAGTATAGTGTTTAACTTTAGGAATAATCTTTTTAAAATTTTTATTTTGGCTTTCATAATGCTATGGGGGGAAACTCCCCAAGCAAAATAGGCCTGATATATATCAGTTCTCTTTTATTTGGAAAGAATGAATCTCAAACGCTATAACCTACATCAGTCAAGCAAACCAAATATCAGTAAATTCATGAACATAAAAAATAAATTGATGTCTTTTGTATATGCTTAAAAAGTCATTTTGAATTCTTTTCTCGTTAAAAAACCGGGGAAATGATGGTTGTGATGTCATAAGTTTGTTTTTGTTGGCCAGACATCGTGATGTTGTAAATGTGTGTATCTTGGTTCTAAAATCAATCTGAAGAATCGTCTTCAGCTACAAGTAAAAATACGTTTATATATTACGAAATTATAATAGTTGTTTATACTGTATTGCTACGTAAATATTGTGCACTGGGCAGCGGAAAATCAAAACATGAATAGAGGAATAGCCTCAAATGTCTCTTCTGCGAAGAATGTCAAGTCAACATTCATCATCTTCAGAGCCCACGTGATAAAACAGTGGAATAAATAGTGAAATGTGTTGTTGTTATGTTGTTTCCGTTTGCACAGTGGTGCAGGAGTTACGATGGATCCTAAACCCTGCCCAGAAACGCAAAGGTCTGGTTTTGATCTTTCTCCTTAAGGAATATTAGCTAAATTGAAAGAACAGGTAACTTGCTAATGCACAACATAATTTAAATTGATGAAGAGGGACATTAATGGTCTACTAATATAAATGGTGCCTAAAACAAGCCATAAAGCCACATCTGTTTCCCCAAACTCTGCTGTAAACATGCTGCTTGACAGATGTGAGTTTCTTCTGCTCTCCAATGCGGTGTGTGCGGGGCTTTGAGATCCCACACCATCTCCGCACCTTCATCTCTGCCAGACTGAGGCAATGTATCCAGGCTTCAGTCTTCAAGAGAAGGTCAGGGGCAGAGATCACAAGGCAGACGACTGAGGAAACAGAGAGAAGCCACACCGGACCTGGAGATGCAGGAGGTGGGTCCCCACGAAACAAGCTGTCAGCCACCTGGCAAGGATAACCACTTCATCAGATTATTAAGATTCATTAAGGTAATTAATGTCAGGGCAGACCAGCTACATTGTTTTTATATTGCTATACCTGCATATAACAAACTTTAGGCTAAATGGTGATTCCTGTATAGGAACAATTCAACCAGGAGGAGGCTGGACAGACTGGAACGACAGTTAAAAAGTTAAAAACAACTTATTTTTAAGGAACTGGAGTTTGGAATTGTTAAATATTTGAAAACAAAAGAAAAAGCTACTACAAAAGCAGTAAACACAAGCCATACAAGATACACCATATGTCACGGAATGTGTGTGATGCAGCTAATTAAGGAAGCCTTCAGACCATCGCGACCGGTCACGGCTCCCAGCTGACCCGTGAAATGGTCGCTCTGCCTTTGAAGTTGGCCGTCCAGGAAACCCCTGATTTGACCTGCTTGACGTCATGAAGCTTCAGATCTGTTTGACCTCCATTAGCAGTTCATTATGGTGCAGTAGATTTGATTCCCTGCAGACTGCTAGGGAAATGTCTGAGGGAACATGGTTGCCCGTTTATTAATTAAAATCCCGAGCTTTTCAGGGTATCTAAATGACAGTACAGTACTTATTTAAGCATTTACCATGTACCAGGACACAATCACATCATCGGCTGGGGCAACAAAATCGGTTTGCTCCTGATGTGACCAAACTTAATATGTGCATTCTTATTTGTCAGCAGAAACTCTTTCAGAAATCCGCAGCGAAATGAAAGCCTTTCATTTCGGCATCTTGAAATTCACAATTCCGATTTCCTAATAACCTTCCTCCGCATGAATTATAAGACGGAGCATTAACAAAAAAGTGGAGGGACTGGACCTTATGCGGTTTGGGAGACTTTGTGCTTGGATCTTCAGCTCAGCATTTTCATCATGAAAGAGTTTCGTTTGCAAGCCTGCGTGGGTACAGTATGCGATGCATCGTGATGTGAAACGTGCAGCAGTGTTTGATACTTGTGATGTCTGGTAGGTTACTAATGTATGTTTAACCTGTACTTGTTTGGTTACTTATGGTTAAGGTTGGTTAGGGGTCATGGTCGTCATGTTGGGATTAGAGTTTTCCCCATAGAAATGAATGGAGAGTCCCCACAAAGATATAATCAAAAACCTGTGTGTGTGTTATTGTGTGTTTGTGTGTGTGTGTGTGTGTGTGTGTGTGTGTGTGCATGAGCCAGAATCCAAAGAAGAGCATAATCGAAATCACAGGGCCAACCTCTGGCTAAATGAATTCATCCACGAATCCATTTGTCTATCATATATACCATGAAAGAGACTTTGCAGGAGAGTCTGGGGGCTCCAATGTCTGCCCAAAGAAGCAGGGGGACCATCCAGGCAGGGAGAACGCCTCAAAAATAAAGTCCGGTGCTATTTTTTGAGGTGCGACATTCCTTTCCAGTCAGATTTTCTCACACGCTCGTAAGACATCTACAGACATCTTTGATGCTTAGATCTCATAAGACAGGACACAGACAGGACTGTGGTTTGCAAAAGACATTTCACAAGAAGTTCTGATGTGAACTGTAGAAGCTCAGGCAAACACGAAATACTGACTCCGGCTAAACTTAGCTCGGAAAACATTTTGCCCGGGCAGTTCTGTTATGATAGGAGTCGGTGTTAAACGACAGGCACTCAGCATAATGAAAGCTTACTGCAGATTTTAAATGAAGTGTGACTACGTTTTTCTTTTTTTTTTCTTGCCATCCAGTAAAGGTTGGTTTTGAACATGCGTCAAAGTTAATTTTTACTTTGTGTACAGTATTAATTTTACCAGATTTTTTTGACAAAAGTGACTGTTTTATTGAATAAATGTATAAAATGGTGTGAAGTAATTGTGACATTTCAAAGCCAGTTCAAACTGCTAATTTTGGCATGGGTCAGAACTCTCCAGTCACCTGGGGTAGGGGAGGGGGCTTTCTGTTCTGCTGGCACAGAAGCTGTGCCCATTGGCACCCTCATGGGCATCTAACTGGCTCCCCAGGGCTGTTCATGCAAAGTAGCTCTGCCTAAAGTTAGACTTACATTTAAGTTTCTTTTCGAGCGGCTCTTGATCCCATCAGTGGTCTCTCCTGACTGATGGATCACTGGAGACACTAAACACCTACCACACCCGTTTCCCTCACAGAAAAATATTTACATGTTGGGTACCTTCATGCTTGTTTTCGTGCATGATGAAATCAAACCTGTCATTAGTGTTTCACTAAAACTTGAACTACATGAGTGGAAATCCAGCAACGCTTTGACATACAGCGCAGAAATGTACATCTCGAATGTAGATGGAAAGTCAATTAGACGGTGTGAAAACTGGAAGCAGTGAAATGCTCTTGTCTTTTTCCCCACTAAATTTATATTAAATTGCTGACATGAATTTTGGGCCAAAATATTATTAACCAATGAGATACGCACTAAATTATTTAGCGGTCATGGCTAAAAAATAACTTGGAACTCGCTTTTTGGTCTTACAGTGGAATTCACTGCACAGGAATTCACTGCGGCCTAAAACCGTGTCCTCCCGTCCCTGTGAACTAACCTGCGGCCTTCTTCTAAGGTCTGGAGGTTCATGAAGAAACCTCACAATAGTGGGATGCCCTTCGAAAGGTTTCAAAGCTTCAAGGTCCCCACTAGGATTAAATTAAAAAAATGTAGCGTGTCTATATGAGGTTTATTATGAAGCCATAGACAGGATTCAGAAGTAGCTGGAGCAAACTGGGCCTCATACTTCTGTGAGGAGCACTGAGGTCCTTCATACTATCCGCTAAAACATTCTGGAGAAACATCCAGGTAACTTAAGATGCAATGAAAAGCTCTTCCAGATGGTTTGTCGCTTTCAGCGCAGTACAATGGTAGCATTAGGGGGAAAGATCATGTAATAGTGTGTTTTTCAATGCAGAAGAAACTAAAGAATTGCTGAAGACCAGATTCTGGGCTGGTTGTGTTTGTTTAACTTATCCATGTCGTTCGTCCTGAAGATCCTGGCGATTCCGTTATCAGCGATTCCCCAGCTGCTTCTGAGTCTGAGTGTTTATTTGGCTCCGATATATTTCTTTATATACTGTTCAGCCGTGAAAACAAATTTGGGTCGATGGTAACTGGATTTATTACTCAGCCTAATGGGTTTATGAGATGGCCAGTGTATTCTGCTGGATTTCTCTATCAGAAAATGATAAATCACAGTTGATTTTGTCTCGGCTGCTGATAGCGCAGTGGCAGTCGACAGCCGCTAAGCGCAAGCCAGCCTGTTCATTCTGTTCCAGACAAGCGAGCGACTCGGTTGCCGCAGACAGCATGAAGGGCCTGAACGCGCGAAGGGATTTGCGAGATGGAGAACACGACAGTGCATTTTGCAGCAATGTGTGTGGAATGAAAAACAGTACGGGGTTTCCAAGCTAAACATTTCGTTTTCTTAACACATTGCACTTAGTGGAAACACATTCCGTCCATTCTGATGCGACACATCACCATATAGAGGGCGGCGAGCGAGCCGGTCGCTTTACATTCGCTTGAGAGAGGACAGATGCAGATGAACCACAAGCCCTAAGACAATGTCAAGTCGTATAATTTACCTCTATATGATTCGTCATTTTTCATCCCACGTACCACGAAAGTCTTCGCTTCTTTGCTGCAGGAGCTCGGTAGAAGTAGAGCACTAAAGAATTGTGTCACCACACCGACATATTAAAATATACAGCAGATAAAAGTCAAAGCACTGGCCTATCTGATGGACAGTGTGCCGGTCAGGTTTCAGTTCGCTGTTTATTCTGGTAAGGAATGTCCAAGGTTTTTATGTACAAAATGTAACAATAAGGGTGTGGATGGGGGGGGGGACAACTTACCTGTAAGGTCAGTCCTCAGTTTATAAGAGAAAGACACCAATAAGGGCGGCTTGACTCTCAGGACTCTCCTGCTTTGTTTGTTTCTAATTTGCATTCGTCTGCTTTCCGGGCTCGTCTGCGCGCCTGCTCGTCTGCGCGCCTGCTCGTCTGCTCGCCTGCTCGTCTGCGCGCCTGCTCGTCTGCTCGCCTGCTCGTCTGCATCCCGATCGTGCCAATTAAATGCCCCGTTCCAACCTCCAGTCACAGCATTTCATGTATCAGCTTGACATCTAGAAGAATGAAATTTTCACGGTACCGTTTTACGGATGAAATCCCTGAAAAGGTCAGTTAGTTTGAGAACCTCAGATATTGACAGCGCACAGCTTCAGTATATTCAATAATAAAAGTCTCTGTGCTGGATGAGTGTTGATGGATGGATGGATGGATGGATGGATGGATGGATGGATGGATGGATGGATGGATGGACGGATGAATGGACGGATGGAGGGCTGGATGTAATAAAAGTTGGGGGAGGTGTTGTTGAAAACTCAGTTAGGGTCGGTAAGTATGTTTTTAAACCACGTATTTGAAATAAACTTAGTCATATTTCATATTTAATTTTATACATGTGAGCAGAACTGTGATGGCACAGGATTATGGGACTGATTTTTAGCAGTAGATATTGGAACATTTCTGTTTATTCTTATCAGATGTTTAGCTAATTTATCACCTGATGTCAAGTTATATACTAAGAATCGTTTGCTGGGTCAAGAATGTCGTCATTGAAATTTTATTTGATGTAATGTGACTCCTGTCCTGTTTCAGTGGAGCCAATTCAGTTGGCCAGTAGCTGACTTAATTGCCTGTGATTACCGTGGCACTCGGCACACAGCATGCCCATTAGTGGATCACCCATAAAAGCAAGGAGGGTCCGCCTTTATCTGATTGGCTGTAAACTGGATTAATCAATACTGTCATAACGGGAATGCCAAGATATGGTAATTAAAGAAGTGAACCTAATTCAAATTAATCTATAGCTTTGCAGTTGGCATTTTTGAATAAGCATTAGACTGAAGAAGAGACTTTAGTCTGTCCAGAACACAAGACTAAGATGACTACGGATGTGGTTCCGTTGTGTGGAGTTTGCATGCTCTCCCTGTGTCACTGTAGGGCTTCCTCTGGGTTCCGTTGTGTGGATTTGCATGCTCTTCCTGAGTCACTGTAGGGTTTCCTCTGGGTTCCGTTGTGTGGAGTTTGCATGCTCTCCCTGTGTCACTGTAGGGTTTCCTCTGGGTTCCAGTGTGTGGAGTTTGCATGCTCTTCCTGTGTCACTGTAGGGCTTCCTCTGGGTTACGTTGTGTGGAGTTTGCATGCTCTCCCTGTGTCACTGTAGGACTTCCTCTGGGTTACGTTGTGTGGAGTTTGCATGCTCTCCCTGTGTCACTGTAGGACTTCCTCTGGGTTACGTTGTGTGGAGTTTGCATGCTCTCCCTGTGTCACTGTAGGGCTTCCTCTGGGTTACGTTGTGTGGAGTTTGCATGCTCTCCCTGTGTCACTGTAGGGCTTCCTCTGGGTTACGTTGTGTGGAGTTTGCATGCTCTCCCTGTGTCACTGTAGGACTTCCTCTGGGTTACGTTGTGTGGAGTTTGCATGCTCTCCCTGTGTCACTGTAGGGCTTCCTCTGGGTTACGTTGTGTGGAGTTTGCATGCTCTCCCTGTGTCACTGTAGGGCTTCCTCTGGGTTACGTTGTGTGGAGTTTGCATGCTCTCCCTGTGTCACTGTAGGGCTTCCTCTGGGTTACGTTGTGTGGAGTTTGCATGCTCTCCCTGTGTCACTGTAGAGCACTGTGGGTTCTCCCCCCCCCTCACACACAGCCCAAAATCATCCATCCATCCATCCATTTTCCAAACCGCTTATCCTACTGGGCCGCGGGGGGTCCGGAGCCTATCCCGGAAGCAATGGGCACGAGGCTGGGAACAACCCAGGATGGGGGGCCAGCCCATCGCAGGGCACACTCACACACCATTCACTCACACATCCACACCTATGGGCAATTCAGCAAGTCCAATTAGCCTCAGCATGTTTTTGGACTGTGGGGGGAAACCGGAGTACCCGGAGGAAACCCCACGACGACATGGGGAGAACATGCAAACTCCACACACATGTGACCCAGGCGGAGATTCGAACCTGGGTCCCAGAGGTGTGAGGCAACAGTGCTAACCACTGCACCACCATGCCGCCCCCGCCCAAAATCATACTGAGGTTAATTAGAGTTAACATATTGCCCATAGATGTGTGAGTGACTGGTGTGTGAGTGTGCCATGTGATGAGTTGATGCCCCATCCTGGGTTGTTCATTGCCCTGTTTCTATAGCTTCTGGAATAGGCTCTGGACCCCCCATGACCATGAAAGATTTCTGTACTTCTGCAAAAAAAAGAAGTCGTGTTTATTAACCTGGTTTTGTCTTATCGATGAGTTTAGTTGTTAGTTAAATATGTACGTTCCATGGTCTGCAGTAATGACACTGTGGCACAATAGTAACTAGCTGACCACTCATGCACGTTGTTGAGGACATCTTCTTGCAAAGCTGATCTGGATGGGCAGACAAGGACATCTGAGAGCTCGATAGCCCACAGATGAGAATGAGAACATGCTTTTGGCTCTGGAGCGCTGGTGCCTTGGCTGAGTTGGCTCGGACAGTGTGGGCGTTTCGAGGGTAACCACGCTAATTCAGAGCACAGCGCTGCTGCATATAATCAACCCGACAGCTCCAGCCAGGAAAACAGTTGCTTGTCCCAAGACACTAAGGTTTTTTAAGTACAGGAGGCAAAAAATATGTCCTGTCATGCAGTGGGTGGGGCTACGTTGAGTTGATGTTGAGTTGATTCAGCATTTGACTCATTTAAAATAGTACAAATGAAAGCCCCAACAGTCCTATAGAAAGACCACTCAAGGTAAAGACCAGAAGTAACAAGCTGGTTACAGTGCTCTATAAGACCAAAACCATCTCGCAGGAAGTTCCGATGGTTTGGCTCTGATCAAAAGGCCGTCAATTCAAATCCTAGAGTCATCTGTCATTTTGTAAAATTGTGTCTGTTAAGTCAATATAAAAAAAAAATCTTAGTTTTAGTGGGATGAAAGTCATCAAGAAGACAGGTTGGTGAACACAAACGGACACTTGTTGTGTAACTGTGTAGCCTCTGCCTGGTTGGCCGTGGTTTACATGGCCAAAGCTGAGGAAATCAAACAGGCAGCCAAACAAATGCGGGTTTTCCTGCAGCGATGAGCCTCCCTTGGGGCACCCCCCCCCCCCCCCCCCCCCCCCCCCCCGTGTTTTCTCTCAGACCACAGGCAGGTTCACGATGTTTCTGGGAAAGCTCAGCTGTGGGTGAGTAGCATCATCTCCAACATGCGACAAGCAGCATCGCCACTGCAGTGAGAATCTTCTGCCAACACACAGTGGGCTACCATCAGAGGAAGCACCACGAACCGCTGCTCTGTGCAGTTTCATGCTACAGAGGCAAGGTCGAGACACTCGAGGGTTATTTCACTCATCGTTAGACTGGACCGCTATAGTGTTGTGAAACCCAGTGACAGGTAAAACGTTCTTATAGTTCACATCTTTGTCTTGTGGTTACAACCTGTAAAAATCCCACTAGACCACAATGAGTCCATTTAGAGTGTCATCCAGGATCCATCAATTCCCCCAGCGACCCTCAGGGCCAGAGAGTTAAATTATGAAGAAGTACCACCAAGGAGACTGATGGTTGTTGGTTCTCAGCAGTTTCCTTAGAATTATAGTCACTGTGTAACTCTTCCCCCTGTCAGGCTCCACGTGGCTGTGCCCACTGGCTTGGTTGCCGCGCCGCGGCTAGCTGGCTCTCCATCGATCAGGCCCATGGGAACAATCCTTCTGGCCCATTCCATGCCTCACTCAAGTACCGGCCCAGCATTATGGGAGATGCAGATTTGAGTGGGGGGGGGGGGGGGGGGTGGGGGGCTCAGCAAAGTGGAACCAACGCTGACACTCCATCCCGTCATTTTATGTTGCTGGATAGCAGCCTGAGAGATTTCAACAACGCCCATAATCCATGTCTACAGCCATTCCACCTGCAGTTCATCTGAATCTAAGCAGGTTTGGGCCTGGCTTGTACTTGGGTGGAGGGCCAATTTAAAAAACTGGGTCGCTGCTGGAAGAGGTGTTGCTTAGCCCATCCTGTGGTCTGTGTGAATCTCAATGCCCCAGTGCAGTGACAGGGACACTGTACTGTAAAAATGCTGCCATTCTTCAGATGCGACAATCCTGTCAGCAGTCCTGACTCTCAGAAGCTGCTGCCCATTGGTTCTGTGATGCGCTTTGGGTGTCTTTAAAAGCGTTATGTAACATTCAGTCATGAGCCAGTGACTCCAAATTATAGAGTCACAGTGGATCCTTAATGGCCCCTTTACTGCTGGCTGTTGCTTTCAGGGTTTCCAGCTCTGCTCTGTCTCACCTAAGATGTTTGCTGAGACAGACCGCTGCTATAGGTGAGGTTCAAACTCATCACTTAATAAATGCCATGACATGAATTTAAGTCCACTGATAACGACCCTGTCAGATTCTACTTATCAAATGAATTTGAATCCCAGGATAGAGTACAATTTTTATAAAGCACTCATTGGATATTGCAGTTTATCCTTTGTAATAACTGAGTGATAATTAATCAAAATAAATCAATAAATGAGTGTTTCCCGAAGTATATACTGCAATCATCTGGTGCTATTCTATTGATAATCAACTTTAATTTCATGAAAGTTCAGTGGGTTTTAAGTTGATTATTGAAAAAATTAGTACAGTTTTTAAGTATTTAGGCACATGATTCAAAACAGCAAAAGCCTGTTTTTCTTCCAGCGAATTTCACGTTTATATGAAGTGACTTTTATCCTGCAGCCCTTAAACACCAACTGGGTTTGGCAGGATGCGTTCCAGTTGATAATGTACCAATGTTACTCAGAGTTACTCTCAGATTCACAAATTATTCTCTTCTCCCCATTTTCTCTAATGTAGCAGAGTTACTCTGAGAGTACCACACTATAAGGTACTCGCTTCTCTCATTTTCCCCATAGCTGGCCTCATTTCCACTGTTTCTTTCTCTTGGCCTCACCCCTCAGAGTATAAGTACTCAGTTCTCCCAATTTTCCATAATGTACCACAAGTACTCCCGAATTCATAGAATAAGTACTCACTTCTCCCCATTCTCCTAATGTACCAGATTTACTCTCAGATTCACAGTATAAGTACTCAGTTCTCCCCATTTTCCCTATTGCTCCAGAGCTGTTCTCAGAGTATCACAGTATAAGTACTCGACTCTCCTCATTTTCCCTAATGTTGCAGAGTACTTCGTGATTCATAGAATAAGTACTCACTTCTCCCCTTTTTCCTAATGTACCAAAGTTACTCTCAGATTCACAAAGTACTCACTTCTCCCTGTTTTCCCTAATGTACCAGAGTTACTCTGAGAGTACCACAGTATAAGTACTCGCTTCTCTCATTTTCCCCACAGCTGGCTTCATTCCCGCTGTTTCTTTCTCTTGGCCTCGCTCCTCACTGTGAAGCTTTGTGCCAAATGCTTTCACATGACAACACACTGCTCATTTTCCTGCCATGAAGAGGCACCGTGCAGCAAACAAGGGGCAGCGAGTAGGCGTTTGATCAGCTGCTGTTACCCATAGACGTCCATTTAAGGGTAAGTCATAGTCATGTTAGAAACAGACACATCTGGTTAGGTAGGAAATGCTAAGCTATCTCGGGCGAAATTGGACCCTGTGCTATTATCACACATATGTGAGGCCCGTGCTGATCTCAGATCAGTGGATTTACCAGACTCCAGGGTCATGCTGCTGAATATTAGAGCTGTCCACGGCTTCATAAACCAGCGGGACATAATGCGTATTTTGCATGTGTACAAGCATGAGCGTCGGAATGTGTTTTCTTCATATATCCTATCTCGCTCTCCTTTGACACACACACACAGCAAGGTGAGCGCAGGCCTGAGGTCAGCTGTCCATCCATAGCCCCTGGATCATTATCTGGGGGATTAAGGGCCTTGCTTAAGGGTCCACTGGAGACAGTCAGACAGCACAAGGTGGCAGTTAGGCGAAGGCCTCATGTCTGTCCTCACTCGATTCATGCTCACAGGCAACGTCTCCGAGCATCAGCAGGAAGGTGACATCGCGGCAAGCAAGCCGTGGATCTCCAAGATGGAATGTCGTTCCTGCAAAACATCTTCTCCGTCTGGCCCCGAGAGGCGAACACACAAAAAAACCTCGGAAGAGAAGCCATTCAGCAAAATTAATTCGTATTTTAACACCAATTCGGTCTGTTTTTGTACAAGAAATCACATTTCGCTTTTACTTCTGCTCTACAGAAAGTTCACACTTGGAGAGGAGAGCCACTGTGGGCCGCTGTAATGGTAAAGGTGACCTTTGACCCCATAACATCAGTTTCCTGACACGCAGTAGCTGAGTGATACCAGATGGGCTCCAAGCCGAAGACGATAAAGGACTTTCAGAGCGTCACCCTGGATATTGTACATCACCTCCAAAAGTGATTAATAGACTGACTTTGTGACTCATTTCTCTCATACAGTAGCGTGGATATTTATTATGAAGTATGCATGTTAATCTCCATGGCACTTTTTTTCAGTTTTGCGTTAAGGCGTTTGAAAGTATTGCCGCATTATAATTTGTGGCAGAGGGTGAAAACGACGCTGTTATTTTGCGTCTGAGCTTTTTTGCGTTTCCTAGATACTGGGCAAAAGGAGACTCTGGAGAATAAATCCACAGGAATTACATTAGCAGAAGGAATGTGGAGAGCAAAGCTACCTCAGAACTTCTCAGGTCACCTGTTCCTACTGCCGCCCCTGGTCGAGAATGGCTGAAAGAAGCAGAACCACAATCTGGCTGAAGGGCGCAGCTCAACGTCCTGCGGAGTCCTGCAGATCCTGCATCATTCTTCGATTTCTGTGGGCTAATTCGTTACTCGGGAAAATTAGCTCGTAGCAAAACTACTCGGGGATCTCATGATTCAAAATGATCCCACCCACTCCCTCTCCCAGCACTCACACAATTTACACATCCACTGCAGACATCTGAAGATGACCTCTGTGACCTTGATCAAGCGGAGAGCCATTTTCAAAAAGCGTTAGTCGTTGAATAAACAGCCTCCTTAGTGACCACGCAAAATCACACTTGCAAAAGCAAGCTCTCTAAGCTGTTCGGTCCTGAAAACCAAGATTTTCCTCCACAGATTTTTTATCCCAGATGGTGCCTCTGTATTGATTAAAATCGCATGTCTCACGTTTGATCGGAATCCTTAGAATCCAATACTTCACATATAAAAACTATGGACAACCTGACTGCAATATATTAAAAAAACACACCAAAGTCACTCATTTTTGGAACGAGATGATGAGGAATGAGCAGCTCATCGTAGCCGTTACATAAATACAGTCACCTGTCAAGGAGGAGAGGGATTTACAGTATCTGATCACGTTCCTCTGGTGCTGGGGACTATCCCAGAGAAACATCTGTGATGTGATGAGGTTTTTGCCATGTGACTCATCTGTACCATTATAGGTCCTGGAGTTCCCAGTAGCCTGCTTTTCAGTGAACTGGTCCGTTGATGGACAACCTCCGGCTTTACCCATGTGCCCGTCTGTGGTTTTTCTCTGACGATTATGTCTTTGGACCGTCGGAGTGAGACACGGATATTTGCAAGCCCCCCCCCCCCCCCCCCCACACACACACGCTACAGCAGTTTTCACGCATAAACTCTGGACGTTGTCCGAAGAATCAGGTCCAGACGTTTTCTGAAGTTGCAGGGTTGCCAGCTCTCACGCATCTGGCGTGAGCCTCACGCTTTCAGACTCTCACGCTCATGCAAGAAATCTTACAGCAAATCTATATTATTCCACTATAAACCTAAAATTAGCTCAATCAAAAGCATAGGAGTAGTTTGCAAACCCTAAAAACTGTGTATAGGGTAATAAAACTGTTGCATACATGCAAATGCGTGTGCATGTGTGTCCAGATTAGTTTCAAACTGAAAATCTCACACTAGCCAGATGACTAAAGTTAGAAGCTCTGATATGGCAACCAACTGGAGAACGCCTGTGTCAGAATGCGTTCACAGCAGCCACACGCTCCAGTCCTTCAAGAAAAGCAGAATCACGTGTTGTCTTCATGAACTTCATTGCTAAACTCATGTACAAGTAAAAAAAAAAGTATATTGAATAGGAATCTGATTCAGGAGCATCAATCAGTGTTTCAAACATTACATCAACTCAAAAAAGCATTTTAAAATGAGAGCGCAGTGTTAGCCCTTTCATTAATACAGAGGTTCTCAAACTCGGTCCTCGGGACCCACTGTCCTGCTTGTTTTCCAGCTATCCCTGCCCCACACACTGCTGATTACCTGGATCAGGTGTGTTCACCCAATCAGAAGCTGCAAGACAGCTGGGACTTGTGTGTGGGGCAGTGATGGCAGGAAAACAAGCAGGGATAGCAGGAAAACAAGCAGGGCAGTGGGGCCCGAGGACCAACTTTGAGAACCACTGCATTAGTAGATCAGGGTAGGAACAGTCAAGCTGAATTAAGAGCTGAACCGGATCGCAGAGCAGCCGGCTCCGGGTCCTGCCAGAACCAGGATTCAGCACCACTTAACTCATGGCCTGGAAATTAAATAAAAGCAAAAGGTGCGTGTCTCGGGGAAAGCCATTTTCCAAACCCAGTTTTACCATCTCTGACGTCTTTATATAGAAGAGGAGCAATTGCATGAGCAATTTATCACAACAACAGAAAAATCTTATATCTGGGGGATATGAGAAGCCAAAAGAGATACAAGATCTATTTAAGCTGATTTCAGCAAGTTAAGCAACATAAAGAGAATAGCACCGCTCTCTCTTACCCTCCGCCTCACTGGCATTAAGTCACTGGGCACGTCCTTTATTTTTACTGGCAGCAAAAGGAGGCAAAACCTGCACTTGGACGATATCTGCGCCAGCTGTACATCACCCTGACAGCTCACGCCTAATTGAGAATTCCGCCATGCATAAAATTAATCATTTCAGAAAGATCTATGCTCAACTTGGAAGACGTTCCTTCTGAGGTTCTGTTCTGATTGTAACATCTTTCGCCAGCTGATAGTGTGGCGATGCCGTTCTCCATTCACTGCTGCTCCTTTTGCCTGCTGGATTTCTCCAGAACCGCATTCTATCCAGGGAAAAACTGGATGCATCTCACACTGCAAACTACCTGGACATACCTAAAACCACCTTATAGATAATAGCAGCCTGACAACGTTTCTGCTTCAGGGATGTTTAAACGTTCAGTTTACGCGCCGCAATTTTATTCAGCTGAAATGCTGCAGTGTTAAATAAATCTCGGAATTTCCGTATGTGTAAACGATTAACCTGTAACACTCTGCGCCCATTTGTGGTTTTCCAGTGGTAAGCAGCATGATGTAATAATTAATGATGTAATAACATGCATGTTCTTCTCTCTCTTTTCTCAGGGATGCTGGTGGTCAGCCGCCCGGGAAAATTAAGCCCCTCGGTGTAAAGCGTCCCCATGCAGTGACCCCTGTCTTTTGGAGGTAAGCTGCTACACACATTGGCATTAGCAGCACATGTGCGGCCGAAGCTGTGGGTGGTAATGACGTAAAACAGGGTGAAAGACCTCACTGTCAAGCCTAGAAACAACATTCCTGTCATTCCCAGCCGGTACGCTTCCCTCGCAGGTTAAACTGTTGTTCTCGCTAAAATAAAGTTCAGAAGAAGAAAAGCCAGATTCATTTACTCACCTTTGCAAATTAACAAATCATCTGCCAACCTGTATCTGGATTAGAATTATTATATTAGAATATTAATGATGTAATATGAGATTTTACTCAATATCAGTAATTGTCTCACGAACCATAAAGCATGTGAATTTCAGGCTTCCATTAACATCAGTGGCATATCATGGAAGCCAGTCCTTCATCCATTGCTAATACCCACTTATACAGTTTGGGGGAATGTTCACATGCCAGGGATTGCAGGTGATCATGAGAGGTGGAAAGTCACAGGAAGAGCAGGGGACCAAGGCGTCACCAAACTGATCTGGGGTCAGATCTGAATGCTTCTGGTATCTCAGGAACTTCCTGGGTAAGCGTGAATGCAGACGTTTATTTGGTTTGTATCATGTCACACATGCAAATTAATGTCAAAACAAAAAGGATAACATTAATGACCGTTGTACATAACAGCGACACACAATGTTCCTGTAGCTGCATAGGTATGATGTCCCATACGAATGCGGGGGGGGTGACGGGTGTGACCGTTCAGTTACTGTTGTTGATATTCATGTACACTGCCGTGAATATACCAGATAAAAAAAATTTGAAAGACAAGACAAAGGTACATATATTTCGTGAAGTGAGGCATCATGACTGGTGATGTTTCATGCTGAGCCGCAAAATTCTCCAGCAAACAAGTCATTTTGCAAAAAAAATGGTTAATCAGGAATTGTAGTTGCTTAAATAGTTAATACTCAACCCATATTCAAAGGGTGATTGTAGCTAAAGACACTACAGTGCAGACAGAATGGGAAAAACAGACTGTTCTTTTCATTACGACTTTAGCTGGATGTAACTTCATTTTGCACCAGTTTTGTCATCATATCAGCTGCAATGTCAATTTAGTTTCACTGGGCAAACATGGGATTTGATCTGTACAGTTTGCAGTTTTCCACATATTTTGCAGTTATGACGAATGTGTAATTTGAACCGTCGCATCTGGGAACTTTTCGGTCTTGATTCCCCCCCCCCCCCCCCCCCCCCCAACTCCCACTGTAACCTAAACAAGAGAAAAAGGACAGGTGGACATAGATGAATTTGGATTTTAATTCGGCCAGTGACGGTGATCTTAGGGACAAGTGACCTGCTCACATGAGAATCGCATCTCGTCGGAGCCCCGGCGTACAAGCATCACATTTCATGACTCTGACCCGTTTTCATTTTACGAAACTGCTTTTGCAGGACAACTGGGAGTGAAAAACTCACTCTTTCCCCGTAAGATGATATGTTACACCTCCCAATTACGGGATGATCGATTTTCCTTAACAGAAATTCCAGACAATAAGAGTTTGCGAAAACGTCATATGCCGCCCCTGAAAAATACATCCATCCATCCAAGGGACTTACTGGAGGCTTCATCAAAGGGCACCTGTCAATAAAGCCCCTCCTGCTTAACCCACCCCTATTCTCCCTATTGTGCGTTTTCTGTCGCGAAGGAATGTAAATGTGCAGATATTTCATTCTCAGTCAGGCAAGATCAGTAATAAAGTTTTATGACTTTTCCTGCGAATATAAAACCATCTTGACATGACAGTTCATCTTCTACCATAGATGGCATTTACTGCAGGCACGGTGAGATATTGGCTGTGAGTACTGTAGGTATCACCACGATGTTGACGTTATATGAAACAGACTGTTTACACTATGGGTACATCTCTGCAGACTTCAGTCCCATGTTCCGGGACTCTTGGTGGTTCCACCACCTGGTCGAGGTAGTAGGTTTTTTTTACATACATTTTTCATCATTAAAACTGCATCCCGTAGTTATGAGTTTTGCAAGCAGACAAAAATTTTTTTTGCATAAAATCTAGTAGTTTTCCTCAAAGTTTTGGAAGGATGTGGATTAAATCTTGGGTTGATTCTGAAATAAGAGCCTGTTCTCACAGTCACAAAAACCTTTCAGTGTCTTGGAGCTTTCTGTGTGCGTCACTGTTGTTCCCCCTGGTGCCGAGTGATCATTTTCGCAACAAATCCTGGCTGGGAGGGTCTCCAGATAGAGGAGAGTCGCACTGCGGGGATTATTCTTCGGTTTTTAACGTTTCATTTTGGACATGTTCGTTCACAATAACAAAACATAACATGTGAAACTTAGCACAATCCCAAGGGACCCTCCACTGAGACTGTTTGGGGGCCCCAGCATGCCAGCTGCAGCGATGCAGTAAGACACCTGAAAATGCGCCCCCTACTGACAACCGCTGCTGTAGGCAACCGAATAAAAAAAAGTACCCCTACTATTTAGTTTGTTCCCCCACAAATAAAACTCTTATTTATTAGGCTGCGACCCTAACCCAATATCAAATTCTCTCTTACGTAACTGCTAACAGGCATCGATGAAGTTAGATCTTATCTTACCGTATGTTGGGTGTCGTCCCATAGAATCTCCTGCTAAAGGTCAGTATATGTGTCTGTGTGCAATGCCATCAGGGTGACAGTAGAGGGAGCCACTCAAGGTGCCGCTTCAGTTGTCCATGATGAAGATCATGTCTATGCATCATCCTTGATCACACAGCCCATGCTCGATCTTCCCCAAGTCAGCAACCATGCAGCAGTGTTAATCGGGCCTTTATTTAGCAGAATGAAAGTGAGACCTCTGCTCCTATACCTTTCCTTAAGAGCATCAACCATTAGATGAACACACAGAGTCACAGGGCTTGAGCATTGCCAAGGTGTGGACAGGTACGAACGGAGACTGATTCAAACAACCTGGCAAACGATCAGGGCAGCTAAGCTGGTGAAGATGGTGATCTCGTAGCAAATGCAGAAAGCACTAGCCGATGACCAGGAACCAATCACAGGGCCGATGGGGCAGGGGGCAACAGTGAGCTATCAGCGAATTACTGTTTCCCCTTTTTTATGCACCCCAGTTTGCTCATTTTAACCCCCTCGATTGCCATTATGCAATTTTAAAACGTGTTTGACATTTACAAGAACGAGTGGTAGATGCTGTCACAGTGAGAACAGGCTGACACCTTCTGTAATCATCTTCCTGGCATCTTCCTGTCACCAGAGTCCTGTTGCATTTTCCTCCTCGTGTGACGCTGTAAAACAAGATGCATTGTACTACTTTTTTTTATGGCATTGCAAGTTAATTCGTTTATTTTTGGTTCTCAATACAGATGCTTCTGCCGGGCCGTTGTCCAGGCCACATCCCCTGGCAGGGGGGGGGGGGGGGGGGGGCACAAAGGGGTCCGAGCCGCAGTTATGCGACACCCCCCACATCTGTGGTGAAAGGGGGGATGATGGATGGAGAAGACGGCCGACCGTTTGTCTGTCATCCCGCTTGTGTGTGCCGCTGTCATTGCAGGAGGCTGGATGAAAGCCGCACTCAGGGACTGAGGAACAATGACCTGTTTGAAATTGGCATCTGGAGAAGACAGAGAGCCACTGGGAATCTGAGACCTGTGCACTTTCCACACGTTTAACCCTTTCCGTTTTCCCAGGGAAGACCAAGGACTGCATACTGCATCTCCATCATTAGAATTCATAGGACATACTAGTGAGTAAACAGGCCGTGAACAAATGCTGGAGTACATATGGGCACACTGAAAAAAGGTAAACCCCTGAAAGCATGACGGTGTGGAAATGTAAGGGTGTGAGTTGGTAAGAGTGTGAGTGTGTGAGAGTGAACGTTTGAGAACGTGAAAGTATGAAAGAGCATGAACGTGTAAGAGTGTGTGCATGAGAATTTGTGAGACTGTGAGCGTGTGAGTACGCAAATGAGGGTTTGAGCATGTGGGAGTTTGAGTATGTGAAAGAGCGTGACAGTGTGTGAGACTGTGAATGCGAGAGTGCGACCGTGTGAGAGTTGGAGCCAATGAAAGAGTGAGCAGGTGAGAGTGTGATAATGTGAGGTGTGAGAGTGTAAGAATGTGAGAGTGAGTATGTGAGAGTGAGTGTGAATGTGTGACAGCATGAGTGTGAGGGCATGAGCGTTTGTGAATCTGAGAGTGCAAGTGTGCCCTCACACATCCAAACTCCTGACTGCATTCCTCTGCTTATTCATGCTTTTCCCTTCGCATCAGGGTTGTTGATGTTCTTTACCAGGGCCACACTTGTAGCCTTTCTCCCCTGTCCTGGCATAACCCTGCCATTGTGTGCTGAAAATGGGTCTGTCAGCGACGCTCGCAAACTCTCAGTCTTATCATTATAAGGCACAAGTTTGGTGGCCTCCTTTCATGCCGTTTCATCCTGTGTTGTTAATTGGGTTTCTGTTACACCATTTTAATGTAGTCCTATGTAACAATAAATACAGGTTTGACACAACCTTTCACACAAATAACACTGAACTTCCGAGGATTCGGCTGGGGGTCCTCTCTGGGGCCCCGCTCAAAGAGTCGCTTCGGGGTATGAACGTTTCACGGTTGCATATATCATTAACCTTGGCTAGCAGAGTCAGAAGATCGTAGTTAAGCTGGAAGGAAAGACAAGCTGCTTCAGGGTCTCCTAAATAAGGAATGCATTTGCTTATTATTTAGTGCAGCGATTGCTTGTTGCCAACAGCAGGCCCCCAAACCTCAGGGGTCCCAAGCAATTGCACGGTTTGAGTGGTGGTAAACTCCACTGGGGGTCCTAATCTGCATGCCGTCATTTAGCAGGCAGTGAGGAGAGCAGAACCTCCCAGAATCCTCTATGTTCGAAGGAACCACAGGCTGTTGTTGTCGTTCCCCCTGCGGTTACTTTAAACAGCTGATATGCATCCGCAGTCTGAGACAGCAAAATGTCACTTAGCGGGGTGAGAGCAAGCCTTCCAAGACTTCCTTTCAGCTGGGGTAGCTGGGGACAGCTGAGGGGGCTGTCGGGTTCATGTTGGTGTGACGGAGCACTGGGGCATGGGCTTATTTTTCACTTTTGTAATGCATGAATTACTGCCAGCTGGGGTCCAGCTTATTTTTTTTTTGGTAAAGCTGGGCTTGTTTAGCGCAGGGATGAGGGAGATTTAACCACATCTCCACAGATACCTCTGGGTCGGCATGGTTCAGCTTGGCGGCCTGTACCCCACTGGCTGCCCCATGTTTTCCTACAGTCTCATGGGGGTATCGTTAAAATTCCTCCGCTAGATATTGGGAAGGTCTATGGCAACGGCCTGCAGGAACAGCTGGACAGTGCGAGTCATGTTACGACCCAAGGCTGACAAAGAAATAGTCCAGGTTGGATTTTTAGAGGCTTTGCAAAGCATGTGTTTCACTGGTTTTGTCGGGAGGTCAGGGTACAAATGAACTGCTCTGCTACCATTCTGCTAATATTTCACATGCATTTGGTAATAATTTCATTCCTGCATTAATAAGGCACAACCACTCCTTCCAGACTGCACGCAAAAGCATAAACATAAATTCTCTGGCTTCTAAACCACTAAAATTATTTCAACATATGGTATGGTGTCTTCTGAAGAGTTTCCAGGAACAAAGGTAGCCTGCAGATACTATACTGCACTGCATACTGTAGATATACCACTGCACTGCACAAATACTGTACTGCACAGCACAGATACCATACTGCACTGCATAGTTCGGGAGAAAAGGATGGAATTAGGCAAAGATTTTTCTTCACCTTCCCAGGTTGTCATATTAAATCCACCCTCTGGAAGGCAGTGGATACTGGGCTCGTAAACTTTCCAGTCCATGAAAACTGCAACCTTGCACCATCTCACTGTAGCACATGAGAAAAAACCATGGTCAGATCAAGTGGGTGAACCAATACAGTCACGTTGTTCCCGTAGCACCTGCGGGTGACATCTGCTTTGCGGCACTCACATTAGCCAAGAATTGAACCCGAGCTTGAAGTGTGAAGCAGCTTCAGCGATGTTTACTGAAACCTTAATAGTGCTTTGGTGACGTGTAGAAGCCGTCTTACAGCTAAGGGAAGTTTTCCTATTCGCCTGGACCCCTTTGAACTTCCTTTAATCAGGTACAGTTCCTGAAAACTCATGCAGAAAAGGTATAATCCTTTAAAGCCGCTGGATTGTGCCCAAGCTACATAAGGCAGAGAAAAAGAGCCCTTTGTGTTCAGAGTCAGTTCACTTCACTTCCAGCTATAACCAGGAAACAGAGGAAGAGAAATGAAACCTTAATCTTTACTTAAAATGAAGAATCATATTCTTACCAAATGACATTTTTGTAGAGAAAATACCAAATATTACCTTACACTAATTTCTTACAGTTTACATGTTTGCCAGCTGGGTTCTGATTACATACTACCATTAGTTTGCTGTTAATAAAAAGGTTGGCGTGAACTGATTTAGTCCTATGGGTGACATTTTACTTAAAGCCCTGTTTTTACTCATTTATAAACACCTATCTGCATTTTATCTGTAGTGCATTATAGATGAGAGCTTCTTACGGTTGTCATAATGCATAATACACATGACTACAATATGTTTTATAAATATTTATAACCATGCTCATAATGCGTTATGAACACATTATAATGCATTATGAATATGCTTATAACATACTAAAAACATGGCCTTAAGGAAAGGGTCATGTTATTATATTCATACTGTATTCATTAAACTATCATCTCTTCCTACCTTTAAATCTTTTCATGTTTATAACAATATTATTAAAATTTTAACCAATCGCTATGTACGTATTAACCTTTAAGTGTTTGTTTTATTAAATCACACATCGAGTTCATGCTCTGCACCAAGAGATTAGCTACAACACACACATTGAGATGCTAAATTTATCATTTCATTGAGTTAATTAACTGCATGACTTTAATGCATGATTATTTTGAATTCCTGGGCGACACTGCTACCTATTTTATACAGTTGGATATTTTACTTAACTGGTTTTAGAGTACAAAAGTACAGTTCATTCTTGTCAAGTGAACTTTTCAGTATATCTGTCCCTGGTGCTGGATTTTCAGGAACAGCCAATCAGCATCAGGTGGCCCTCCTCCTCGTGATGTGGGCGGAGCCAGGTCCGCTTCTTTAGTGAAACACCCGTCCACATTTTACAGTGACTTTTACAGTTGCTTTTATTGTGTTATGATGCATGAAGGTTCCTAGGCAGGTTTCTGGGATATTCTCTGACCCTCAAACCACCGGTGCCTTATGAACAAGTCCGTTTATGCTGTCCGTCATCATTCCTGTGCTGAGCTAAATTGCTAGGCTCGGACATTGCTTTGATTTTTAACCTATCGCCCCTGAATCTCTTCAGGTTTCCCTTGGGTGGGTGCATTTGGGGTAAAGGAAGATGGCGTGTGATACAATAGCATAATCCTTCTGGGTATTCACAGGAAGGAATGTCTACAGAGGCAAACTTACTACCTACAGCTCGGAATTGGTTGAAGCTATTCAGGATTTTTAAGATATTTAAACCACTGGTGAATACAGGAAAAGTGCAGCTGAATGAATCTCATTACTGCACGTTTCCTTAAACAACCTTAGATATTTACAATATTTTAACCGCAGCAATAATACAACCAGCACTGCAATGTCCTCCTGCAGGGAATCTTCCACCAGATGTGGATTTAAAAAAAGATGAGTCAATGATAGCGCAAAATGCAATTAATAATAACAATATTAACAATAATAATAATTCCAGAGACAAAACAATTCACATTCAACTGTAATTAAAGAAAACTACACTTTTAAAAGTGTTAAACAATATTTATTTTATTAATCTGACTTAATCTATTAATTTAATTAATTTAATTTAATTTAATCTGAATCGATAGATCCGCCCTTGATTTTAAGTCATTAATGTGAATATAAACAGCACCTGCACCTATTCTGCTGTTGTTGAAAAGTTACTGATCCCTCACACTCAGTCAGCCACTGAGCATTTATTAACAAAAGAGTGTAACTTCTGTCTCTTGCTCTGCTAAAGTATTCATCATATTTATTCACTCTTATCTGAGGTGCCACATTGTTTTGAGAAGCAGGATCCCACAATCCTGGGAGAAACTGGTGTTAAGGGCCTCGCTTAGGGGCCCAGTGGTGACATCACTCTGCAGTGCATGGGATTCACCCCGACAACCTTCCAATGACAGACACAGCATGTAACCCGCTGAGTCATGCACTGCCCCTACTTAAAAGGCAATGGTCCTTTTATCACTTTTGGCATTATGATTTTGAATGCACTGTTCAGGGGTCAGTTTTTGGTCTTTCACTCAACCTCTATATGCTTCCACTTGGTCTAATTCTGCAAGACAGTGAGGTTGCCCATGAAAACTATGCAGACAGCACCCAGATCTTTGTAGCTCTTCCACCAAATGCCTACGGTCTCACTAGCTGCCTGTGGAGAACCGAAGCAACTGGAAGCAGCTAAACTTCCTTCATTTAAACAAAGGCGTGAAACAAAGAGGAAAAGATTGACTGCTAGACATACATACAAATTTGGTGGATATCATAGAACATTGGCCAGCTAATGGTGCCTGAAGTTCAAACTAAAAACAGCGAAATAGCTTATAGCTCACAGTTTGAAGCAGCTCCTTGAGTAACTTCTTTCCACCCCCAACCTGTTCTATGTTATTCTATTTTTAATATTTTCTTTTGCTGTTGCCTTGATTTATATGATGCTCCACCCATATCAGTAGGTTCATGTTTTTGAGTTCACACTCTGTATTTCCAGATATGCCCCCTACTGTCCGTTTTGAGAATACAACTAAGTCACACAATGGTTTCTCAGGTTTAGACTCAAGGCCAAGCAGCAGTCGAAATGAAAGCAGGCTATTGAAACAAGCAACTTCCAAGGACCCCTAAGCGGCCTATCGAGAAATTCCCACAGGAAAACCGCTCTGCGTGTCACTTAGCAGTTAGTCTCCTGATGAAAGGGATCGGGCTCCTGAGGCAGAGCGCAGGAACATGCCAGGATGGACAGTGCGATCACAGATCACAGGGCCTGCCTACTGCACACAAACAGAGGCTGAATGAAAGCCAGGTGCTCCAAGCAAGAGTCGACAGCTCGGACCACCAGAACGGCATAGACACCAGTTACCCATATCTGACCGAAGACATAAGGATGACTTCATCCAGTCTGCAGTGACAGGTCATGTGATCAGTGAGATACGTAGACCATGCTGTCGAGCTTAAGATGGGCTGTTCCTCTGTTAAAAAAAGCATTAAATATCCTGTTTTTAAAAAGATTTAATCAGCATAAACAAATGAACAAAAAATATACCCTGTGCAACGCTATTTATTAAGCATTCAGAGATCTGTTCGTCCTGTACCTTCAATGGCAGCTCCGCCTACAGCACGACCCGATTAAATAAGCGAAAAATGCCTCTTGTGATTTGCTAAGGACGCGGATCCTAGTCGCGCCATCCAGTAGGACCTCACTCACTCCTCCAGATCCTCAAATTGCCTGTTGCTGCTCATTAGAACTGTGGCCCTGTTTTGGCATCTGTACAATAGGATTAAAATGAACATTAAGGCTTTGCTAATCAAAGAGACTCCCCCACAAGACACAGAGGCTCTCTGTGAAAGCTACACTGAAAAAAATCACTGAAGATCAAGCTATGAAGACTTCCTCCTGCTCAGATGACCCTCTCAATAACCTAGACAAGGCACTTGTTAATAAATGATCGGCTTACCAGTAGGCCCAGACTGCTAATCACTCACCATTGAAACTGACGACTATAGCCAAGCCCCTCCCCCCTGCCATTTATCTGCCTCCTATTGGCTCACTATAGTTATTCAATGCTATATTATATAATACAGTTTTTAAGGACTGTGTTCACAAATAATATATTATTGGCTTTGAATATATACGGTGTCTTGATTTCCATTTTTTATTGGTTTCATACAAAATTTCTTAAATGGTTTCTTGGAATGGAAAAACTGGGAAAATTTTGTGTCCACCTGCCCTGAGATCTTGTCTATTTTGACCAAAGAGTATTCTGTTCCACCGCAAAAAAAATGTCTATAAAAAGCACTTCTCACATCATTCAATACTTCAAAGTTATAATGAACATGTGTGGGATCGCAAGAATAGTTCCAGAGAAACATTATAACTATATTTCATTGTTGTTCCATACCGAAGTTATCTTTGCAGTTTTGCAACATAAATGTCTTTCTTTCGGTTCATTTGAACTTTATCTTAAAAACATTGTAATGTAATGCTGGTAAAGCCTTTATTTTTCCTATTTCATGGTCTTCACCACACAGTGTGAAATCTCACTGGAAACCAGTGCCTTCTGTGGTGCCAGTGAAACAAAGAATAGAGAGACTTTAAAAACCAGATGCAAGAACCTCGCCACCCAGTCCGGATGCTGTTGCTGGGACACAGCTACCCTTATTCAGGGGCGGACTTACTGTAAGGCAAGGGTAGGTAGCTACATGGGCCCCGAAAACTAGAATTTCCACAAGTTACGTTTGGGAATATAAGATAAATGATCATTTAAGTTATAGAAGAAATGTTCTGTTATTTGCATTTCGCTGACAGCCGGACTATTCCTGTTGGAGACTTTGCGCTACCCAACTTTTCACACTGGATTCTACCAGTTGTTTCACTCTCTACCCGGGCGGCACAAAGCAGCCTAACAGAAAAAGGAAACAGCGCAAGGATACAGGACTAACTCTACCACTAGAATGGTAGACAAAGCATACAACTACATGAAAAATTGCAAAAATTCAACAATAAACTTCAGGAGCAGAGTATAGGCCAACCTAGGCTACAGCCCAGGAACACAGCGAAAGAGGGAACAGTTAAATTTCTTAAATTTCGATCCGCTAGTGTGATACCGATCAGCAGACTGAAAGCAGTCCTGCCCCTGCCCTGATTGGTAATTACCACTGACATCCTGCACTTTAATTAACGTTATTGATTTGCAATGTTTTTCATTCCCTCTCGTTTCTGGACCCCCAGAGAAGTTAGTCCACCCCTGCCCTTATTGTACACGTGATCGTGATGCAGCTGAATCAGGGAGAGAGGAGGCTAGAAACAATGATAAAAGATGGGCCCTGTTTTAGAGACGCTGCAGGATCCCAGAGTGCTTTCTCAGACAACGCTGTGAGTAAGCAGAAGTATCAGAAGAAATGTTTCCAAAGAACATCAGCGGGTTTCATGTTCTGCCATGGAAGGAAGGAGGCTGTTAAATAAACCTGCCCATTTATGTACATGAACTGTGGTAGAGAAGAGGGTGATGTTGACTCAGAGGTCTACTGTGAAGGTCTCCTGTGAAGGGCTCCTGTGAAGGTCTACTGTGAAGGTCTACCATAACGGCTTCAAGGCAGGTGTAGGGGGATTGTTAAGTGTAAGGTCAGCTGAATATGGCATGTGGGGATTAACCACAAACAAAGGAATTCACATCAGAAAACATAGAAGAATTGTAGAGATGGGGTATTCTTATTTCTGTATAAAAACAATGTGTTATATATTTCAAGACATGTAATATAACTATGACTTACCAATGGACTGCACTGCGTATTTCAAAACTAGTCATACAGTGACAGGAAATAACCAATAAGGAATAATGTAAATAATCCATCTATCTTCTACCTATTTACCTTGGTGGGGGTGGCAGGGGTAGTTGGTGGTGTAACTGGATAGCCGGATCGTGCTATTCGGCGGGTGAAACTGAAGAGACATCATTAAACACACACATGCACACACGCGCGCAGACACACACACAAGCCACAGTGCCGTTTCTCTAAGGTCAGGTTACATTTGCTCCATGACTGTGTAAGCGGCTTGATTCAAATGGCGTGTTTGCGGTTTTGCTCTGTTTTATCTGGCCTGTCATACAGTGACTCTGACTGCACCGCACAGACCTTCCACCTGCCGTCCCATTATTTGCTGTCATCTGCAGTGAGGCAGCACTGCAAATGGCCAGTCCACTGATGCACTGTTGATTTCACCTCACAGCAAAGACAAAGAGCTCGGACGTAATGCTTCACTTGATTTAATCCCATTGACGTCATCACAGTTTTGTTTTTCAGAGAAAAACCAAACTTAATTCATTTTACATTTGGTCCCCCACAATGTAATACAAACCTAATACACACACACCTATGCACTATACCTGTATCTCCAATTGACTTTAGCATGTTTTTGGACTTTGGGGGGAAACTTGAGTACCCAATGAGGGGTAAACATGCAAATGCCACAGAATAGGACTATAGTTTCCAGGGGCACAAGGCTACCTCCTTTATATAAATTCTTCTTCTCCATGATCTCCCTTCAATGGGCCCTGAGCTGCAGTCCAGGATCTCCATACAAGGTCTTCCTCATCAATCATGTGCAGAGCCTAAGACTCACCCTGCTCTATACAGATTTGGTCTCATTATCCAGAACATCATTCAGACGTAGGCTTTACACGAGAGAATAAGGTCTCCAGGCAAATCGTGATGAAAGCAATCAGTTATTGAACGAAAATGCCAGACCTATAAATGCGCATTACTGCTGCAAATTAGTAATTTGAGTGCATCGTTAACATGCAAGTTATTTTTTAAAATGGCGAACAGTCAATATTTCACGTGCAGGAAAGTGAGTTCAGGTCTGGGATTCCTTCATGACTTTCCTGTGCTTTTCCTTTTTTGGGAATCAAGATCACAAAACACATGCTGTTTAGCCATCCATTCAACATAATGGATAACATAGTATGTTAAAATCCGGATTAAATCTGTATTAAAATGGAGGACTGCATAAATTAAGTAAATTCAAAAATAAAATCCCAGGAGATGCATAACATCCCTGTAGCAGGTAAGCAGCTTGAAGATGAATGAATGTATGACATCCATCTGTCTATATATACATCTTCTAGCTGCTTGAGCTGGCCAGAGTCACAGGGGAACCTGGAGCGGCATAGAACACAAGCATGGACACACCAAGGACAGGATGCCAATCTGCCTAAGTTTTTGCCTTGGGACTGCCAAAGGAACCCAGAAGAAAGCTGAAGAAGACAGGGAGAACATGCAATCACCACACACAGAGCAGAGGCATAACATTATAACCTCCAGCACCCTCTTCAATTTGGTTCCAGTCCTGGACACTTGACTGAGACTGCACTCGTCGCTGTTCTGGGTAATCTTGGGTGAGCCACAAGATCTGTATTCCACTCAAGTGTCCTGATCCTGCTAGACCTCCCTGCAGCCTTCATAACAGGGACTGCTCTGCACAGTCTGCTTTAATTCACACCTATGAGGCAGATCTTTCCTTATACACAGCTGCTTGAAATAAAGTGTTACCTATAATTTAAATTGTTGAAATACCTAAATGGAAATAAGCACCCAAGAACGGAGATATCAGGGGAGTAGTCAAAGCCGGACTTGTGCAAGACATCACTTCTACTTATGGTTAGATTCTTGTGTTTTTGGAGCAAACTGACTGTATTCCACTGTAGAAAGTTGGCGTTTGTTTCATTTTTAATTAACTGGATTGGCCAGGGATGATAAATCGAATCCAGCCGCTGCCGTTTTCCAGCATTTTCATAGCTACAGTCACCCAAGCACTTCAGCGTGATGAAACTGGAGTGCTATGGGTACGGTTTAAACAACCGCAACACCCGAGGTTAAAGTTCTGAGCCAAGTCAACCAGCGCTCATGTTCACAGCCCTATGCAGACCATCCAGCGCTGGTCTGGAGAGCAGAACACCAGTTGGAGAAGGGGCTCGATCATCTGCGGGCATCTCATAAGTTGCAGGAGGTTGGCCTGCAGGCAGATTTCCAGCAGCCAAATGCTGATGTGAGCTCCACCCTTTTTTACTTCGCAATTTGCGTTTGGCCGCTGGGGGCTCCTACATGGTCAGAGGGCAACACAGTCCAGGTTCATACCGTGAACCATAGCCTGCAGGTTTACACATTGGCAGGCCTGACTCAAGCTCAGAAACAAACTCTGATTGTCTTTTTGGAAACTCTTTTGTTACCGTAACTGAGCAGAAGAATGATTTCATCATCTGCGATTTATTACTCTGCTTCATCAGATGAGTCATGTTCTTCCCATAGCTGCTTTTCAGGAATCAGCCCATAAATGGCATGTAGCATGAAGTCCCAGTACCATGCTGCTAAATAAAAACTGGCTTTTTCAATGAAGGTGCTGCTAGAACTGAACTGAGGAACAGTTTTGCAGACACAGATTGAGTTTGTTTTGGACTTGAACGCAGGGTAAAGTTTGGGCCAAATGCCATTTCAGCTTAAACAATCATATCTGACGTAACAGCCGTTGTCCCCGCAGATGAAATCACCGCATGCGGCTAAAGCGGATGATGTCATTTTGCAGGTTAGCGCTGCTAACGTTATGTTTACCCAAGCATGCATTAGGCTGATAAGGAGCAGATCTGTGGGAATCGTCTCTCCCCCGAATGGCTCCATACTTTACTGGTAATTATTTTGGTCTCATGCCCAAGTGCTGCTGTGGGTAAGTGAGTCGGCCTCGTTCTTCCTGTAAAGAATTACTCTGGTTCACACTAAAACTTTGAAGAACGTTTAAGTGGTTAGACAGACTGGGTTTAATTACAGAATAAACTTATATATATTAAATGTCAGCCATAATCTTGTTAACCTGAACAGCTAAATGTTTCACATGAACACTGGTGATACGTGCATGGTTATAGGAAACTGGCCAATCAGCACACAGCAAGTGCTTAAGTGAAATCCAGGTCCTTTAATGTCCAATAGTACTTTACAAATCCTGCCCTAGCTCAGTGTCCTCTCTGACATGGATTAATTATCTGGTCACCTTAATAATAAGTGAATTTCAATGCCGAAAAATCATACAATTCACATTTCAACCCATGTAATGCTTTGAATGTCTCCTGGTCAACCTTAGCCCAAATGACAGCATTAACCCTATTCCTTAGCTTAGCCCTACCCCCAACCCCAGCTGTAACTATCATGCCCCGTGTGCCCTGACCCTCCCGTGGTCCACGTCCCCCTCTCTACCTCGTGTGGAATCCCCGTGTTCCCAGCTGTTCCAAGTCCTGTTTATTATTGTGGTGTGTTTCCGTCCGTGTCAGAGTCTGTTTCCCTAGTCCAGTCATTGACGTCGCAACTGTTTGTGGTTTCGTGCTCCTGAGTGTTCCGTCCCCTTAATAAATCCCGTATTCACCCTGACCTGTTGAACTCTTGCTCCTGTTTCTCTGCCCTACGTACCAGAGTCGTGACAGTAGCCTTTAAACATTAGCTCTAACAAGCAATCCTAAACCTATCCTGAATCCTAATACTGATACAAATATTTCTGTACACTGTCTATAAATGCAGTTATGCTCCACGTTCGCATTCACATTCAATATTAGAGAAACAAGGTGACACAATGCACCCTGTGTAATTCTGATTAGATGTCTCATTTTCAGTGTCCCGGTCTTACAGTAACAAGGGGAGTGCATAAACATCACACCTGCTCCCCCCCCAATTCTATTGCTCGCTAGAGCCACACCCTATTTATCTGTAACTACTGAGAGCTTTCTCCTGAATGAGAAGGCTGTCCCCACAGACCAGCACAGAAGCAAGGAGAAGCTTCACTCGACGGCTGTTTTTGCGTTTACATTTTCTGAATCCGTGCGTTTTTTTGCCATATGCAAGCTCAGCCGTTCCAACATAAAACAGCGATAAACACACAGAGCTGCACGATGTCGCCAAGGAGATTTTGTCCCGTCTGCTTTCAGTATCACACAGAAAATGTTTGATGACATGTGTGAGCTTGAAAAGGTTAGAAACATTTGCTGGATTACAGTTCAGAACTGATTTTGCAGAAAAACCAAATAAACTGTACATGTGCTTTATCATTCACAGAAGCAGGACCAGATACCTCATAGCATGAAATAGAATCTAATGTGATATAATCAGACTGATGGAATCAAACCTGAAACATCCTCTCATCCATGTCTGTGCTTTGACTTACTGTATGTGCATAGCAAACCATCCTTTTTTTGTGACACTTTCGGAATGTTGCCCTGCGATCAGTTTGCACCCTGTCCTGGGTTACTCCTTGACTTATTCCGGTAGCTTCCGGCATTTTCCATGGAGTCCTGAGACCCTACATAATACAAGTGGGTATGAAAAATGGATAGATGGACTTTTGAATTTTTTGGTATTCTGTTCTTTTACAAATTCTATTTAAATATCATTTATTCCCCAGCAATTAGCCAGCTGTTGCAGAGTAACAGTTGGGGTTTTACATTTAGCCCATAATTTAGCAGTAAAATGCCAGTTCATCGCTATTCGATATATTTAATTATTTTCGATAGTTTGTTCAAGTTGGCTCGGTCTCCTTGAGTGAACACAGGCTTGTTGTTCTGATGATTAAGAGCTCACTGAAGGTAATAATGCCCACCATTGTTCCCTGTAGGTTCACAGTGGGGCCGGACATCCCATTTCAGACCTGCCTTCCTGTACAAGCTCGGCATGATGGCCATCTCTCAAACTGTAGACGTCTCCGGCTGAAAGTCTAAGTACCTGCACCAGACCCGTGACATACTGCACCACATGCCACATTGGCCATCCTAGGGGAATGATCTATGAACGTTATGTCCATCGTCCAATGGTGGAAGACGCACAGAGAAACACACAGAAGATGAACATCCCAGCAAGATATTCTATCAGGTGGTTCTGCTGGACATCCGGGGGGGGGGGGGGGGGGGTTGGCTCTACATAGATGTAGTCTATGGATTACAATACCTGATAGTCTTGTCTTGATTCCTTCATTTCAAAGTACAGGAGAGTACATTCAGTCACAAGCCTGAAACCAACGTAGTACTGCTGGCCATTGAAAAGTAAACAAAAGCACCTACATGTCGAGAAGCATGCTGGTCGAAGGTGGTGCACTGTGTCCGTGCACCTCCAAGCTCAGGTGTTCAGCCTCTGCTTTGGCTCAGTGGTTTGAGAACAAATATCTTTGAGCCTTTAATCCAAATACGGGAATAGTGTTAAAATCCATCTATCCACCCATTTTCCAAAACTGATAATCCTATTCAGGGTCGTAAAGCGTCCGCAGCCTATCAGAAGCTAAAGGTGTAAGGCAGGGAACAACCGAGAATGGGGCATTAATCCATCACTGTTACAGCACGATGTAGGCAAGAAAAACAATTAGGATCAATCGAGAGGATCCGAGACAACGGAAATTAAGAAACCTTAAACACTGAGGGCTAACATTAAGGACATAAATACAAGAGTAGAATTAAAGCAGCATAATAAAACTATATCAGGGATCTATATGCACTTTATTAACCAGGAGAACATAAAAAAGAAATGTTCAACAACAAAAAAAAAACTAGTTGAGACTGACCTTTGGCTACCCTTGAACCCACAACAAAAGGGGAGTAGAGAATCAGGGGTCAACCATCTAGCAGGTTAAGCCACATACTGTAGCAGCCATAAGTACAGGTAAAAACACTAGGGACTAAGTGGCTAAAAGACAGAGCAGGGAACAGGATGGCCAGCAACACCTGCTGGCCAAGCAGGTACAAAACACGCGGGACTGATCCTGACAATAGCAGGGCATACTCACACACCATTCACACACACATGCACACCTATGGGCAATTTGGTAACTTAGTGTGAAGATCAACAGTTAATTTCCATCCCATTATTATTTTATGATTTTATTATTTCTATTCTGCAGTCTTTGGAACATCATTCTCCTCCAACACCAACCTCATAATCAGAGCTGCTGTTAGCAGCTACTAGCTACCCAGCTCCCTCAGTTACACGGTGCTGCATTAATTGCAATTCTGTTTTTCTTCTCCTGATGTTAGAGCTGGAAAGCTGAAGAGCATTTCTGAACCTGATGGCTGCTTAGGAAGAACACAGCTTGTTCTCATCTTAATTCAAAACACAGAAGGGGAATTAAAGGCTAATCGCTCTTTACCATATATGGAGGTATATGGATGTTTGAAAAGTGGGTGAAAGGAGAAACTACTACAGAGTCGAACAGTCCCAAGGACCCGACAATAAATCACATTGTCAAAAAGATGAGCTCAGACACTGTATATGCACTGCAGATCAAATCATGGATATTCACACTCCAAGAAATAGCACATCAAAAGTATTTTCACTTTTAGGTATTTTAAAATATTTTAAAATGAGATATAGCTGTGCATCTGATTGTTACCAGGGTTTCACCCTCATTAGAGCTGAGAGTGTCTGGGTAGGTTCAGTGTAGATGTATGAATCCTTTTTTGGGTCAGGATGGTGTTCAACCATATGGCTCAAAATTTGGTGCTTATCCAAGCAGAGCTGACCAAAGTCCAAAGATCTATTGCGTGACATTGAGTTTGACACCTTTTGGCACTCATGTTTTTCGGGGGGGGGGGGGGGGATTTAACAACCTTTTTATAAGGTCAGAAATTATGAAGTTGTACAGTGGCTGTGGTCGGCTTAATCATGGTGGTGTTGACAGCATTTTCTCCAGGTTGGCCAGGCTTTAACCCAAGCAATGTTGGATGCCCTAAAATGAGATTAAGTAGCCGTACATGACTGGTTTATCAAGCCATTTGGCTGCTGCTCTTCCTCAGTGTGAAATTACTAGGGAGAGGTGAGGAGATGGTTTCTGAAGTACAAAGGAGTCAATGGTATAGAAGTGACATGGCATCTGTGAACACCTGGTCCTCAGATCTCCTCAGAATCAAGATTAGATGCAGAACAGTTTCACTCTACAAGGACCAAGTATCCATGTCAAACTAATCAGCTTATTAAAGTCGTTGTGCTGATAAATCTAACTATATCGAAAATGAGTTCTAACCTTTAAGCGTCACTGATATCTGCGGGCAAATCCCTCGCCATTATTCACCCCTCTGCTAATTATTGCCACTGCAACATTAGCCTGCCTCCTGTCCTCTGCAGAAAAGCCTTCGGATGCCTTGACTAATGCCAGGTTTTCTTTCCAGTCAAGCATCATAGCTCGATAACTAGGCCAGCATATGTCAAAGACTGCTTCTTACCTGCCCTTTAGGGTTGGACAAATTAGACTGTATGACATTTGGGTTTTTCAGTGCTCCAGGTGTATTCCAGCATCACAGGAGTAGATTTTCGAAGATTAAATTGCGTTGAATTCTGCACCTGCATTTCTTGGGTATATTGAGGTATGAGTGAAAGTTGAAATCCCACGAGTTGAATTAATTTAACCAGCAGGAAGCACAGGACATCAGACTGGACACTCTGGCCAAAATGCTACTCCATCACAGTCTTTAGATAATACACAGCAAGAAGAGGTACAATCTACCTAAAGTGCTAAACTGCTACCAATTAACAGTTGTGTAGAGATTTTAAAGCACACTTTAGAAATAAGTAATTGTATTCAGCAGATAATCTTGGCAATTTATTGAATAAGAGGTATAATTGATAGCATGTGTTTATTAAGCAAAAATATAACTGTCATGTATCTGTCTCCCACTTTTGTAACATGATCTGTGACCTGTGACCCTCAAGGCGATTAAGAAAAAGAATCACGTTTTTATTCAGGGTTTAAATGGGTCACAAACAGAGAACAAAAATTCTGGTCTGAACCTCTTTCCTGAGGCTCGCACAAGTCCACCAAGATTCAGCTGATTATATCAAATTAGCTACATGCTGTGATCGGCCACTTTCCTCTTATGCAGTGGAACCTTCATATGAATAAGCTGATGACTCCATCAGTTATGCTTTTTGGTGATTATTGGTGATCTGACATACTATGTGATTAAACATGTGTCGTTACAGGTAGGTTATAAGTTAGAGAGATCTTCACAGACACATGCAACCTCTTCTACAGCTGAATTGTTCTCCTTATCCTAGTTTACGGTTCCACAGCCTTGTGCTTGGCTTTGATTTTGACTAAGCGCAATTTCCAGGTCTGAGCGAGAGGTCTGTGTCAGTGCCTTACGTCTGTAATCATGTGCCTCTTACGCGCAGGGGAGCTGGGCTCTCTCCAGCTGAACATTTGGTCTTCTCACAGGCTTTCTATTTTTCTGAGTGGTTAAAGCCAAATGTTAATGTCATTGGTTGAGAGTTTCATGTGACGCGCTAGATATCATCTATAAACAATATATGATTACAGGGAAGCTTTCGGGTGGAGAAAGGATCTATAAGTAAACTCTTTCGTCATCCATTGAATTTTTAAACTGTTTACTCTAGTTTTGCTCTCCTTCTGTAGGATAAATAAATAAGTACATTTTAGACAAAAAATTTAGATTAATTGTGAGTGCATATTTTGACAAAGTTGTCTCCAATTTTCGTATGTGTCATACGTTAAAGTACTGGATACATACAGAGATTGTGACATACAGGAAGCAATGGGCACTTGAGGGCACCCACACACGTCGTGAGGATTCCGGCCGGCCTGGACAGACCACACCAAGGCAGGATCGTCGTATCACAAGCATTACAGAACCACATGACATCAGTGCCTACCATCCAGACACAGGTATTAGTCTCTCTACAACACCTTGTGTCATCCAACACCGTGTCTCGACGACTGGCATCAGCCGGACTACGGGTTCACCACCCCATGTGTAGGCTGCCATTATCATGTGTGTGTGTGTGTGTGTGTGTGTGCGCGTGCATGTTTCTGTGCGCAAATGTGTGTGTGCTCATCAGTTATATTGGAGCCACCTTACAAAGACAGCAGGAATGATGGTATTCAACATCAGCTTAGCAGAGGTATGTAAGATTGGAAAATAAAATGCTGGTAGGTTTATGGGAAAATCCAGTTGTGGATGCTGCCTAGTGCACCGTCCAGATGCTCCTCTTAATGTGACATGAACCTCTGGCAGGCCACCTGCCTCAGCAGGGTCTCTGTCTCCGTGAGGTGGATCAGACACTGCTTCACTGCAGCTCTGAATTCATCTGCCATGCAGCACCACCGTTCCATGCTAAACCACTGAGTCCATTACTCCAGAGCTGCTGGAAACAGCCTCCGTAGGCCAAGAATCTCCAACTGTGCATGCTTGATTTTCCCTGGCCGTCTCTCCAGGTAGGACTGAATAACGTCATGATTTCCTGTGCCTATGAGTATGTCGTGGCTCTGTAGAGTCACGTGACAGGGATGGGACTCTGAGCCGGTGGTTTATTGGCGTTTGGGTTTCTCTTTATAGGGGAACAGTGCCAGAACACGGTGCCAAAAACCAAAATAAGGAAGATTGTAATAATAAATACCTAATAATAAATACCTAAATAAACTCGTAACAAAATAAAGATGGAATTTGCACAGGCCAGGACACCCCTCTGAGGGTTGTAACTTGAGCGTGGTGGAGGGGTTTGTTATAAAGTCACCTGGAGATTGAGCTCCTGGTAGGACCTCCCTGGTGAGCAGGTGTGTGGGGACAAGACAGGAGAACTACAACCCGACAAAGACCCCCAATGAAAGGTATCAAAAAAGACTAGTGTACCCTGCATTGAATAGGGTTACTGGGACCCAGCCTAGGAGCCTGGGGGATCTGTGCTGTTAAGTACCAGCCGCTAGTCTCATTCAGCAGTGAGCTTCTGTTTTCCCTCATCTTCTGACATCATTGTCCGTTTCCTCAAGCGAAAAGCGATCTAGCTTGCCAGGCAAACGTGCCATTGTAATAGCAATCCACTGTAGATCATGCACTGCTGCCTTTTAAAGATGAGCACTGGATGGCGTTTAGGTGATGTGGCTGACATACCTCTTCAGGGTTGCATGGAAGGCAAATGGGGAGAGGGGTTCCAGTGATTAAGGGGAGCAGAGGCTGCTCCATTGTAATGCATTATAAAGGTATTTATAGTGCATTACAGTATACATGGGAGCTTCATAAAGCATTTATAATGCATAATTTACGTGGTGGCATACAGCTGTTCCTAGTTCTGTCTGATTGAGGTTTGTGTATTTAAGTGCCTCCCAGTTAGTCTTTCCCCAGTCCTGTCATTGCAGTGTCATGATTCCGCCTCGTACGCCTCTCCGTTCCCCTATTAAATCCCTCGTTCCCCGATCCTTCGTGTCTTTCTCTTGCTTCCCTGGTCCGTGCCCCGCGATTCATGACAATGTGTATTCTGCAAACGTTAAGCACAGTGGGGAACATCTAATACACTTTGGGGTTTCCAGTGGTAAAATCCCAGTTTTGTTTCTTGTTCCTCATAGATCTTGCCACATGAAATTTCTAAATTGTTCATTAAGGGCACTGTATACTGTACTGTACTGCAACTGTGAAATTAAGGATGAATTTATGGTCCACGGCCTTCTGTGTAGATGTAGAGCTTGTTCAAACATTCTGACAAAACCCACTGAGACAGATGAAGGTTCAGCGTTTGATCATAAATCTGCGATGTGCAAACTCACAGGGGGCCTTTTCAATGGCCGTGTCAACAGCCCAAAGCCCGGCAACCGCGTCAGCAAACCCTAACCCTACAAAAAAACACCCAAAGCCAGTGACAGTCATTTTCCAGAAAGGGCCGTATTCTTTCTCAGAACTTGTGAGAACGATCCAATAAACCTGTATGTTTCTTTGTTCCAGTGGGAAGCTGTGAAGAGCTGAACATGACCGTTTGAAAAACACCTACTGAGCATTTTCTTTTTGGAGCTGACCTGGGTCGTGCACTTCCTGTAACTTTAGCTGTTACACAACACGGCTTACTGGGCGACACCATGCCAGCCGTCTTAGAAACATAGCCGCCCCTCCAATCAAAATCAAACGTGAAGGATCCCACGGTGTGCCTCCGCTTTCCTCAGACCGTGCACGTCACCAGCTTGGTAAGAACATTACGAGCATGATTCGCTGCAGCTACAGATCGCGGCATCCCCTCCCATGCTAACAGAGAAGCTGAGTCCTGAAGCAGAAGGCCTTGCTCCTGGGCAGCTATAACTCAACATCCATCTGCACCTGTCAGTACGGTTAAGGATTCATGCAATCCTCACAATCACACAACTCGCGAAGATTACAGGAATCTGCGTTAATTCCCGTCTGTCCTGCAATAAACGAGAGGTGCTGACTGTTCCTGAGGACCTTTAGTGTTTTTGTCTATTGGCCACTCTGAAGCACTTCTTCTCGTTGTCCTCTCTTCTCCTTTGGTACCAAGTATCTATAGTGCTCTTCTGGTGCACAGCCAGAGGAGTTAGCAGCCATCTCACATGGGGGTGGGCACGCTTGTGAACATAAGCACACTCCGATTCCTGCAGCATTTTATTTTATTGTTTATTATTTTATTTTATTTCTGGCTCTTCACAGGTAAAAATAAAACAATCTGAACTAAAGCTGGATTTCTGGGAATGTCAGATCGGCGGGTGTCTCCTTGCAAACTGTCATATTTTTGCTTTCAAGTCTGAAAATATGGACCTCAGAACCATCATACCCCCCCCCCCCCCCCCCCCCCCCCCCCCCGGTGTGTGTCTCACTCTACCCCCCAGTAGGGGGTGTGGCCTAATGAGACGAGCCCCCAAAGCCACCTATGATCAATCAGGATTATTTAAAATGTTATGCAAATAATTTGGATGCACCTGTTACAACCAAACATCAGCATGTCGGGACAATCAGAGCAGCCGCCTGAAATTTCGTGCGGCTTGACGAGATGTTTATTTCAACATTTTAGTGAGGTGTTGCTGTCATCAGTTGCTTAAACACGACTAAACCACATCTAAACCAGTGGTCACCACTAATGTTTATTTCTCTGTATCAGGTCTGTTAAATGAGGGCTGTACCTAAGCTCTGCAGGGCTGCTGACCGCTGATCTAAAGCTCTGTCCCACTACATCAGTGATTCCCGCAGCCCAACGCAAGGAGCTTGTTCCCTTTATAATGGTTATATACTGCCCCCTAGAGGCTACTGCAAGTGGTGCTTCTGTCTCATACTAGAAAAAAAATGCCTGCATTTATTCAAAGCAAAACTGACAGATAATAATTCACTTCTTCCTTTATTAAAGTTTATAAGTAAAATTTAATCACAATATAGACAAATGTTACTATAACTCGGCTGGTCAATTTAGCATTGAGGTGCATCCCTACTTGCAGAACAATCAGGATTTCTGCATAAAATGACCTAAATCTACTTTTCAGTGCTTAAACTGAAGCCCTGGTTCTTATTCACCATATGATTACGTTATTTTATTATTTTTAATCTGTTTCACCTTGCTAGCGGTTGCTCGGTTTCAGCCAGTACAGCTGATTGTCCTGCATTCAGAACAGCGCAGGAGTGATTTGCCAATTAACTGCGAAGCCAGATTTTCCCTCTTTGTTTTAGTTTCCTTCTATCTAAGAAGCAGTTTAAACTGGACGTATTCCATGACCATCCTGCAGTTAATCAGCTGCTATGTACACGATACCGTCACACTCCTCTGACCTGAACGTTCAGTGCTCAGTTGCTCCGGCAGACATGCGCCAAATTGCTGATCGCAATGGTTTTTTCACGACTGTTCATACATGTCTATACGATGCTTATGCTGACAGTACATTATCCGGAGCACTTCTACTTAAACACAGAGCAGACACGTTCGGCTTTGGTGAACCTGTGAAATACGGTCACGCGTAATTTCCACAGGTCAGAAGCTGGATCCAATTCGTCATTTGGAATCTCCCTTCTGCTAGGCAACGGCTCCTGTGGCTCTCAGTCCCGCAAGTCATCTAGAAAGTTCTGCATTTGGTCTTTGAAAAATGCGACAGAAAGTGAAACAATTGAAAGCGCAGTTATATGTCACGGTAATGCATTTACACATCAGCGACGGGCAAAAGTAACTTGAACGAGGGAAGTGCTGCTGGATCTTCAGCGTGAAACTGAGAATCGCTTTCTGAGGAAGAGAAGGCGAGGTAGCCGCCCCCCCCCCAAAACCCCAGCCAGCAGAGCGATGCCGATGAAGGACGGCGCCCTTTTCCTGGCCACTCGGAATGCTGCAGGCAGCACCGCGGAGATTAGGATGTTGTTGACATTCCCAAGGACCCTGCGGAAGGCGGGGCGGGCGAGGACGCGCTCGTAATACGCCTCCATGTTGGGCCGGGTCCCGTTGCCCCAGTAGCGACGGCAAAGACCCAGAAACTTGAGGCGATGCAGCGTGACAGCGAGGCACACGTCGGCCATGCTGAAGAAGTCACCGCAGAGCCAGGCCTGCTTTCCCTCCTCTTTCTTCACACGTGGGGGTGGGGGGTGAAACAGAGAACAAGTCTGATGCACACAGTCTCTCAGCAGCAGCAAACAGGCGTGTTTTTTTTTTTTTAACATTGTTTTACGTTTCGCTCACCGCTCCACTCCTACCTGGGGTCTCCTCACTTCTCCTCTGAAGCTCCGTCTCCACTTGGTCCATGATGTTTTCCAGTTCATCCAGGATCTTCTTCAGGTACTTCATATTGTCGTGCTCCAGCAGCTTGGACTGGAATCAATTCAATTCGGTTTATTTCTATATAGCACCTTTCACAAGAGTCACCCCAAGGCACTTCACATGGGTGTGTTGTAATACATCCCTGCATCATTTATACAGAATAATATAAAAACATGGGAAAAGGAAGTCAAAGAAATGAAAGAAATAAACAGACACTATTTTTCGGTAGGTCAGCTCTTTTAGGTTTTACCCAAAAGCGGGTCATGGATTCCTCGGCCTTCTTCACTGATCTGTGATCAGTTAATAAACCCTCGCATGTGTGAGAGTGATGTCACTGTTGCGCTGTACCCCCAGTTCCTCCAGGGACACTCTGACCCGGCTTCCTCAAAATGGACGTCGCTTTGGATAAAAGCGTCTAATGCAACGTGTGGCTCTTTCCCTATGACATCACCGCTTGCCAAGTCCGTCGGAAGTTCTCTTTCCTGCAATTTTTGTTTTGACTGTGTGCGTACGCTCTCTGACTTGCATTCCTCACTGGTTCCCCGTGGCCAGCCAATCAGCTGTCACGGTGCCGAGACCATGCAGTGGGGCTTGCTTACCTTCAGGCGCCTCTGCTTGGCAATGTAGGCGTCCTGGAGTTCTGGATTCTCCGCCGCCAGCTTCTTCAGCTCGGACTCCGTATTTCCAATCTGTGCTGCAGGCGGGGACAGGTGTTATAGAGGCTCAGCACAAATGACCACTGTCACTCGACATCCCATCGGCGGCATTGACGTCAGCATAGGAGCCTGGGTGCACGTCACAGCTATTACTCATTTTAGAAATTTTATTTAGCAGTATGGGTTAAGGTGATTTGGAGTTAAGCATCATAGCCCACTGAGCCCACACACAGCCCCCTAGTGGTCAAGGATATTATTGCTCAGATAACGGTTTCCTATTCAACTCTTCTTAAAAGGGCCTTATCTCCAGTTTGTGCTGTGGTTGTCGAATTCCCTTAGGCTTGAATTCCCTTTTGCTGCATTATGGCAGACTGACTTTGTCCAGCTCAGGGTGGAGGGGATGCAGAGGGGTGCAGCTCACCGCGTATCCTGGCGGAAGCGTAAGCGGGGATGTGGGAGTCCACCGTGATCTCCGGGTGCAGAATGCAGCCGTGCGTGTATGCGTCCATCTGCAAGGAGTCCAGAAGCTCCCGATAGTGCTGTACCCTGGGAAGGAACATACTGCCCTCTGCTGGCATGAGGCGAGGCGTGTTTTCTGGGGGACGAGTAAAGGAAAAGTTAGCGCACGCTGGGAGGTGAGGCATTACGCTGTCATGGACCCAGCAGGACCTGGTCCTGAAAAGATTCCTCCTGATCACCTCACTGGCAGCTGTGAAAATTTATTCTATTTAAGTAAACTAATAAATAAAAGAATATTCTCAAATTAAACATTAAAAAGAAGAAAATTACTGTTGCTATTGGACCTGAAGAGGGCGTACTTCAGAACACCGTCGGCTTTGGTGAACCTGTGAAATACGGTCATGCGTAATTTCCACAGGTCAGAAGCTGGATTCGGGCTATAAGAATAGCAGCCATCCAGACAAGCACTTGTGCCCAAAAGTGCCCAAATCATCAAGCCTTAAGCAGTAAGATACCATCCAGATAAAGCACTGTGCTTCACGATATAATTGACAGGGACTGTGAAACCCAGCTGGGAACCAGCACATGAGCAGCGATGGTGTCACTCGTCATGTGACATGCCCTCTGTGCGGTGAACAATGCATTAGCGTCTCGGCGAGCATACCTTTGGCTTTCACTGTCTTGAAATCATACGACAGGAATTTGCAATTTGATAAGCTGGCGTGAGAAAAGGACGCCACAAAAAGAAAAAGAAATAATAATGAATAAATTAAATGTGTGACGAATGAAAGAACCGCATGAAACACGAGCTCCCGCGTGTGGCCGCGACTGAGGAAGTGAAGTTCGAGAAGAAAATAAGTAGCAGCCGTTTGCTACACGTCAGCAAAGTAAGGCAGGCGGAAGGCATTTGCGGACGCACCATCTGTGAAGTGCTCCTCCAGGTAATCCATGATCTGGTGGGGTCGCAGAGGACCCGGTCGCCGTGCACCAGGACGGGCACCTCGCCGGCCGGGTTCAGCTTCATGAACCAGGGTTCGTTGTGCTCGCTCAGGGGAAGGCTGACGTCATACTCCTCACATTTCAGGCCCTTCTCGGCAATGGCAAGCCGCACCTGAAGAAGAAGGGGAAGCGAGAGCACACAGAATGGGCTGGAGGTTACGAAAGTCAGCGCGGACGGCAACACTACAGTGCCAGTCAAGAATTTGGACGCGCCAAGCCGACCTACGAAGCAGAGCGATGCGGTGTCACATCACATGACCTGGCCACCTGGCCACCTGACCTAAACCAGAAATGGTTTTGGAGGAGTCTGACCAGAGAGTGAAGGAGAAGCAGCCAATGAGAACTCAGCATAAATGCTGGAAAAGCATCTCAGGAGGCCACCTCAGGGAACTGCTATAGGGGAGACAGTATGGTCGGCCAGTCCCTGGAGCAGTAGGGGGTGGCATCACACTGCCGATCACAGGATTGAAGCGTCAGTCTTCTCAGTCCCAACCCATAGACCCTGCACCCCCCTGAATGTATATATATATATATATATTTGTTTAATGTTTTTTTTGGTCAGCGCAGAATTCCATGTATGCTATTTTATAGCTTTGATGTCTTTATTCATCCATTATCTGTAACTGTCCTAATCAGGGTCACAAGGAGTGCAGAGTCTATGGGTACAAGGCAGGGAAAAACCCATCACAGGGCACACGCATGCCTAAGGGCAATAACTCCCACTCACTTAAGCTTAGATTATGGGGGAAACACCAGAGTAAACCCTGGTTTCCAGTGGCGTGAGACCACAGTGCTAACCACTGCACCACTGCACAGCCCTCATGGCTTTATAATTATCCTAAAATATAGAGAATAGTACAAATAAGAACTGTAAGCACAGGAACCCCCCCCCCCAGAACTGTGTGCTGAGCCCACTTCTGTACATGCTTTACACTCACGATTGCGTGGCCTATCAAAGCAACACCTGCAAGTTCACGGAAGATATAGCAGTTCTGGAACTGATCACTGGTGCCGACAGGAGAAAGGTGGCAGATCTGGTGCACAGGTGTCATGAAAACAATATCTCCCTCAATAGAGATAAAACCACGGAGATGACCGTTGACCGAAGGAGGAGGGGGGAGCTGCACACATCACTGCACATAGGCAAGGCGGAGGTGGAGGTGGAAAAACTCCTCGGCGTACACATCAGTGAGGGTCTCAGCCGGACTCAAAACACACAGCACATCATCAGGACGCCCTCTTTTCTGTGGTGAAAGGAGGATGTCCAAAGTAAGAATTTCACTGTACAGTGAAGGTTTGTTTTCTGTACATATGACTACAAAACTCTCTCTCGTAAAATAAACCTTTATGTGGGTAGATGCGTTCATACTTTTGACTGGTACTGTATCTTTTTATATCTCGGTTGGTATGAAATCCTTGACTGGGCACCAGCTGTAATTCTTCCAGTATTCCAGTCACTGATCCAGTGAAGGGTAGCAGGGAAATGTTGCCTGGAGCCTATCCCACTTTCTCCAGAGTGCCAGGAGAACACCTCGGACAGATACCAGGCCATCAGCGAGCAAACACGCAAGCACTGCAGAGAAGGCAGCTCACCTGACTGCATGTCTCGGATTATGGGATGAAACCGGAGAACCTGCAGGGCCCAGGGAGAACATGCAAACTGCAGACATACTGAGACTTGAACCCCAGACCCAGGACAGTGTTCATCACTTCAACATCATTTAACATATAAATAAAATGTGTCTGTTCCTCTGTGTGCATCACATGGGCAAAAAGATCTCCAAAACACTGCACCTGATCCATGACAGAACTGTTGAGCAGTTGAATTCCTATATCAAGCAAGAATGGGACATTTCACCTTCAAAACTCCAACAACTGGTCTCCTCAGTTGCCAAACGTTTACAGAGTGAAGAGGTGACGCAACACGGTGGTAAACATGCCCCTCTCCCAACTTTTTGGAAACATTTCCCTGGCACGAAATTCAAATTGAGAATATATTTGTTATAAAACAATACATTTTGCAGTTTCAACATTTGATATGTTGTCTTTGTTATATTTGAAATTAAATATGGGTGGATACGATTTGCAAATCATTGTTTTTATTCACATTGTATACGCATCCCGAATATGGAAATGAGGCTGTAATAAACATTTTTTCCTCAGTATATTATAATTCGACAATCAGAGTTTTTACATTTCTGCTGTCAAGGAGGGTACCCCCAATACGTTCACTTTTGCTAGCCTGTGTTAGTTTCAGTGCGTTTTCAACCCTTTGTTCCTGTGTAACACTCTAAACAACTCTAAATGTTTTACACTTAGGAGTGTAAAAATTATCCTGATGCAGACGCTGCATCCAGCTGCACCCCCCCCCCCATCACCTCAAAAACCCAGAAATGCGACTCCAGCCACACTGAAGCGGGACAAGGCTGAACCCTTGCTCTGCTGGCAAACGTTACAGGAACAACGATCCTGACTGCTTGGTCCCCCATAAGGACAGTGACACTAAATGCGTTTTCGGTGATGTAAATGTCCGTTACTGTTAACAGCCCGCTAGCAAGTAAGCAAAGCCAGCCGTGACCTGTGACAGAATAGCCGCATTATATTCTACAATTAATTATTTAGCTTTTGCTATTGCATTTTTCTTATTACGAATACTACTACTGATAATAATAATAATAATAATAATAATAATAATAATAATAATAATAATAATAATAATAATAATAATGATGGTTGATGATGACAAGAAGGTTCACTGGGTAATACTGGTGCCTCACAATATCAATAACAGCAACACGAGCTTAATGAAACCCTTGGATGGTTATTTGTTAACGGTGATCACGCACTTAATCCCAACATGATGCTTCGTCTCCCGAAAGCTCACGATGACTTCCTCAAACCCTGTCCAGACAGAGGAGGTGCGGAAAGGCGTTTTTCACCTTCTGGGAGCTGAAGGACTGCGTCCAGTGGTACAGCACTAATCTGGGCTCTTTGTCGGACGCGCATCCCAGCAGCGGTGCCGCATCCTCCAGCTTCTCAGCGCCGACCTCCGCGATGCTGCCCGACGCCATGTTGTCGCTTCTTGGGTGGAGCTGCAGGACCAGGGCGTATGGGGATGATATTTTAAAGAGACAAGGAGCGCTTTTCAGGCACGGACTTGCGCTCAAATCAGTTAAGGTCCATAACGAGTTTATATCCAGGGCAAATGATCGGGATGACTTTTTCCCCACATGTAGTAATGCAGTCGTTTCTCTGACCTATTACATGGACAGATCATTCAGGAAAATACACATCGAAAACAGCAAGAAAGTACATATAATAATTAGCGCAAGATTGAGTATTTCCGACGCTGACCAGTAGAGGTCACTCTAACCCTAAAATTGCGCTTTGAGTTGGTTTAGGATACAGACCGTACGCCAATACCCCTCGCGTGGCGTTTGTATGGTATCCCCAGTACCAGGCTACCAATGTTACTGAACTTATTTTGTCCACTCCCTGTAAATATATATATCCGTATTGTGAGTCAAATGTTTTACGATACATGATTGAAGTCAAAATTAACTGTGCATGGGCTTGTCAGTAGAAGAGTACCAATTTGTTACTAGTCAATGCGCTGTACCCTCAAGGCCCTCCTGATTGCATCCTAGTTGTAGGTAAATGTACCTTTTAGTCTAATTTAAGCTAGAGAAATAGACTTGAAGGAACATTTTTGTACCATTGGAGGTATATTAATGGTGTTCGTACCAGTTCACTCTCAGAAAAATGGTACCAGTTTATACCTTTGCTTGTCACTGGGACTGTACCTTACAATTCTGTACCTTTTAAGATACAAAAATTGACTCCCCAAGGTACAAACAGCATTAATATACCATCAATGGTACAGAATTCATCCTTAGAGTCCATTTCTGTACCTTAAAAGGTACAATTTTGATGCTCGGATCAGTAAAAGTATCAGTTATTATTATTATTATTATTATTATTATTAATATAATAATATAATTATAATAATAATAATAATAATAATAATAAACTTTTACAAATGAAGTTTCCATAAATGTATTCAGTCTTTTCACTGGTACTGTGTATCTCTCTGTTCTGGACATTTACCAGATTTACCAAATTTTGCCGGTCATACAGCTACAACTGCAGGCCTACAGGCCTGTATGCTAAGACCACCTGTGCAGGTATGTGTAATGTTTTGTATGTATAGCCACTTATATTAAATGTATTCGGTGATGAAATGAATGAGAGATTGATATGCTTAAAATATAAAAGGTCACGCGTGATTAGCAGGGACAGATTATGGGTTGTGTGGCCCCTGGGAAAAACGTTCGCGTTTTGCGAACCACCCCCCCCACCACAATTCAAGGGCCCTTGGCAGCCAAACGCCCTCCCTATAGGGTCAGGGGCCCTTGTAGGCAGAGGATCAAAGAATGTAGGCCCTCTAAAATAGACAAACGAAAATACATTGTTGATAAGCGTTGCAAATTGTTTTGGGCTAGGGCCCCCATGGGCCCCCTGCACCCCAAGGGCCCCTGGGCAGCGGCCCCACTGGCCCGGTCCGTAATCCGTCCCTGGTGATTAGTCCTCCTTGCTGGTATGCTTGATGTGAGGCGATGACTCCGAGGTGAAGCCGGGGCGAAGCCAGGGCTTAACTCATCATCATTACCTGCCACTTCAGGGGCAAACCCGATGAGTTGGGAGACAAATCAGTCTATAGCTCTGACAGTCCTATAATTAAGCAGCTTAAATTGCCTGCCAAGTTTGGCTTTTAATTTGCCAAATATGTGTATTCAAATATATATTAACGCCACGAATAACATGAAACATTAACGATATACAGAAAGCCCCCAGCTTAGTGGTGCGGGTATATGAGATTGACACTCGTATGGGAGGCGCGATTGCACTGACGTCACGAGCCGGCGCTGCCGCCCCCCCCCCCCCTCGGTTTAGGAGACTCCGCGTCTCTGTCGCTTCCTCTGCAGCCAGTACGAGGGGGGCAGCAAAAAAAACAGCGACCGGCTGCAGGAGCGGCGCGCGCCTCTGGTAACCGTTCATAACCACCGTTCCCATTCACATGCACACGCGTAGTGGCGCATGCACAGGCGCACACACACACGCGTACACGCGTATGCACACGCGGAAACATGCATACTGTCATTGCATAGATGCATGAGAAAATAACGCCGCTGAAGGACCCCCGCTGTTTTCCAGAGCCACCAGACTCCACTTTCGACCTCCCTGACATCTTTTTGCCCCCGATCCGCTACATCAGTCCTCCTGAATGACGGGTGGCCGATTCGACTTCGACGATGGAGGCACGTACTGTGGTGGATGGGATGACGGCAAAGCCCACGGACACGGCATCTGCACGGGACCCAAGGGTCAGGGGGAGTACTCCGGCTCCTGGTCCCACGGCTTCGAGGTAGTGGGGGTCTACACCTGGCCCAGCGGGAACACCTACCAGGGGCTACTGGTCGCAGGGCAAGCGCCATGGGCTCGGTGTGGAGACCAAGGGGAAGTGGACCTACCGTGGAGAGTGGACGCACGGCTTTAAGGGTCGCTACGGGGTCCGTCTGAGCCACGCGACGCCTGCCAGATACGACGGGACGTGGAGTAACGGGCTGCAGGATGGATACGGCGTGGAAACCTATGCGGACGGGGGTAAGTCAGTCTCCGGGGAAAGCGCCCCTTGGCGGTGCGCACTCGGCTTTCCTGGCATTTCGCGATGCATTTTAAATGCTGCATTTATATTATGCATCTGCAGATGCTGTCATTAGGCGGCCAAGCGTTAACCACACTAAACGGGGTGTTAGGAGCTATATGCGCTGTATAGCCGCTGGGAAACAGAGGAACGTGCTTAGAAACTGCATCCATTTCCAGTGATGTGTGAGCGGTTTAAAGCGGACGCTGTTGTCGGTCGGATCTGCCCTGATCAGACCCGGGAAGTTTTAAGAGCCAATCGGTCCCGGATGCTTAATGTGACCGTGATTGCGGAAAGGAGATCTGTGTACCGGGTACCGACGCCCGGCGATGGGTCCTGCAGGTCAGGGATGGTTAATAATAGTTACACGTGTAACCAGAGCCGCTGTGACCAGCGCAGTTTAGGGGAAAGGCGTCATCTTTCCATCCTTTCTTTAGTGGAATAGGGATCTTTTATTTTGGTGCGTTTACTAAACTCTAAGGTGTATATTACAAGCGGAGGATTGAGTTCAAAGGAGGAAATCGGAGTTTTCTACCGGCATAGTCCCGAGTCTTAATATTAATTTTACTGCCTGTTTTTTGAAATAAATACGTATATTCTAAGAAACAAAATATCTGGAATTCTACGTGGGTTTATGTACGTCACACAAGGATTGTTATACATACATATTTATTTTTTATTTACATCTAGATAAACTCTTCTGATGGTGCACCATCATTGGTGTAACGCAGCACTGTAAACGACCATTGTATAACCACACAGCTGTGACACTGTGGCTCGTTTCTTTGTATTAAAGAGATAAGAACCTCGATTTCGGAAGAGATAGTTGAAATTCTGTGAAAAAGGTGGGGAAAAAAGTGTCTATTTGTGCTCTTAGATGAAAACCAGTTTATCTGCTTTCAGAGAGCTGAGAATAAATGATCTAAAACAATGTTTGTCAGTCCAATGCTAGAGGTTCATCAGACAATCCACGTTTTTGTTTGGTTTAGTTGTGTTCAGAGCTGGGATGAAGCAAAAATGTGGATTGTCTGGGGGCCCCCAAGGACTCACTTGAGAAACACTGGTCTAAAAACATCCCTCCCCGTCTTTGATGATAGCATTCATGGTCCAGTAGCATAACTGGGAACCACTGCACTGATTACACAGACAGGTAATCTAACGGCTCTGTAGTGATTTCATGTGTGCACTGACTTGAACATTGCTGTCATTTGTGTCATTGTAGCAGATCAGTAAAACCTGATATAGGTCAACATCTTTCGTCGCCAGTCCTGACAGGGACGTAACAAACCCTTAACCACAGTCCATAAGCCGTCAATAAATCACGCCATATATTTTATTTAAATCACATATGTCATATATTTCATTTATTAAGGACGAGTACTCATTTTTAACATTCATTTAAAGAACCAGTTTGATTGACAGAATATTTACATTCAGAGACACGTCTGCAAGCAGGTGTGTATTATCATTTCTGATATTACTGATCTTTGCCGGAACATGGATTGGACATGGAAGGTCCACACAGCTGTATCACTGCACAGCCACATAACGCATTCTAGCATGACTGTGTCCTCCATCCCTCCATGACTGTCCAGTGCTTGTTCCCACCGTTATGTCACTTGACCCTGGATGGGTCCCACTTTAAGCCCAGCTGATTGAGATAGATATCGATCGTCTTACTTCTTCATCACTGGATACTTTAATGTGACCATGAACTCCACTGGGACTTCTGTGTGGGGTAACCATGGTGAATCTAGCCTCATTCATCTTGCCTAGATGTGGAATTGAAGCTTGTCCCCACATTCACTTCTGTTACAGCTCACACTGTAACACAGTTGGAGAAATCTGTACCTTCATAAAGCCCAGTTAGGTCTGTATAATAGCATCACTGCACAGCCACATAAAGCATTCTGTATGTCTTTGTATAGAGTGAGGTGTAGAGTTTCCTCAGTAATTTACTGAGAGCGTTGAAGATGTCAAGGATCTTTTCCTCAGTCAAGCATTGTACAGTGCCACTGGAAGGCTCCCGCCAGTGAACGGCAGAGCCTGGCCACCTTGTGATGCGCTCCTGGGCATTAGGTAACATACAGCATAGCCCAATCAGCAGAGTTTCTTGTTGACGGTCACAGGCTTTTCTCTCCATATTCAGGATATTTTTTTTTTTTTTTTGGGGGGGGGGGGGGGGGGGGGGTGATATAATGAAAATTTTCACTGAATCTGGTGATCTTTAGTAAGAAGTTTTACTGAAAAAGCAATTTCTCTATTTAGTCATTTTAAAAACATTTAAAAACATTGCTATGTCGAAAATGATATATGTTCATAATCATTTGGTTTAATCTTGCCTAAGGGGACCACTTTACATTGGATTATAATCAGGTTATTAGTTACATTGTAACACTTTGTAAACCATCAGAATACAGTTATATACAAGATATAACAGCTTTTGTTTTTTAACTAATGACTTATTTTCATGTAAAAGTCGCAAAAGGGAGTCTTATCGTAAAGTGGTACAGGTTTAACTGGTCAGTCAGATTTGATATCTAACTTCTATTTAACACTTATGCATGAGAGAAAGCTGTTAGGTGTGGGCTGGAGTGCACTGATCATGCAGAAAGTGAGTGCAGTGGGTTCCTTTGCCTTCACTTTCACCATCTATCGCGTCGTATATCAGTATCCTGTCCTGTTTCGTGTTTGTGGTTCAAACACACTTAGGCTGCAGCATTACTTTTGACTAAAAGTGCAAGTAAAGGCGCAGAAGCTCGGCTTTCTGGGGTCACCGGTTCTTGTTACTGGCTGTGATTAGCAGACGCTGGATTTGCAGTAAGGACCACTGAGAGGCTACGCATTGCCAGGACTCTGACGGTCTGAGCAGTTAAAATCTGACTGTGTGAGTCAGTGTCCTAAAGAAAGTAACACCAAATGGTATCAGGCGAAGTGATTCCGTAAGAAGGAGCTTTCGGATTTTAGCTCAGCTTGTATAATGTAAAAACAATATAAAACCCTCTATATTCTATGAAATACTTTGTGTGGAAGAGCTTTATTTAGGTTGTGTGATGTTCTGGTTGATTAAGTCTTGTAGGTTACAGAGATACACCTGCAGGGAGAGTATATTAGTTACACTCTCCTATCGTTGCCAGAGATGGATGTTCAGTAAGAGTACAGAGCTGTACTATGCTGCACTATACTGTACTATCCAACACTATACTGTACTATATTGTACTATGCTGCACTATATTGTACTATATTGTACCATGCTGCGCTATACTGTATTATATGTACTATGCTGCACTATACTATACTATATTGTACTATGTGACACTATACTGTGCTATATTGTACTATACAGCTCTAAATTGTACTATATTGTACTATGCTGCACTATACTGATCTATATTGTACTATGCGGCACTATACTGTACTATATGTGCCATGCTGCACTATATTGTACTATGCTGCACTATATTGTACTATGCTGCACTATACTATATTGTACTATGCGGTACTATACTGCATTATATTGTACTATGTGGCACTACTTTGTACTATACTGTACTATACTGTGCTATATTGTACTATGTGGCACTATATTGTACTATGCTGCACTATACTGATCTATATTGTACTATGTGGCACTATATTGTACTATGCTGCACTATATTGTACTATGTGGCAGTATATTGTACTATGCTGCACTATACTGATCTATATGGTACTATGCGGCACTATATTGTACTATGCTGCACTATACTGATCTATATTGTACTATGCTGCACTATACTGATCTATATTGTACTATGCTGCACTATATCATACTATGCTGCACTATACTGTACTATATTGTACTATGCAGCACTATACTGTACTACTTTGTACTATGCTGCACTATACTGATCTATATTATACTATGCGGCACTATATTGTACTATGCTGCACTATACTGTACTATATTGTACTATGCTGCACTATACTGATCTATATTGTACTACTTGGCACTATATTGTACTATGCTGCACTATACTGATCTATATTGTACTATGCGGCACTATACTGTACTGTACTGACAGGGCGCATGAGCAGTAAATCGAGGGAGATACCTGCGTGCGTGTTTAATAAAGTTGTCCTCTCAATGTCCCTTTGACAGGCACCTACCAGGGCCAGTGGATGGGCGGCATGCGGCACGGCTACGGCGTGCGGCAAAGCGTGCCGTACGGCATGGCCACCGTCATCCGCTCGCCCCTCCGCACCTCGCTGGCCTCCCTGCGCAGTGAACAGAGTAACGGCACCGTCCTGCACGACACCGCCCCGGCTGACACCCCCGCCGGCAGCCGGGGGGGCTTCGTCCTGAACTTCCACAGCGACAGCGAGGTGGTGACGGGTAAGAGGAGGGGTCTCTTCCGGCGCGGCTCGCTCTTCGGCAGCCTGCGGCAGCTGCGCAAGTCCGACTCCAGAACGTCGATATCGAGCAAGCGCAGCTCGGCGCGCAGCGACGCCACCATGAGCCGCATCAGCTCCAGCGACGCTAACTCCACCATCAGCCTGGGTGACGGCGACCTGCCCGACGATTACTACCCCCAGGAGGATCACGTGGACGCCACCACCACCGAGTCCTACATGGGTGAGTGGAAGAACGACAAGCGCAACGGCTTCGGCGTCAGCGAGCGCTCCAACGGCATGAGGTACGAGGGCGAGTGGATCAACAACCGGCGCCATGGCTACGGCTGCACCACCTTTCCGGACGGCACCAAGGAGGAGGGGAAGTACAAAAACAATGTGTTAGTGCGCGGCGTGAGGAAGCAGCTCATCCCGCTGAAGAATCCCAAAACCAAAGGCAAGGTGGACCGGGCCGTGGAAGGGGCACAGAGGGCAGCAGCCATTGCCAGAACCAAGGTGGAGATCGCCTCCTCAAGGTAGGTGCTCTGGGACTTGGCGGGTCCTGAGTGGCATGATGTTGGCACAGGTCGTCCTCATTCACATGTCAACACTGCCAGCTGTCCCCAGTCACATGTCGGAGGCACCGGACGTCCTCAGTTGCTGGCTGTCCTCAGTCATCTATCACATTTCCAGCTGCCCTCAGTGATGTGTTAGATAGTGTTAGTGGCACTGACTCTCCTCAGTCATGTGACAGTGGCGCCGGCTGTCCTCAGTCATGTGTCAGCACTGTCGCTGTCCTTAGTGACGTGTCACATTTCCAGCTGTCCTCAGTCACATGTTAGTGGCACTGGCCGTCCTCAGTTATGTGTCAGCATTGCAGGCTGTCCTCAGTCATGTGACAGTGGCGCCGGCTGTCCTCAGTCATGTGACAGTGGCACCGGCTGTCCTCAGTCATGTGACAGTGGCACCGGCTGTCCTCAGTCATGTGACAGTGGCACCGGCTGTCCTCAGTCATGTGTCAGCACTGTCGCTGTCCTTAGTGACGTATCACATTTCCAGCTGTGCTCAGTCACATGTTAGTGGCACTGGCCGTCCTCAGTTATGTGTCAGCATTGCAGGCCGTCCTCAGTCATGTGACAGTGGGACCAAATATCCTCAGTCACGAGTCACATTAGCGGCTGTCCTCAATCATGTGAGCAGCACGGGCTCCCTTCAGTAACATGTCAGCATTGTTGGTTGCTTGCGAAGCTCGGCGGTGTGATTTGTAGGAATTCTCTACCCTGTTAATTCCCACGATCCCTAGTCATACAGGCATTAATTAGAAGAGTACGTGGTACCTACCCTTCCCCCACAAGACCGTACTGAGCGCGAATACTGCAGTAAGTGTCACCGAGATACAGTCAACATCGGGGGTGATCTGTAGGACAGATATTTAACTCCAGTCCTGATAGTGCCATCAGGATGCAGTGCCTCACCTACAGAGTTCAGCTCTAGTACAGCCGGCAATCCCATCTGACTCACGGTTTCTGCTGCACTAGTGTTAAATTTGGCCTGGAGGTTCACATCATCTATTCCATTCCCTGAGCCGAAGCCTCCACAAATTAAATCAATAGACCCCCATAAAAGGAGATGGAGATATTTCTGCCTGCGATACCTTATGGAGAAGAATTGATGAACACCTTCTAATTTTAAGTCCCGAGTTAAGGTAGGTGGCTTCCTAAAATAGTGACAGCATTGTTCTGAGGAAACTCGCGAAGCCAGGATCTGTTTTTTAAAACAACGTTGTCACTGGAAGCCGACTGAAACAGAGGCGGATAGGGTCCACAAACCTGCAGCTGTGTTTTGAAGCAGAATTACTTCAGGAGTAATAATTAAAGGATTATTGGTGTATCAATAGGCAAGTCATCCAGGCAGATACCAAATGTATGTATAAAGACAATAATTTTGTTTTAATTCCAACATTTAACTGAACCATTAATTGCATATTTGCCTGTTCACAGTTTGGAATTTTTTTTACCGGATATCAGAATCCAATGTTACACTGTAATTACACATCTGAGGCAATTAGTGCTTGTAAAACCGGCTTCCTCCCTCAGAGTCCTTGCTGGGGGGGGGGGGGGGGTGCAATAATGAAGGCCTTTGGAGTGACACTGAGGAGCGTGAGTTCCCCCCCACCCCAACCACGTCTGAGCATCATGAGAGAATAACTCTTAGTAGGTGAACCCCATTGGAATTGAATGAACTATATTCTTCTAAATATTCACATCCTACCTAAGATTATCATGACTTACTGTATTAGGTATTGGGGAATTCCTCTCTAAGCAGTATAAGTTTGTGTTTTTTAGCACAGGGGGTATGGAATATACTAGCATTATTTCCTGCTTTTTGGGTCCTGGATATGCCTGTATTTCTAACAGAGTATCGCTGCTGGATGAAAACTGGGAAGACTGGTCTGTATTAGTTCAGACCTCAATCAGTGGATCTGCTGTGATTTGTCTGTCCAAAGCCCCAGTGAAGCCAGTCAATAGAGCTTGTTTCCATGGTTGTAATTAGAGTGCGGGATCATTAGCGCCCCCTGCAGGTGTGTCGTCACCCTGCACCTAAAACCAGACATGAGTCATCTTCTTCGTTCCCATTCATAATTGTACCAGAACCCGTCTGGAACCAGGAATCCTGCACCATTTCCGGCAAATGGGCCGCAATGCAGGCTGTGGTATAGACAGGGAGCAGAGGTGTGTCACGAACAGCACAGTGATACTGCAGGTTCCAATAGTGATGGTATCATTACCGAACGGTAATACAGGGAGAACAGCGCCCCCCCCCCCACCCCTTACAGGGAAACAGCTCTGAGCTATGCGGGGGGGGGGGAGGGGGAGTTGACAAGTTTGAAAAAACCTGGGCTCAGAGATAACCAGACAGATCCTTGAGCCCCCACCCCCAAACACGGCCACGCCGCTCCTCACATTCAGGGCGTGTACATATTGTATCAGCACCCAAAACCGCCAGAGTCCTTTTCCCAAAGCTCACAGTCTAGTTAAGGCAACAGGGCAGCTGGCCTGAAACCAGGATCTATAAACAATGTCAGCATAACATCATCTGTGTGGTAGTAAAGCGCCACGACTACCTTGGATATTCCGGAAAATGCCGGCACTTCCAGTGGGAGAGAGCGTTTTAATCCAGTTTTTTTGCAGTAATTCATGAAAGGGTGTAAAATCTACTATTATGTCACTGGGGAGGGGGCAACATTACACAGGAAGTGCTGATTCATGTGGTCACTGAAACAGCTTCATTTGTAACGGAGTTGATATTAAAGGAAGTCATTTGTTTTTGTAGTCTGCTAAATACACTGCATTTGTCTGGAGTTGCACTGATGCAGGGATCCGGTTTTTGGTTCTGTCTCTGTGTGTTTGGGCTCCTTTTTTGGTTCTGTAGGTGAGTATATCACTCATATTAATGCAGCCCGAAGCAGAACCCCGTCAAAGTACGGACACCAGTGTCCTTTGGTTTGTGTGAAGAAGGTGCCCCTTGTCACAGGGTTGACACAGATCCTCAAACATGCCTTTCAGTGGCAGCCGTGGTAAGATAGCTTCAGATCTGCTTGTCATTAGAAATGGAAGCGTCCAAGAGCCCAGAGAGGGAGAGACAGGCCCCAGTAAGCCCAGCCGTGCCTTTGAAGTTATTCACTGGAGGCAGAGACGACTGTGAGAGGCCCCGCCCTGTGCTCTGCCCGGGCTGGGGAGTGGAGGGGGGCGCACGTGCCGCCACTGAGCGCTGACCATTTAAGGTGAGGCCCGCAGGCGGCTTATCTGCAGCGCACAGGAACACAGCCCACCGACAGCTGATACAGCGGCCCCTCCCCCCAGTCGAGGCCAGGCAGGACGCACAGGCCTCGGCATGCGGAGTCTCTGACTTCCTGTCCACTTTCGAATCCCAGCCTATCAGAAGGCCTGAATTCACCGGCCACAAGGAAAGCCGAATGTCACAGCGGAGATACGAATCGCTTCAGTACAGATCCGTTCGTCCACAGCGCTCATGCGGCACGGGGGTTAAGGGTCACGCCGATGCCTCATTTCATGTCAGAGTTTAATTATCCATGAGGAAAGGGCAAGTACAAATGACCACTGACATTTACAACCTACAGAGATACCATGCTCTTAATCATCTTTCACTGGGGAATATTCAAATGACTGTTCTGTTGGTTTAAAATATAAAAGGAGTTAAATATAAGGAAAAGCTTGACATACAGTAAAATTTTCCCCATAAGGTTTATTTCATGCCTGAAATCCTCTTGTCAACAGTTTTTAAGGTAACGGATTTCAAACGTTTTTCTCCAGTCGTGTTTCTGTAACACGGTCATTCTTGAGCGTGGATTTCTCTCTGTGCATGTTACTTATTTACAGTCGTCTTGAGTGAATCGTCAACTTAGAAGTGACTCCTGGAAGAAAAGCCGCCGCTAAGTGAAGGAAGTGTAAATGAGCAGGACGTCCATATGTGCATGTGTGGGGGGCTGGCAGGGACCAGGAGGCCAGGGAAGAGCATGTCTGTCTGGTCATGAGGCCAGCGCTGGATCTGTCTGAGGTGTCTGCTGTACCGGAGTCACTCATATAAAGGAGAGAATAGTCTTCAAATGGAGAGGGTATTGTAACTGGGGGGGAGGTTGTATTAAAACTGTGGGAGTATCATAACTGGGGTGGTGTTATTATAACTGGGGGAGTATCATAACTGGGGTGGTGTTATTATAACTGTGGGAGTATCATAACTGGGGTGGTGTTATTATAACTGGGGGAGTATCATAACTGGGGTGGTGTTATTATAACTGTGGGAGTATCATAACTGGGGTGGTGTTATTATAACTGTGGGAGTATCATAACTGGGGTGGTGTTATTATAACTGTGGGAGTATCATAACTGGGGTGGTGTTATTATAACTGGGGGAGTATCATAACTGGGGTGGTGTTATTATAACTGTGGGAGTATCATAACTGGGGTGGTGTTATTATAACTGTGGGAGTATCATAACTGGGGTGGTGTTATTATAACTGGGGGAGTATCATAACTGGGGTGGTGTTATTATAACTGTGGGAGTATCATAACTGGGGTGGTGTTATTATAACTGGGGGAGTATCATAACTGGGGTGGTGTTATTATAACTGTGGGAGTATCATAACTGGGGTGGTGTTATTATAACTGGGGGAGTATCATAACTGGGGTGGTGTTATTATAACTGTGGGAGTATCATAACTGGGGTGGTGTTATTATAACTGGGGGAGTATCATAACTGGGGTGGTGTTATTATAACTGTGGGAGTATCATAACTGGGGTGGTGTTATTATAACTGGGGGAGTATCATAACTGGGGTGGTGTTATTATAACTGTGGGAGTATCATAACTGGGGTGGTGTTATTATAACTGTGGGAGTATCATAACTGGGGTGGTGTTATTATAACTGGGGGAGTATCATAACTGGGGTGGTGTTATTATAACTGTGGGAGTATCATAACTGGGGTGGTGTTATTATAACTGTGGGAGTATCATAACTGGGGTGGTGTTATTATAACTGGGGGAGTATCATAACTGGGGTGGTGTTATTATAACTGTGGGAGTATCATAACTGGGGTGGTGTTATTATAACTGTGGGAGTATCATAACTGGGGTGGTGTTATTATAACTGTGGGAGTATCATAACTGGGGTGGTGTTATTATAACTGTGGGAGTATCATAACTGGGGTGGTGTTATTATAACTGTGGGAGTATCATAACTGGGGTGGTGTTATTATAACTGGGGGAGTATCATAACTGGGGTGGTGTTATTATAACTGTGGGAGTATCATAACTGGGGTGGTGTTATTATAACTGTGGGAGTATCATAACTGGGGTGGTGTTATTATAACTGTGGGAGTATCATAACTGGGGTGGTGTTATTATAACTGGGGGAGTATCATAACTGGGGTGGTGTTATTATAACTGTGGGAGTATCATAACTGGGGTGGTGTTATTATAACTGTGGGAGTATCATAACTGGGGTGGTGTTATTATAACTGTGGGAGTATCATAACTGGGGTGGTGTTATTATAACTGTGGGAGTATCATAACTGGGGTGGTGTTATTATAACTGTGGGAGTATCATAACTGGGGTGGTGTTATTATAACTGGGGGAGTATCATAACTGGGGTGGTGTTATTATAACTGTGGGAGTATCATAACTGGGGTGGTGTTATTATAACTGTGGGAGTATCATAACTGGGGTGGTGTTATTATAACTGTGGGAGTATCATAACTGGGGTGGTGTTATTATAACTGTGGGAGTATCATAACTGGGGTGGTGTTATTATAACTGGGGGAGTATCATAACTGGGGTGGTGTTATTATAACTGTGGGAGTATCATAACTGGGGTGGTGTTATTATAACTGTGGGAGTATCATAACTGGGGTGGTGTTATTATAACTGTGGGAGTATCATAACTGGGGTGGTGTTATTATAACTGTGGGAGTATCATAACTGGGGTGGTGTTATTATAACTGTGGGAGTATCATAACTGGGGTGGTGTTATTATAACTGTGGGAGTATCATAACTGGGGTGGTGTTATTATAACTGTGGGAGTATCATAACTGGGGTGGTGTTATTATAACTGGGGGAGTATCATAACTGGGGTGGTGTTATTATAACTGGGGGAGTATCATAACGGGGAGGGTATTATAACCGGGGGGGGGGGTGTTATCATAAGTGGGGGTGGTATTATAACTGGGGGGGTTTATGACTAGGGGGATATTTAACTGGGGGAGGAGCGTATCGTAATGGGGGGGGGGTATTGCATTGACAGTGGGTTTCATAATGGGGGGCTGTCGTAATGGGTGGGTAGGGTACTGTAATGAGGGGGGTATCGCAACTGTTATTATTTAAATAAGATTAAAAAGGCAGATGTTAAACCAACGGCCCAAGCCAGCTGATGAATGTTGAGAGAGTGACTCCAGATCGCCAGTATAACTGTTGATTGAACCTCGCCATTACAGAGGGTCTTTATGCCCATGATCTCGACTCGTCACAGGCCAGAAATACACTTTAACCACATACTCACTGCCACACTGCTCCAAATGTCAGGTGGGAATGAGTTGATGGCGTCTGTTTTTAAAACAGAGGCATGTGTAACTATGTAATCGCTTTTTTTTTATCGCTTTTAAGGACCATATTGAGTTATTTTGCTTGTTAACTTCAAGCCCATAAATATGCTTTAAATGCAACTCTCAGTGGGGAATAGAAATGTAGCACAACTGAAAATTATAATTATTATGGGACAATTTTCTAAGCATGTGGTAATTTATTAACAAAGAGGTTATCAAACACAGGGTTAGAGTGTGTCTAGAGGCTACACCAGGAAAGCACAGGGCATGAGGCAGGGAAGACCCCAGCCAGGATGCCAATCCATTACAGGGCACAGGGCAGGGGACACTCTGGACAGGATGACAGTCCATCACAGGACATGAGACAGGCGACACCCTGGACAGGATGCCAGTCTGTCACAGGGCACGAGGCAGGGGACACCCTGGACAGGATGCCAGTCTATCACAGGACACGTGGCAGGGGACACCCTGGACAGGATGCCAGCCTATCACAGGGCACGAGGCAGGGGACACCCTGGACAGGATGCCAGCCTATCACAGGACATGAGACAGGCGACACCCTGGACAGGATGCCAGTCTATCACAGGGCACGAGGCAGGGGACACCCTGGACAGGATGGCAATTTGGGAGGGCAGGAGACAGCCTGAATGGGGACAGAATATGAACAACTAAGCTTCACACACATTTATTTATGTTGTTCCATTAAATTGAATGATAGCTGATGGTTAATGAATAGTTTACTGAGGTGTCCTTGACTGTTCTACATCATGGTGCTAATGGTAACAATATGTCATGATCAAAGGCAACACCACCTCAGAGCATGCTTATGAACATAACCTCTTGTCAAGGCTTAAAACACCCCGAGCATATGTGATGTCCTTTAACTGGACAGCACCTCCATCCGGACAGCACCTGACAGAACCTCAGGCCCTACCTCTGCTTTGTGATTTCATGTGAAAATGATGGCCGCCCTCACCCCCTTTACCGCCGGCTCAGTGTCGCAAAGGTGACCCCTCAGCTCCATCTCTGTAGAGAATTCGGCCACCTGCTATCCAGGAAGCCACCTGGCCAAATGGTCACCTGACTATCTGCCTGGCGAAATGGTCACCTGACTAGCTGCCTGGCGAAATGGTCACCTGACTATCTGCCTGGCGAAATGGTCACCTGACTAGCTGCCTGGCGAAATGGTCACCTGACTATCTGCCTGGCGAAATGGTCACCTGACTAGCTGCCTGGCGAAATGGTCACCTGACTATCTGCCTGGCGAAATGGTCACCTGACTAGCTGCCTGGCGAAATGGTCACCTGACTATCTGCCTGGCGAAATGGTCACCTGACTATCTGCCTGGCGAAATGGTCACCTGACTAGCTGCCTGGCGAAATGGTCACCTGACTAACTGTCTGGCGAAATGGTCACCTGACTAGCTGCCTGGCGAAATGGTCACCTGACTAACTGTCTGGTGAAATGGTCACCTGACTAACTTTCTGGCGAAATGGTCACCTGACTAACTGTCTGGCGAAATGGTCACCTGACTAACTGTTTGGCGAAATGGTCACCTGACTAGCTGTCTGGCGAAATGGTCACCTGACCTGCTGCCAGCTCAGATGGACACCTGACTAGCCACCTGGCCAAACGGTCACCTGAAGCGTGGTGTTTGGCAAACCGCCACCTAGCACAGTCTGCCTCCGGAGGGGCCAGAACCTCTCTGCCTGTCCTCGTTTATGCCCTGATGTCCACAGATGGCCGGGCTGGTGAAGGACTCAGCCGCTCTGTGGGAGTAAAGTACCTCTTTGGGGTCACACGGGCAGAAGCGGCATGGGAGCCCACAGTGAAACGCTGAGGTCGTGGAAGCATCCGCAAGCACGTGACACATTTATAAAGGTTCTGGCCAGGAGTGACACTGATTCTAAAATGGTTCATTTAGGCTTTTATTCAGTGTTAGCAGGCAGGGGGTTTGGTGCAACGTGTCTGTCAGTCTGGCCATGGGACACGTTTGGGACACAAATAGACGTAGGCCTCCCCCCTAGACCAGCAACCCCCAGTGATTGGATTAGAGACGGGTGGCCTGATACACAGGAGGTGATGTTCAAAATCACAGGAATACAGGTATAAAACACCAGCAGGAAACATCCGCACACGCTGTTTCAGGGTGTCTATTAATGAGAAAAGCACCAAAATCCAATGCAGTCTGCAGAAAGGTGTTATTTTTATGTTTTACTCCATGGTATAATAGAAAAACTGAAATGCTGTTTAGTCTAATAGACATAGGTGGTTTAAGGCAGAATCTGTATCTCTGAGCTTAGAGCATTTTATTCTGAAATAATTTAGCCATGTTTTCACTGGAATCCTATCACCTGTCAGTTCTGATTCCACCTGCCTCTTCTGATTTCACCTGAATGTCCTTATTCCTTCACTCCAAATTTCACTTTTCTGTTCTGATTTCACCTGTCTGTTCTGAATTCACCTTTATATCTTGATTTGTCCTGTCTGTTCTGATTTCACCTGTCTTCTGATTTCATCTGTCCATTATAATTTCATCTGTTCTGATTTCACCTTTCTGTTATGATTTCACCTGGCTGTTCTGAATTCACCTTTATATCTTGATTTCTCCTGTCTCTTCCGATTTCACCTGTCTTCTGATTTCATCTGTCCATCCTAATTTCATCTGTTCTGATTTCACCTTTCTGTTATGATTTCACCTATCTGTTCTGAATTCACCTTTATATCTTGATTTCTCCTGTCTGTTCTGATTTCACCTGTCTGTTCTGAATTCATCTTTATATCTTGATTTCTCCTGTCTGTTATGATTTCACCTGTCTGTTCTGATTCCACCTGTCTGCCCTGATTTTACCTGTCTGCTCTGATTTCCCTCGGATGGCTTCTGCCCTACTTTTCCTCATTGCGTTGTAGATGTGCAGCTTTATGCAGCCTGTTTCCATGCGAGTATCACGGCTTTGGCGTCTGACGCATCAGCTCGCAGTGGGGGTGTGCATGCAGCATCAGCCTGACCTGCTTTTCCAAGCAGATTAAGCAAATGATCAAAATTGTGGATTTGCTGAAAGCTCCGTATGTTACATTAAATGTATTTATTATTTAATATCAGTAGGCTGGGGGGGATTTCTGCCTTTCAGAAATGCATGTGTGCGCGGTGAAAGAAAAGGCATGGCTTCATAATTTTTTAATTTGATTCAATTAGAAAGCATGCATGTATTTCAGAGAAGTCTGTGTAATGTTAATTAGCGTGAACAGTCTTTTGAAGTGAGGTAATGAGGGAGGGAGTTGGATGAGACTCAGGGTAAACCCCCCCAGGCTCAGACAGGAGGCGTGGCCAGGGAATTTCACACAGTATTTAAGGACCAATGGGCTCTCATCCACGCTGGGGGGGGTGTTACCAGCCGATTGCCCCCTCACAGACTCACGCAATGAGTATGTATTTGATTCCGTTTCTCATTGTTGAAACTTCTGAAACGTTTCTGCTCAGGGTGAATTTCATTGAAAGGGAAAATCAGGGAAATCAATTGCTTGTTGGTTTATTTCGTATATAATCTGTGGCTTTACCTTCACAAATTTCATCAGCGTTTATTGTCTTTTCCACTTCACATAGACGCATGAGTAACTGCCATTATTTTGTCTTGTTGTGATGGTTCTGATCCTTTCGGTCATTAACTAGGTACTTATTTCCTTCATTGTGACAAGGTCGTCTCTATTCGAAGTACAAGAGCAATGGTTATTTAAATCTAAATAATATAGTTTGTGGCAGTAATATCTTACCACTGATGATTCATCGTCTCAGTTTTCTGTGCTCCATATCACTTTTCCAAACACACAATGTAAATCTGTGTGGCAGCATAATTCTGCTTCAGGCAGAGGCGTTTTATGGCTCTTCATGATAATGTGGAAATTGACATTTTGATTGCAGACTGGTAACTTCTGACCCATAAATAGCGTGTTTCTCCCGGTCATCGTCGTGCCATTATGACCTGGCAGTTCCTGTCTGTAAACGTGTGATGTTTGTATATGCGCTGCACCCTCGCAAGTCAATTCAGTTCAGCATGGACACCACAGAGATGGCGGTCAGGCTGTCAGAGGAGCAGGGCCTCGTGCTGGTACAGGAGCCGTGAGTTATGTGCCGCCTTCGTTTTCCAGGGGCAGAACTGCCCTGGTTTCACAAAGGCTCGGCTTGTCATTCTTGGAGGGTCGCCGCTCTTACCCGCAGAAATTTGTCCTGAATTGTGACGTACTCTGACTTGCAAAAAGTCAAAGATATTTTATTGTCAATTCACATTGTACCGAAATGCTATTCCTCGCTCACTGGTGTGCGTAGCCTCCAATTACAAAATTATGAACATCCATCCATCCATCCATCCATCCATCCATCCATCCATCCATCCATCCATCCATTTTCCAAACCGCTCATCCTACTGGGTCGCGGGGGGTCTGGAGCCTATACTGGAAGCAGAGAACAACCCAGGATGGGGGGGCCAGCCCATCGCAGCTCACACTCACACACCATTCATTCACACATGCACTCCTATGGGCAATTTAGCAACTCCAATTAGCCTCAGCATGTCTTTGGACTGGGGGGGGGGGAAACCGGAGTATCCAGAGGAAACCTCATGACGACATGGGGAGAACATGCAAACTCCACACACATGTGACCCAGGCGGAGACTTGAACCTGGGTCCCAGCGGTGTGAGGCAACAGTACTTACCACTGCACCACCATGCCACCCCCCAAAATTATGAACATTAAATACAAAAAAATAGGACGTAACAGGACAAAGGACAAACTGACAAGGCCAGAGACATATCGACAAGTGCAGATGGTACAAAGTGCAAATGGTAACAATGAATATATAGTCAGTTGCACAAATGACAGCAGTTTAAGAGGCAGTTGTGCAAATGGTAATAATATTAAGGTAGCGTTGCCAATGGTGAACAATACAGCACAAATGGTAGGAATCATACAAATCAAATACAAATACAAATTAGCAGCGGAAAGGTATGAGTGTAAACAGTTCTTGAGGTAGTCAGTGAAAAAATAAATTACTGACAGCCGAGTGGATGAAACAGTCAAAGAATTACAATTAGTCAAACAGCAAAACGACATCCTTTGTTTAGTTCTTGGGGAACTCGCTTAAGTTGATGGCTTTAGAGGTTGTTGGATGCCCAGAGTTTGGGCCATCTGGGCCCAGCCCATGACTGCGATGGTCCGACGTTTTGCGCGAAACGTGTCTCCGGTTGACCTCATTTCCTGGGGTGGATGTGGGGGCCAATTTACCAGCGACTGTCGGCAAATATGAAAAAGATCCTTCAAATAGGCCAGTGGAGAGGGCGAGGGGGTCCACAGAGCTTTCATCCGAAGGGGGTGACACAGTGCACATGCCTGGGGGGGGGACTGGGGGATTTGAAATTCAGACTTGGTGGGGGGGGCACACTCAGGACTGATTCCGCTCCAGGAAACTCTTCACGGGCAACTTTTTAAAGTTACACTCAGCACATCTCTTACTCCTGGGATCATCTTCTGGTGCCTGATCTGTGTGTGTGAGAGTGTTTCAGTGCGTCCCCAGCTCTCCACGCACCCCCCCCCCCCCCCCCCCCCCCCAGCCCACTGCGATCAGCAGGAATGGGAGCCGGCAGTCGATGGCCTGGATCCGTGAGGCTGGCTGCTTTTGGTGGACTTCCATCGACAGGTGCTGTGCCCAGCGCCGAGCCACACCCTCTATCCCACCCGGCTATGCCCACTCCCCCCCCAGTCTAGATCACTTCCTCACGGGGTTAGCATTCAGCACAGACATCCATTACTATATTATAAATAGACAGCTGTGCCCCCCCCCAGTCACATCCACTGTCCGGGAAAACTGCTCCCTTTGTCCTTGGTGCGGTTCATCTGAAGGAAGGAGCCTGACCAACATTTGACATATTTGGACTCTTACATTTTCAACGTTCTAGTGCATCTGTGTTGTGTCAATGAGACAGATGCCACGTTTGTCTGAAACCATTTGGACCAGTTTGGGAGGGGGGGGGGGGCGAAACGATGAGGACAACCCAGGGCAGCCCTGCATGCTGAAAATGCGTTTTCGCATTAAACAGAGCCCGCGGTGTAATCACAGCCATGTAAGTCTTCACAGAGCCTATCTGTCCTGTTGCAGTATCTCCGGAATTTATCCAGAATAATCCCCAGCCTGCTCGCGTATTCATTTATTTACCCACTTATGAATTTTCCTTTCCTCTTTGCATAACACATTCTGGCTAAATGCACTTTTTAAGAGGAAATCCTGCCTGCCACTTCAAACGTACTTTGCGCTTCCAGCCAACACGGTAGTGGTGGTTTGGAAAGTCCCCCCCCCCCCAGCCTGCGGGGCTTTCAGGGGATTTATGACATGGGTCACTCCTCGGGTCCCGTCCTAAAAGCCTGAGCTTCTCCCGCAGTGCCTTTCCGTACCGTAGTCCTCTTTGTGAGGCTGAGTTTAACTTTAAACTGCTGTGTCCTTCAGGTTGGGGTGGGGGGCACTTTTATTTGGCAGCTGTGTCCCTAATCCGGATCAGAACAGTCCTGTCTCATAATTCCAAAGGGTCTGCCCATCGCCGGGCCAGACACACCCTGCGTTACGCCCTATTCATGTAACACGTTCCTAAACTGCGATGGGCTGCTGTACCAGCCAACTGGGGAGCCCGGTTCCAACAACTGTACGGTATCCATTTTATTTAGTGTTACTGAATTACAGTATAACTTTAGATCCCAGTACATAGAGACTCCATTGCTGCCCTCTCAGCAAGCATGGTAACTATGGTCAGGGGCAAACCTTTGTGTTTGTTTGGAATGGGGTTCTGGTCCAGCTGCTGGCCTTGAACCGCGTCCATCCCGCCGGCCTTGTAAGGTTCAGTACCCCGCTGGTCTGGTGTCACCCGTGCCCTTTTGGTGACATCTTTCTGCTTTTTCCCGCAGAGCAGTGGGGGCCTTGCTGCAACCTGAACCGCCCCCCCCCAGTCAGAGCTCTGGCCACTCAAATCGTTGTTCAAGCGTGTTTGAACTTCTCAAGTTCACCCACATAAATGAGCCCTGGATCCATGTGGGGGTGGGGAGTTCATGGCGCCCAGAGCCACTTATCACATCATCTACAACAGGTTTAAATTGTCCTCCGTTGTCTTTTTATACGGCGGAACCCTAGAAACTGGGTTCCAGATGGTATCAGGTGTTCTGGGTCGTCACGGAAGTACTGCTTTCTTGGTGAATGACATCAGCCGCCCAGGCACTTCCATGCATCAGTCTTCAGCTGCACAGATTGTTTTCGTCTGTAGAAGAAACACAAACTATTTGTCAGCAGCCTGGCTTCCCAAGAACCGTATTGTAGTCTATTTGTGACAAAGGAGTACGTTCGTCTGGAGGTGTTGACCCCGCCACCGTCACCCAGTGTCTGTACATTTGTAGGGATGGTGCCCCAAAGTGTCGACCCATCCCCACACCTCCAGCTCTGACGGCCTGTTATCTCCTCTGTCCAGGACCTCCCATGCCAGGGCTAAGGCGGAAGCTGCCGATCAGGCTGCCCTGTCTGCCCGCCAGGACTCTGACATCGCCAGGGCCGTGGCCAGGGAGCTGTCGCCAGGCTTCCGCCAACCAGGTAACCCACACTGACCGGTAACTCCGAAAAGCAAGGGGACCCACAATCACACAAACTCCTGCCGGCCCCATTACCCATACCATGGCATTATCTGGACTGTGGTATCGGAGCGCATGGCAGAGATTGATCTAGATGAGTTTCATCTAGATGGGTGGGACTCTGGAGTGTCCATGAGGTCTTTCGTAATAGGAGTCTGTAAATTCATTCAATGTGAAAAATGAACCAACGTGGAAACTCCCAATTACAGTGTAATTCCCAAAATTCCTCTGGGAATTCCAATGCAAGAAAAGTGTACTCCACGCACAAGGTGTACAGAACCTGTCATGATAAACAGCCTTCCGGACTCCTAAGCTTTCACGGCTGGTGATTATCTCCGCAAGGCATTCTGCTCCAGGCTGTGGTTGTCATGAGGAGCATAATTCTGTGGGGCTGTGATACACGGCACCAGTGCCACGAGCTGGTATCTCAGATGGGAGATAAGGAGAAGCTTATTGATATTGACCATTAAGCTGCCCTGAATTAGTCACTGACAGGCGACACAGCCAAGCCAGAGGCCGTCAGTAAGGGGAAATGAAAGCTCCCTTGTCCTTTGTCTCTGTACAAATGCGACTGTGTGCATTTTGTACTGAAGGTGGGGCTCCCTTGTCCCAAATGGACGGCCGTCGCTCGCGGGTACCGAGTCTGTGTGCCGCCTCTGTTCTCTCGTCTCGGTGCGTAAACATCCCGCACAGCGTCAGACGGCCACAGACATCACAGGAGCCCCCGACTCTATCTCCCGGCCTGTGCTGGAAAGCTCCGGAAGAAAAGAGGGCTGTCTAGCTGAGCCCAGGGGGGTGAGGGAAGCAGAACCAGGTTAGGGGCAGACGAAAGCCTCCCCCTGCCAATGAAGCCGGAAACCAGGCTACAGGAGAATAACTAAAGAATCCTATAGCCGTTCCATGCAGAAGCTCCCTGTAGAGGGTAATATTTTATTAATTAAGAAGATTCATAATTTATAATTTTAAACCTCAAACAGCATGTCATGCTAGCAAAGTATTTCAGTTCCTAAAAATCCTGGAAGCCAGTATAACACAGTTTGCTCAGTCTTTTGCATTTACTGCGGGAATTAAATTTAGTTTCTCTTGTTGTGGCAGTGACTGACCCGCAAGAAGCTTTAAGAAATGTGGTGTAGGGGTGACGTTCTTTAACACAGTTTAACCCTCGGGTTTGCAACGGGCTGTTGCGTGTGGCGGTATTTTTAGCGCTATGTGCTGGCTGCGCATGGAGCTCCGCCAAACGGCGGTAAAATAGCATGTGAGTAATACAATGTCAATGAGAGCCATCCCCCAGCACTCGTTTCATGCGCGCACCCGAGGACGGACCATGCTGCTTGATTGTGTTATGGAAAAATGAGGTAATGCTCTCCGCCTATTACAGCCCACATGTCACTTTCCATGAGCACCGAGGTTTGGGGGCCACTTCCTCTGGCGATCTTCCTTGTCCAGGTTAGAATTTCTGAAATCCGAATGGTACTTCATGCTGAATGGCATTAGGCAAAGCATGATGATAATTCTTTTTAAAGAGCAGGTGTTGCTGTTACATTTACATTTATTTATTTAATAGACGCTTTTCTCCAAAGTATCACGCAAGCTGTCAAGGAGTCAACTGGGCAAAAGTGGGACCGAGCTGAGCTTCCAGTGTAAGTTAGTATTGGAGCAGGAGCTACTCAATATGCTACAAACATCAAGAACCTTACGTGGCACTTAAAGCCGTCATGTATAATACACTATAGATACCTTCATAATGCATTATGAATTACATAATTCATTGGGAGACAAGGAGCCATAATTCATAAAGTATTATAAACATGGCTATAACTATTTATGAAATGGCATAAGACATTATAGCCATGAGTATTATGTATTACGTCTGCCGTGTGATGCTCTCCTCTATAATAGATGACTATAGATACCTTTATAATGCAGAACAAAGCATTATAATGCATTATAAAGGTATCTATAGTGCATTGTAGATGAGCCCTTCATAGAGCATTCATAACGCATCATACACATGGCTGTAATGTATTATGCCTTTTTATAAATATTTATAGCCATGTTTGTAACACTTTATGAATGCATGATACTGCATTATGAAGGCATCTATAATGCATTATGATGACAGCTTTAAGTAAAGTATTACCAAACCTTATAAGACAGCTATTGTGATCAAAGGAAGCTGTAAAATTAAAAGGATGCTGGATACACAAGGGACCAGCTAAGGGAGCAGAGCTGAAGACAGAGCAGCTCAGTGGTCAAAGGGCTAGATGAGGGGCTCCCTGGACAGATGGGGCTTGAGGTGTTTAATGAAGGTTGAGAGGGATTCTGTTGATTGGATGTGGATGGGTAACTTGCAGCAACAATCAATGAACCTTGCATAAGACACATCTACAGTGAGACTTCTCACTTGACGGATATAGATGCAGTTTCGTTAACAGCTCCTAAAGCCAGAATCAAGGAACTGAACTAGATGCGAGTGCTAATAAGGAGCCAGTATGAATTATTGGTAACGCTTTACATTAACTGCAGCTTCATATTGCATTCATTATGCATTTATTGAGTATTCAGTGCAACTTCATAATGCACAGTGCATTCATAGAAGGAATGCATTCATATTTGACGCCGGTCCAAATATCAAGGATGCTTCGGTTGCATCCTCGTTAACGAGATCAATCCCATGATTCATCGCGTCCCAAGCTTGTTCTGGGGAGGCAAGTTAGCAAGTACACTCTTGCCAAGAACACAACTACGATCTTCGCGTTCTTGGAATTGAGTAACACCCCATGTCTTTAGATTCTGTAAGGAAACTAGAATACTTGGAGGAGAGCACATGGCAAGGCAGGGAGAACATGCAAACTCCACACACACGAAGAGCTGCGGTGGAATTTGAACCCGTGACCCTGGAGATGTGGGGCATCGTGTCACCTAATAATTAACAGCAGTAGTTGCATGTCATGTAGTGGTTATGTGAGTGTGCTGTACCAAAAACCTCAGCATCTTGAAAAATTAAAATGAAGAGACAACTGGCAGGATGATCTGTAGACAGTGGACATTAGTCTTCGGATCTGAATTTGTATATTATTCAGCGCAGCCTTCACAAATGTGTATAAATATGTGAACATTTATAATGATGCAAATTGTAAACATTGTCTACTGTGATTGCCATTAGCTCCAAAACTTTCTCCAGGCAGTATTACAGGGGCTTATTCTTAATTTATACGTGCAGATATTAATTTATACATGCAGAGGTTCTGTGAGAGATTATGCAGTGAAATGAGGATGGATGGCAGGCTGAGTCAGAGCGGCTCGCCATCCGGGACGCGCCTTTCGGAGAGCCTGCATCCGCGGCGACGCCTCTCGCGGCGTGTTCTGTTCCATTCTGTCCTCTCCTCTGCTGTTCCGGCGCGTTCCGCTGTCCTCAGTGGATACGCTGTCCCCCGTCGAGGTGCCTTTCATGGCCCTATCACCACATCAGCCTCTCTGCTGCATCACGGCCCTTAGATGTATCATTGCTGTTCTCGTGCAGCTAAATATAGGTTTAGAGACGGATAACTAACAAAATGGCAGGGATTTTAAAAAGATGTGTGAAGTCGGCCTTTTTGATGCCGGCTGCCTCTGTAGGCAGCGGTCGTTTATAAAATACATGCCGGCAGCGGTGAGTAAACAGCAGCTTCTGTCTCAGCTCTGACGGGGTATGAGCTGTAAGCTGGAATGCCGTCACTTTGCGTCTGTGCTGCCCGTCCATTTAAGGCGATGTTCTGTGTAACCGTGGGGAGGGAACCTGCACAGTTCAGCTAAACAGCATCCATAACGCCACTGCGTCTATGCAGCATTATGGCCAGCCTGTCCCGCACTGTTTGGAATGAACCTCGGAGCTAATGCAGGCCCAGAGGCACTGCGCCTTATAGGAGAGTGTGTACCCCCCCGCCCCCCCACCAGGCTCGTGTCTGTCACTTCCAGTTCCCCCGGTTTGGCCTCCTCCTTCCAGAAAGGATTAGACATTATTCTTCACCCTGTGTGTGACCATCTTCCAGTCGCTTCGCCAGCAAAAGCGCAAAGATGTTTTTTATTCAGACATGTTGTGCATGAATGTTATTGCATCATCGATCATAAACTTTATTTGTTAAGTAGGACTTGAACTGCATTTTGCTGCAGTGGTTGGCATTGTTGCCTCTCACCTCTGGGGCCTGGGTTCAGGTCTCTCTCAGGGGTCTGTGTGTGTGGAGTTGCATGTTCTCCTTGTGTTATTATGAGGTGTCCTCTGCCTACTTCGGTTCTCCCTACAAAGACGTAATGAAGCTACTTGGAGATACCAAGGTATGCTTGTGTGAATGTGCCCTTTGATGAGTCGGTGCCCCATCCTGGATTGTTCCCTGCTTTGTGCCTGGTGTGTCCAGGATAGGCTGCAGACCCGAATAGGACAAGTGGTTTCAGAAAATAGATGGATGAATTAAAGAGGACAGTGACCCCTTCCAGACTTGATGTGGTATGAGACTTTATCAAGGTACTGTTGTATTTGAAGTGAAGACAATGGTGCACAGGAAGTGTGGCTTTTGTGTGGAACTGAAGTTCAGTCTACACTGTGAAATGCCTGGTCCTTGTTGCAGTGGCCAGGACAGCAGTGGGTTTAATGTCCCTCCATCGTGGAGCTGCTGGTCAGGGTTTTGATCATAATTGACCATCTGCTGACCTGGTTCCATACCCAGGTGTGTTTGCACTGTGGTTCTGGAGGGAAACATCATATATGTCACAGTTTTTTGTTTCTATAGACCAGGGTTACCCAGTTCAGGTTACGGAGGGTCAGTTTGCAGCACAGTTTGCAGAGTTTTCGGTACAAGCACACGTACTAGACTGGGTAATTGGCTGAAATATGTGTGTTCGAGCAGGGGAATGAGTAACTGTGTTGGGGCTGGCATTGGGTAAGCCTGGTGTAGATACACCTCTGCTTTGCACTCAGGTAAGCACTGCAATGTGGTGTCCAGTAAGTTGACTCCGTTAGAACATTATTTGCTGAACATCGCTGGATGTCCCAACACATAAGCACTGAAAGACGTTTATGCTTCCCTCCACATAGTGTCTGAATATGTGGGATTCTGTGACAGACTGAGTGAGTGTCTTAACCTAATCTGTGAGATGCGTGGATGTGTCCGGCCCACCACCCGCCTTGCACCCACCTGCCTTGGAGATGCCGTTTCCTCATTACGTAAGATGTCCCTCGTGCTACGGATCGGGCCCCATGTCAGTGGGAAAGGCACAGTTTGACCTCTTCAGGGGGAAAACGTACAAATTTATTTGGACGACAGACCCCAGATAGGCAGGAGCACGGGCCCACCCCATTTGTACCAAAAGACTAGATGATTGATGATGATTACAGCGGGATATAAATACACTGCACTTGGATCCGAGTTCAGTTCGAGATGGATGAAGAACCTCATAGTGTAGATGATTTGCAAAGTGTGTAATGGGGTAGTTTGTCTCCAGTGGCTGATTTTTGACGTTAATGAATTAAGTCATATTCTACATTTAGAGAAACGGCTTTTAACCAAAAAAGGTATCGCAAAAATATTTAAACAAAAATAAGAGTTTCTTTAATCACCATAGGAACAGATTAGGACTTTTTCTGTCTGTGGCTCTTTGTGTCATTAGTGAAGGGCAGCATGAGGAAGTAATACTGATCCATCCATCCATCCATCCATCCATCCTCCATTCTTCCATAACCATTCATCCAGAAAAAGGTCACACTGAGCCTGGAGCCGTTTAGAGGAAGGACAGGGCACCAGGCAGGGGATTCCTTGGTCAATTTGCCAGCCTACCACAGGACACAAGGCTGGGAACACCCTGACAGGGAACCCTGTCAGTCCATCATCAGGCACGAGGCATGGGGTATGTTGGACAGGATGCTAGTCTGGCACAGGGCACTGGAGTCTGTGTTCTGACATCTTCTCCGGGGTGTAACTCTGCTTTGTACTCTATTCTGCCTGGGATAGGCTCCAGGCCCCCTGATCCTGCTAAAAGATGGATGGATGGATGGATGGATGGATGGATGGATGGATGGATGGATGGATGGATGGATGGATGGATGGACTGTGTATTGTCTGGAGACTGTGTTATGAAAGCCATTCTTTGCACTGGACATTTATTGGATTGGTAATATTGGGTCAGCTGGAATCAATTTCTATCTTATTGGTAACCCTATATATACGGATTACTCTTCCACTTTGGACGAAGGCAATTCACTCAGGTCATTACTCCTGTTCTCAGCGGTCTGGTGGCACCTAGACCAGTGATATGCGTAAGAATTCTTCTCACCGTGGGGGAAGTCAGATCTTCGGGTGTCAATAGATCGATTACTCTGGGCCCTACTGATTTTATTTCGTCTAACTCACACAGTCCAGCAGATGGTTTGCTACCTAAAAGTTTGCCAGTTGATGTGTATCCTGCACCAGAGCTGCTGGATTATGATAATAATCATAATCACGATGATTTTGACCAATATTGACATCATGATTATCTACCACGATTATTTCCCACAATTACTCTTGACTGCAGAAACATTGTATTTATTGAATCTTAATAATGAAACTTATGCACTTACATTGAAATTGAATTGAAACAAAATTATAATTTTAATGATATAACATATGTTGAACTTGTATGTATTTTTTAAATGAATAAATTAATTATACTGAATTGAACTGTTCTCTGAGGTGTAAAAACACTAAACTTGATTTTTATTCCCAGCTATACATATTAAAGTCCACCGCTTAGTCCACAGATATAAAAAGTGCAAATTAAAGATTTTTAGCAAGAAAAACTAATTTGTTTACAGGATCAGGCTTCAGTGATGCACGATGGCACGAGACAATATTTCCAGCTGTGCTAAATAAATAATATGTCATGGCGTCCGTTATATCTCGGTGTTTTTGAGAACTTGGCAGATACGTGGTTGCATTATAGAGGATAACTTAACGGACAACTGCGTTGCAGAATGAGTTGCTTTTTGTTCACATACTGTTTGGTAATAGACCACTTTATGATTAAGCTTTACTGTAAGTGGTTAAATAAACTGGTCTTGTTGCCTTGTGGTGCAGACACGGCTTTGAAACATATTCTACAAATTAAGGTACTTTTCGGCCGTGAAAGTGTTATGCCTGCTGTGCTGCAGGGAATTCGCTAACAGCGTTTTGGGAGGGGCAAAGCGCACCGCTGAAAAATTTGTTCTGGATTTATTGCGCAAGATAAAGTAGGGCATCGTTTCAATATGAGATGCAAACAAATATCGTTTTTCTCGATTATCATTTTTTCATAATCTTGGGAAGCCATAATTGTAATCGTGATTCAAATTCGATTAATTGCACAGCTCCTAGGATGTAAGCTGAAAGTATATGTGACCTGCTGATCCCTCAGATACATAAATGCAATAAGGAATAGAAAAAAAAATTGAGAAGCTCCCTAAGCATGTAGTTAAAATGTTGTTTTTAATGTGACATAATGTTTTACCTTTAATAATTTTGTAGCTAATAGTAAAAATATGAATGTGGGCAGGCACATGAACCAGTGTACTGTTCATGTGTAAAAACCAAGATGATTTTCACAGATGATAAGTGACTTAAGGCGCAAATTCACATGCAGCTTTAAAAAAAACCTGCTTTACCAGGTGGACGCAGAATTCGCCTCCTCTCCTCAGAGAAGAATCCGGAAAATGCTTGGAAGCATCCCCAGGAGTCATCACATAAACACATACCAAACTTCATACAAACTTCCCATGATGCACGAGCACTTATTGAGTTATAGCATGCAGTTATAATCAGCAGACGCTTTAAGCCTTTCGGATATTAAAATCCAGTTGTCCCCCCTTTGAAGTGGCCTCCATTTGTTGCTCTCCTTCCTCAGGGAATTTTTCATTCCTAGCAGCAGTCGCATTGCGAGGGATTAGGCATGTGGTACGGACAGGACATGGAGTCAGACGCAGCCTGCGAAAGCTGCACTCTGTGTACTGAACGCTTTGTGACTTCTTGACCTGGGCATGTAGTGCTCAGAATTAATTACCCGAGACTGAAGAATGCCATGTTCTATCCACACTTTAAGCGAAGGTCAAGGACGGTTCCAGAACTTTTGGTATTGAAAATCTGTATCGCTGTCTTGTTAATCTCTCACGTCCACGCCGACAGTAGGAAGAGGAAGTCTGCCGCTTAACAGCGGTGACTGTTGGCCTGGTGACACTAAGGCTGAGATTTCAGGCAGAAGTCAGATCTTGCATTGCATTGCATTCTGTTTATTTTAAGGGTGAAAGGAGGAGCTATATTTAGAGTGGCAATAGGCGACATTCAGAGAGGTACACGCCCGGTAAGACTGCGAGGTAAGCGAGCAAAAAAGCCGCCTCTTGCTACAGCAGTGGCCGCTGACAGCAGCCGAGTCTCTAATCCGCAACTCCGCACTCCGATAGCATGCGCCTCTGTCCCCCGTCATCTCCAGCTCTGCATAAGCTGTCTACTGACAGCTTTTGAGTCCAAATTCATAGATTTTTGCGTTACTTGAATGTTTTTAGTGTGGAAAGATAAAAATAGAGGGAAAAAAAATGAAACAAGTTACATAACTGCCGTGGATTACTGTGGGTTAGAAGTGTGTGAATGGTGACTGTAATGAGGTTCTTGTTGGATTTTAAGGGGCATATTTGTCAGCTATCATGCCAGGTGTCTGAAAAGTAAATCACAATTCATTTGAACTCTTGCCACATTTAATATATTGCATGGAAATACAAACACAACACGCAATATGAAATTTTAAAGTTATTTCACGAAAAATGTCACATTCTACCACGTGGCACATTTCTTGTGTTATATCACCATTCCAGCTTTGTTCAATCAGCAGTTCAGTCGCTGCAAATTCATTTGTTAAACTGGATTAACATTAACTTACATGATAAGCACTGTCTACAATGAGTCTCTTCATTCACTGTGTCTCTCCAGGCCCCGATTACATCAAACAGCGGTTTGCCGACCCCATGGAGATCAAGGAGGTCACTGAGGAGAAGAAGGAGAAGTGTCCCTCGGGGAGCCCCCATTTCTACCGGAAGGGCACGACCCCGACTCACTCCCCTGCCCACAGCCCTGAGGCCTCCCCAGCCCCCTCGCCTCACACCACCAAGAAGAAGCCGCCCCAAGTCAACAGCAGCTTGGGCAGACAACCGAGCAGAGACGAGACGTACTCCTTCGGCCCAAATCCCCCCGCCGGCCCCCCCAGGGCCGCCTCCCGGACGTCGTTCAGGCAGGAGGCCATTCCCCAAAAACCCCCCAAGAAGGACGAGCCAACAGCCAACTCAGTGAGTCCCGGCAACGGGCAGGTGCCCTCGCAGTACCATAGCTACCACGTGATGGCCGAGGTGACGCTGCCCCTGGAAGAGCCACGGGAAGATCTGCAGGTGTCTCAGGCCCCGAAGCAGTTCGGGCTGCCGGCCTCTAAACCCATCCTGGCATTGCCGGCTTCCAAAGAAAGCGTGCCTGAGGCGAAACTCAGGAAACAGGAATCTCTCAAGCCAAAGAGTCTTGTAGAAATGAAGAAAGGCAGTATGGAGATCAGCAGTGACGTGGAGGAGGAGGAGGAGATGGTGAGTGCTGTGTTGGGGCTTCTTCAACGCTCATCTAAGCGGGTTCCTCCAGGGTTCCTTAACCTCTTTTATGATGCCAGCTTGATAAGTGCCCTTTGCCTCATTATCAAGGCAGTGACCTTACCTGTCACATGCATTACCATGTGACCCTGAGTAAGGAAACGGCCAATAAGAGTCAGGGTTGCAAATCCAGAATCGGGGTTCAGTGCTATAGGACATGTAGGCATAGATCCCAGCTAGAACACTTCCTTTTTTATGTCACCTGATGGCGACACAACATGTGGACCAAGCAGATGAGTTCTGACCTGCAGAACAGGGCTGCTGATTCACCACTGAGTGTCTCGACGAGGTCCTAAACTTTGCAGGTGTTTTAGGGACTCGCTGAGCCTGCATTCTCATAATGCATGTCACTCTGGGTAGGAGCGTCGACGAATGTAAACTTCATCAGCACAAAAAACATCAAGATGACAGGAACTGTTCCCCAAATCAATTAGTTCCCCAAATCGACAGTGCAATTAGACAAGACATTTGAAACAGATGGGTTGTGTAAGGGATAAGGTAAGGTAGATAATGGATTAGATATAGAGTTAAAAGTCCAATAGGTGTTATCAGATTTATAGAATGACGTGCCTAGCCCAGTAGGCAGGGATGTGGGTCTTAGATGGGAACCAGGTTGGCAAAGTGATGTCACGACTGGGCCCTTGAGCAAAGCCCCTAACCCCCTATTATTTCAAGGACAGACACAATTTTGTCAATTGTACATGACATTTGATAAAGGTATCTGGTGCATTAATAATACTAGAGGTCATGTTGTCTGTGTTTGTACTGTGGTAAAGTCATGAAGAACCATTATTAATGTTAGTAATAAGTGCATCTGAAGCCATTTGTTAGAGGGTGCTGGTGCCTACTCAGTAAGGTCCATTTTACGTGATTAGATAGACAGACAGACAGAAGAAATACTCTGTTAAGTTTCCATGCCGAGTTTTAGAAATAGAACATCGTGCTGAACTGTTTGTATTTTGTGTGTTTTTTTTTTTTGTATCTGCAGGGACCAAACTCAATTTTGGTTGCCCTTGTAATGCTGTTGAATATTGGCCTAGCAATTATTTTTGTCCACTTCCTGACATGACAAAGTTGCATCCTGGGTAAGTTTTATCTGCATGGCTGCTCAGAGCAGCACCTATCGACAATTTAAATATCCGTATGAAACCTTTAGCAGTTTTTACACAAAAAAATGCCTCCATCTGCCTTAATATACTGTGACTCTACATAATTACTTAACCTTTGAACTTTTTTCGCCCTTCAGTGGAGTCATGACAGCTAGCAGCAAGCGGCCTGAAGCTCTGCACCTAAAGAAACAAAATGGCGGCAGTCAGCCTCAGACACGGTCAAAGAAAGACTGGAATTGGCGAGGAACACAGGAGTAAGATGAGATGTGGAGCATTCAGGCGGCGGCTGGCCAGCTCCTTGCCCGTGATCTGTGGCTAGTTTGGGTCCTGTGAAAAGTGTAGCAAGTGGCCGTGTTGATTAAAAAAAAAAATAAAAAAATTACCTGATTTAAAATCAACAACAACAAAAATAACCCACAGAAATCTGCTGATTGAAGCCGTGAACAGTGTGAAGTGCACAGGGCCCGTTCCAGCAACAGAGAGAGAGAGAGAGAGAGAGACTTACCTGGAAATATCCAGCAATGCACTTTTAGCTGACGGAGGCTGACAGCTGCCTTACTATTTTGCCATGTGACATTCTAGCGGGGAGACGTGGGGCTGCACCTGCCAGAGGAATTTGTTGAGATGACCGTGCATTGGGCAGGTGGGGGGGAGCTCCCACCTCTCCCGCTGAGGAAAACCACGTCACCCCCCACAGCCCTCGGTTCCGCCTTATTCCATCTCCAGCTCGCCCTAACGTGCCCCAGATTCGCCACACCCTTTGCATGGTACACTACTTTACTATTTTTATTCTTTGTTTGCTGTTTTTTTTCCCCTACGTTTGGATTATCAACTGTACACACATCTAAACATTTTCTCGGAGCATTACAAGTTCACGTTGAAGTTTTGAATCCTCAGCCTTTTTGGTATCATAACACCATAACAACCAATCATATTCTGATTGTAATAAAAGTGCAATATGTTTTATTTTTTTAAAAAAAGAGGGATATATTTTGACACTAAAGGGTTTCTAGTTGTTATTATAACTGTCATAGGAATTACATTTAATTTCCTTTATTTAGAAATATCATATTACGCAGAGTGTGTGGAGCCTCGCTTAAGGAGCTTACAGGGAGCTTCAGCAGACAATTCAGGATGCAGCCGGCACACGACGAGACTGAATGCTGACAAAGTCTTATCCTATTTATTAATTTTGAGAATACTAATGCTAATAAACTATGCTGTGATGTCGTAACATAAGCATCGCATATCGTGCATGAGAATTCTTATGTTTTTGGGTTTTTTTTTTTTGAGAGAGAGAGAGAGTTGTTTGCCCCTTTTGACGAGGCGGGGGGCCGCCGGAGCCAGGTAGCTTGCTGGCTCAGGAGTGGCGCTCACGCGCATGTCCGCGAGGCGGGAAACACAGCGCGTTCTGCTGCATCCCTCTGCCCAAGACATTCAGGTAGCGGCACTGGAGATGAGCAACTGATGCCTTTAGAGTCCTTAACCGTCCTGCTGTTTACCTCGAAAAAAGAAAAAAAACAATGGAGAAGAATGCTTAAGATGAAGGGATGTGTCTTAAAGTTTAAAGTTTGCAAGCAGACTGGCTGTTCATAATCATTAGTAACGTCCCTCTTCGCTGTAAGCGCCGTGGCAGCGTGTGTCTCTGTGTTACTGAAGCATTTCGTCTCGTGATTACTTTACGAGGAGGATGCATGTGCGCACGCATGTCCGGTGATATGATGAGGGTCTAGCAGGGGAAAAGCAAGTAGCTTCGATGTGGTTTAATTTAACTAATAATGTGCATGCTTGAATGGCGTGTGGTTGCTGTAAAGTGCTATGTGTCGGTGCTGGGGAAGGTGTGCAGGTGTCTGTGGTCAGGGTGTCCTGCATGTATGTTTTAACTGCTAACTGGTGACAGACCCTGTGACTGCAGGGGCAATGCAGAGTCTGACCCCGTATTTCACTTCATGACATACATATCACTCCCCTCCAGTCTGAACACAAAAATGCATAGTAAGGTTAGGGGGTTTTAACACAGCATAGGGATGTTTTTGGAAAAAGCAACAAAGCAAAGCATGCTGGGATTGTTTATATATAGATTATATACAATTTGTAAGCATTTTTACAGAGCACAATCGAGAATCTGGTACTAGCTGGTCTTTTTTAAGATGTGCACAGCTGCATTTGACTATAATGCTAACTTGTTCTTAATGGATAAATGTGACATTCACACCACGTGGTTTTGATGTGTCCGGTTTCTGATGCCATCAATGGAACATCACCACCTTCTGGACGCCGGAGGCGGTCCGCGGCCTCATTTCAGGGGTTTGCCGCTGAGCCCGACGCACGGACGGCACCTCAGAGACACTGTCGAGCCAAGCTGCAAACCGCAAGCCTCGAACCCCGCAAAGCCCAGAGAACTTCTGTCGTGTTCTTGGAGACGGACTTCCGTGCAAAATAAAAACTTGTCGCAACTTGAGCTCTGTGGTTTTTCTCCTCCGCACCCGTAGCAGAGCACGGCAGTACATTTGCGGTGCCGGTTTTGAGCAGATTGATGACATCACCAGCAGGCAGTGGGCAGGCCGCCTCATACCACTGCGGTCTCGCCCGGAGTGGACCGCAAACGAAACGCAAATCGGTGTCACGCTATGTGAGCTCACCTTACTGGAAAATCAGATGTCATTAAGGTCAGTGATTAAAAGGAAACCATTAATATACACCAAGTCCAGGGCAGAGTCCTCAATACCCTTCGCATGGGAAGTTCCTGTCTAATCACAGGCATTATTTAATCTTGATGGGAGTCTAAGTGTGCTTTAAAATGTACCTCTCTCTCCTTAAATCCCAGCTAGAGAGGCCCTGTTACCCACAAGCTTTAAGAAGCTTTATCAGGTCATGACCCTGCTATGAAAAATACGTCAAACGTCCGACACGAAGGGTCCTGTGACCCTTTACAAGGCGCCCTGCTCATGAGTGCAGGGCAGGAAAAGACTCTCAGGCCTGTTACCAGGGGAACCAATCCTGGTGCAATTAGAGTATAATACCACTGCTTGACATTTACTGAGCAGAGACCACTGTTCTCCAGCTGCTCGGTGGCCAACAAACAGAATTTGTTTATGAAGGTTTGTACCTCATGTTATGTGTAAATGATTCAGATATATCTGTAAATAAAATCCAGATACTTCATGCCCCTTGCCCAGTGCATTCTGGGACATGTTCCAGCTTACCGTGACCCTGTACTCAATAATCAACTAGTGAAGGTGGATCATGCAGGATCTAACCCTGAAACAATACTCCGAAATATATGAAGATATCTCAAACTGACATGAACGTATTTTGAGGAAATTGAATTTCGCCCATAAGCAAAGCTCTGAACTGCAACGTGTATGAATGACAGCTATAAATCAGTTGGAATAAGTGTAACAGGAGGCGCAGCCTTGACCCTGAGAATCCTACCCACTGTCGAGCATCACAGAGGACTAATAACGCGGCCCCTTTAACACATCAGCAACAGCAGCAGGTGTGTGAGCGGGCCGATCGCGCGAGGTCACCAGTCACCATTCAGCTGCTTCGGAATGTTGCCAGTGTGACGTTTGTGCCGGGAAGAGACTTGGGAATAAAAAACATTTAAGATATTTCACATTTAAGAACACTTCTATGAGTGTGAATTCTTTTGTTTGCCGTATAAACTAGTTTAATTATCAATTAAAAGAGCTACATATTGTGGGCTGGAATTCTAGCTAAACTGTCGCGTTTGATGTGGAAAAATACGTCACCTAAAGTCTCCTTTTAAGCTATCATTTTGTTTTAGGTACATAAGTTCTGTGCCAGTGAGCAGCTCCAGCAAAGACCTCTCCAGTGAAACGCTAAACCGACTCAGCCACTTAAAGAGACACACTTCTGGGTGTTTCCAAAACTGGACCAGTGCTGATAAGCAGTGACAGGATATCGCCGGCGATGAAGCAGTCGCTCAGACATCATTAACAAGTAGATCCCATTTCCACACTGAACATGATTCACCGGCTGAAATTCTCCCCCCCCCATTCATTTCCATATGAGCCTCTCCCATATGATTTCAACCTTTTAAGCTAAAGTTAAGTTTCATTGATTAAAAATCTTGTACATACAGCGGCAAGTGTGTCAAGTTAGTAGAGTTTCCTAATTTTTAACATTTTGCTTTGCACTGTTAAAATGGTTTCTGGTAATTAAGAGTTTATGTACTATAAGGTGCGGGTGGGGATCTTCTCTCATTGGCTGATCTCCTTCTAAACGCCAGGCTCTGGTTGGCTCATCACGATTTGGGTCATGTTATTAATCAGCATCCACAGTGAATGATTTAAAATAGGCACTCCTTATATTAGGCTACATTAATCATACTTACATATATGTTGTGTTTGAGGGCACATAATATAATCTATTATATTTGATAGCAGTTAAAAACATATCGCAATTTAATGATTATCTTAAGTTATGTTTGTTTATTGAGATATGGGATGCAAACCATTTTCATAGACCAAGCACATCAGAGTATTTGCAGGCATAAAATGGATAGACAGTAAATGGAATATTAAAATTATAGTAACTGCAATATATACACTTTGTTATATAAACACTTTGTTGTGATGAATTGTCAAGTGAATGTCACTTCTGTTTGCAACACTAACACAGAATAAGACTGCTCAGCTTGTGTAAAATGCTCTTGCACCAGGTGAAGTAATCATTAATAATACTCCAGCAGGAGATGTAGTGTGGATATAGTGTAGAGTGACTATTAATACTCCAGCAGGGCATGTAGTGTTCTCTTGGATTATGTGGAGTAACAATTAATACTTTAGAAGGAGGTGTAGGGATCTCATACACCATGTGGAGCATCAGTAAATACTCCAGCAGGGGATGTAGTGTTCTCTGGCACCATTTGGAGCAATAATTAATATTCCAGCAGGGGGTGTTGTGTTCCAAGCTAATCAAAAGCCAAGATATCTTTTATTGTTTGCTTCGGATATATGATGGATGGAATCATACACTGAGCTGAAATGTTGTTTTTGTTGGTCTTTCAGTGCAAAGGTAATAAAGTAATAAATACAGGTACAGAACTTTGGCATTGAGTCAGAATGAGAACTAGCGATCTTCTCACTTTAGCTGACAGTCAGAGTATGGAAAAGTTCGTGTCTAAGAGAATGAGATTAGCGGACTAAAATACTAAACATTTCACTTAGAAATAGACGTTGGAATCCTTCCTCCCTGCAGTAATGTGTTCAGTGCACATGCTGAAACCCAGGGTCCTCCTGTTTATTTTGGCCCACTTGTCCAAAGCATGGGGGGGGGGATTTCAGGATGGAAAGGCATGGACCACTTGTGGCACTGCTCTCAGATCACCATGATGAGTTCATGGTGAGGTGCTGCCCTTTCGGGGCTCTGAAAACAGCCTGACATGCCCTAAGTATGCTAAGCAATACTGCCCCTCTCCTAGCTGATGTCAGGGCTGAGCCGCGTCAACAAAGGAAGCTGCCACTCTACTAATTCTCGCAGTTACTGCATTACAATTATCCTACTATTTTGAGAGGAACATTATTTTACTGAAAATCTGATCGCCTCTTTCCTTTTTGCCAGTTTGTCAAATTCTCAAAGTGATATTATAGACCAACTGTCCCCACCCAACTTGGTTTACTGTATTGGCAGGGCCCCTCCCCAAAATTTGCCATCATGGGAGAGTGGACCTTGACTTTGTGTTGCTGTTGTTGATAGAATCTGGGGACTCCTGTTACAGACGGGAGGGATTTTGTTTATTATTGGGTTTTAATTTATCAAAGCATCAGGCAAGATTACAGCATTTTAGACACTGGAAATAACTCAGCACTTACTCAGTAAATCCTGCAATGAATAGCTTTACTCCTGTCATAAAGACCAGCTTCTCTGCATGAATTGTTATTATTATTCATTAGGATTTATTTTGGTGGGTTAGTAAGCTGGTTATACAACCTTACCCATTCCCCCCCGGAGGAGTCGGTTTGCTACTTGACCCCACCCCCCAAGTGCAGAAAAGGAGCTGGTTCAGAAGGATTGCACTAAAATAGTGGTGAGCCTCAGACAGAGGTGATCGCTCTGCATCATTTTCACACGCAGGAAGAAGAATCTGGAAGGTCAGGGCTGATTGAAGATACTACATTTCATAGTCATAATTTTCCAGTTTTTTAAAAGATTACAAACCACCAGCACTCTATCTGCATGGGTATCAACTTGACTCAAGCTCCTTATTTCCTTATTGAGTGAAGCACTCACAGAGTTTCAATCCCAGATGAAGACGATGTTCTTTCAAATGTATCTCTGCATTAAGAGAACATACTGTGTGATCGGTCAGGTCGACTCAATGATTGCACACACCTGTCTGCATTAAAAATAAACATGTTATATCATGATATGGCTAATAGCCTGTAAAGTGGATCTGCATAGTGCTTCAGGTGTTCCAGAAGTTCTGGAAACTTCTAGATGCAATTCCAGACCATATTCCTAGGCCACTTCTGAGAGTTGGGGTTTCCAGTGAAATTCTACTATTTTGCACTTTGGTTGCATTTATACGAATAGAAAAAAGAAAAAAACATCTCAGTGGAATTTGAGTCTGCAGATCTTTGCTGTAGCGATACGGGATCTGTGCTGATTTCTTTCTGTGTGGCGTATGAGTGACAGCGGGAGGCGGGACCAATCAGGACAACGATGACCCTGACTCAGCCCTCAGCCAATCAGAGAAGGGCAGTACTGCATATTACTGAAATCCCTTCACACAATGAGCATCTTCCTCTTTTGCGAGGACCTTAAATAAAGTGTCTTTCCGATCACACCTGGCGACGTGCGGCGGATACACGCCGAACACACCACTGCCTGCTTTAGTGTTTTAAATGATAACACGACTTTATTTTTGGTTTCGGTGTCACTAACAGTAAAGATGAGGCCAGCAGATTGATGCTCCTTTGATGAAAAGGGAACAGCCTTTGTTTGCCCAGACCTTTGATCAGTGCGGTATTTATGTAAATGCTTATGCTCATAAATATTGCATTTCAAGCTGGCTGGCTCAGTGGGAGATGCTGGCAGTGAACACCATCAGGGCTGCCAGTTTGAATCCCACTGCCGTTCCCCATGTGCGGGGTCTGTGTCACATCCCTGCGTTACCCGACTTTCCTCCTTGCAGTCTGCAGACGTGCTGTTGGACTAACTGGTGACTCCAAGCTGACCTTTATATGTGCCCTGTGACAGACCGGCCTCCCATTCACAGTCTACTCTACCTTGTGCCCTGTGCTACAGGCAACTCTGACCAGGAGAAGTGGATAGAAGATGGACTTTAATAATGAACCAAAATTAAATTTTGTATTTTAGAAAAATTTATCCCCAAGATTATACAGTAATAGTACACCCCCTAGATCTAAGACTCTGACACGTTTAAGAGGGAAATATTACCAACTTATTTTAAAAAGATTTTTGTCTAAACTTTTTATTAAAATATCCAAGAAAGATTAGCTAGTCCTACTCCAGAACTCCTAAATTCACTCCTTAAGGAGCATTGGTCAATTAACAATTAACTGAACACAGCAAAACGCATTTTCAAGAACTATTTGTTCGATGTTTTCCAGTATACAATAATTGCAGTTATGTAATTATTCATCTTAATTGATCTCTTTGATTAGCTCGATGGGAAAAGCGACCGTATGAGGTTCTGCGATGGAGTGTGCACTGGGAGAACTGGAAGTCAGGGTGAGAGAGAAGGGCTGCTGGTCTTTGATATATTGCGAAATAGTCGAACGAAAGGTAAACTAAGGCCAGCCAGAAATGAGAGTGCTAACTTCCCCCCCCCCCGATCTGGTCGCGTAAGCGGTTTCCCCGGATGAGATGGCAGTTCTCTGTGTGTATATCCGAGACGCTGCCGTGACAGACGTCATGAATCACGCAGGCGAGTCACTGTTTGGCGTGATATATCAGCTGCGTGTTTATGTTCACGCTTTACGTCCCCAGCGCAGCGCAAACCCAGGGGGTGGTCAGCCGGCGCCCTGAATAAACCTGGCAGGTGATTCAAAATTCCCATATTTTGGGCCACATGTGAGAGTGACACCCTGCCTTTTAGTCCAAGAGGGCGTCCGGACTACCCGCTTCAAAGGGAAGGCCAGCTCATACGCCCTACACTCCCCCCGTCTTGTCAGCATTTCACATTGGAGAAAAAGCCCCCCCCCCCAATCCAGGGAGTGGCATGATTTTGGCTTTACTGAGAGACCGTGGACTAACGCCATACTTACACAAAGTACATAAATGAACCAATAAATATTAACAGCACACAGTGGCAATGAAACAGTCGTACTGATATTTAATATATAGTTCAGCTGTAACCAAATGAGATCTGAGATTATTAGCATTAATATTAAACTATTAATATTTAACTACTACCTATTAATATTAAAATTAAAAATAGGTTATTTTTAATATCTGAAAGTAAACCAGCAGTTTATAGGTAGTTTTAATGGTAGAACCTCTCTGCCGTAGCCATTATGCACTTTGTATTGGACGGCAAACTGGAGACGTCTTTTCTGCCAAATTAACATTAAACGTCTATTTTTTTTTATCCGTCTGCAGGGTGATTGTCCTGCTACCTGTTTATAAATAAAAAGTAAAAAATAAATCAAACAATGAGTACAGTGTAAAGAGTTATACGACCGTCACAGTCCCTGGCTGAAAGGTCACGCCTGAGAGTGTCACGCTGCCGAGTGCAGTAATGTCACTCTACCCCGGCCATTCCTACAAGGGGCCCCCTTTTCACAGTTTCATTTTTATTTACAGCCTTTTCTGAGGATCGTGTGCTTGGAACAGATGCGATAGAGATTCCCTCGGGTGGCTATAAGAGTCTGTGAAGTCGACTCCAGCCCCTCTGACTGTGTTTCTGTCCCACAGATCTGGCAAGAAGCTGCCACCGGGATAACATTCCGGCTAAAAGCGGATTTGAAAAAGGAGTCATGAGAAAAAAGGCAGATTTTCCTACGCAGCTACATTGCACCAACCAGAGAGAGAGAGGAGAGAGACTGACAGAAACACTGGCCACGGTCGTGTCAGACTACACGCGTGGGTCATGTTTCACCAGTCATCAGTTCTGTCTTATAAAAGGCCTGCTTGTGAGTCTATATGTCTGTGAGACTGTGTGTTTGTGAGCCTGTGAGTCGGGGAGCATGCAAGCCTGTGAGTTTAGGTGTCTTGAGCATGTGAGGCCGTAAGCCTGTGAGTCTATAATTCCATGTGTCTTTGAGTCTGTGAGTCTGGGAGCATGCAAGCCTATGGGCCTGTGTGTCTGTGAGACTCTGAGTTTATATGTCTGTGAGCACATGAGTCTGTGAGTCTGTAAGTCTGTGATTCCATGTGTCTCTGAGCCTGTGAGTCTATAATTCCTTTGAGTCTTTGAGTCTGTGAGTCTGGGAGCATGCAAGCCTAGGGGCCTGTGTGTCTGTGAGACTCTGAGTTTATATGTCTGTGAGCACATGAGTCTGTGAGTCTGTAAGTCTGTGATTCCATGTGTCTCTGAGCCTGTGAGTCTGTGATTCCATGCGTCTGTGAGACTGTGATTATGTGAACATGTGAGTCTGTGATTCTATGTGTCTCAGAGCCAGTGAGTCTGTGATTCCATGCGTCTGTGAGTTTGTGAGACTGTGAGTTAATGTGTCTGAAAGCGAGTCTGTGATTCCATGTGTCTGTGAGCCTGTGCATCTGTGAGTCCATGTGTGTATAAGCCTGTGACACAGACTTGTAAACATATTATAACAACAATATTTGAAATTTATGGAGGAGTGATGTAATGGTCAAACTGAAAAAGGGGTCACACAGCAAATAGTCACACTCAGTCACATTCTACCCCACGTCACGGTGCGTTACCTGTATAACACCAGCACAGAATATCGTTTCTTCTGGGGCTTTACTGCTCAGAACAGAATATCTTTGCTGATCAAACCTGTAATCATGTAATCATGAGCTACAGGGGACGCTGATATAAAAATGATAATTGAAATTACTATGAATTAAAATAAATGTAGCCATTAAAAAGCAAATAATAGAAGTCCAATAAATTTTTATTTTTGCACTAAGGTTATTTTAAGAGCCATTGTGATCATAAAATGACGAGTTATATCCAGGGTGATATTAATTAAAAAGAAAATGCTTATTTCACATTTATGTTATTGGTGTTTTCCTGTGTAGCATTGCTGTCTAAAACCTGCAGTGTTGGGGGGTTTGAGTCCCGCTTCTGTTAGTACCCCACCCAACACTGTATAATGCTACCCTCCCCAATAGGAAGAAGCCCATGTCATGCCCCCCCCCCTCCCCCAGCGAGCCAATTCAGCACAGACAGGCTATCATGGCAGGCTGTCAGGCCCCTGTTTAACATTACACAGCAGCTGCTGGCTGCCACATGGGCTCAGCAGGTTTCCTTCCCACCTGGGGCGGGCGGGGGGGGGCGGGCTTCCTTAATTAACCCAGCTCCCCCCCCCCCCCCCCCCAAAGGCCATTATGGACACACTGATAACTCGGCAGGGTCAGTGCTCCAGAATCATCCTTCCGGAGGGCACCTGCCCCTGTCCATCACCAAAAGGGGTGGGGGTGGGGGGGGGAGGGGGCACTAAAGGCTAGCAGCCATCTCATCAGTGGGGACTAAAGTCTGCACTTAGCCGGAAGCTTCCATGATTAGGGACACCGCGAAGGCTGAGCCAACAAGGATGACACCTCTTAGCGCCGATGTCCAGGGCAGGTCAATCCTATAGGCGATATAGGTGGCTGTGTAAGGTGCCACATTCTGGGGGGGCACTGACTGACAAGCCAATTTCGCTTTGCTTTGGATCGGGGTGCCAGCGCTGATGCTGAACATCGGCTAGGAATAGCACTGCAGACTCGTTTGGCCAAAATCTTCCAGAAAGTTGCTCAAAAGACAATGTTTGTCAATGTTCTCTTACTCAGAGGCAGGGCAGTGACACTTTGACGCGAGGATCTCTGCCAAAGAAACGTGACATTAATCGTCAACATTTTAAAATTTTACAATAACTTAATGAGTGAACATCAATTCAAAACCAGATTAGACTCAATTCTAAGACATTACACTTAGCATTAGGGAACCAGAGGTATTTTATGAGGTATATTATTATCTCACATCATTTATGACCACATGTTAACCCCTGCACAACATTTCATGTGACTGTGATGAAGGCAATTGTGCCTTACATGGCAGTTACACAGTAGCTTATATACCTGCCATACTTCGACATGGGCAGTGTGGTAGTTCAGTTCTTAGCTTCTGCAATGTGCAAGGAGTTTGCATGCTATACCCATGTCATGCAGGTTTTGTTCCTTAACCTTGAGGTAGGCTAACTGATGTCTGTAAATTGTAATGGAGGGCGAGTGTGCCCAGTGAGGTGTTCCAAAGTTGTGTGCCCTGTACAGCCCTGTTTCAGATAACGGAAGATGAATAAAACAATAACAATACAGTTATTTGTTTCTTATGGTGTCAAGCTACTATTTCTGCAAAATATCTGGCTGCCTTGTGCAGAGGTGAAAATCCCAATATCGTCAAAGGGCCTTTGCTCATTTATTCTGCTTGAAATGAAACAAACACAAGCCAAACTCGTTGTTCTGAAATACGCCTGAACTTTGCGAGGGATTGAAGATTACCCAGCACAAGTTCCTTGGCTCATAGCGCCCCCCTGTGTTAGCTATGGGCCAACACCACACCGCCATTCCTGTCATTACAGCTGCATAGACTAGTGACCGACCGTAAATCATATACTACACATGCCTGCAGGATAATCGAAATACACCTGTGTTTTACGTCAGCTAAATGTTTCTCTTTTTGTGTGTAATCATCCTATTTAATTCTAATGCTCCAAATCACCAATCTTGTAGTTAACGAAGCTTGTTTATTATTTATTTTTACAGTTTTCTCACCAGCTAATGAAACCACGAAAAGCGTGGACATCACACGAGGCACTGTATGTTCTGCTGACATCATTGCCCACCCACACCTCAATCCCTTAAAATAGCAGCACATGGCCGTTAGTCATAATACTTTCCCAGATAAATATAAAAATAAGCTATAAACTATCGCTGCATTGTCAAACGTGGGATGAGTGTTCGTGAGTCAATGCTCTAAGACTCAAGATAGAAGGAAATATTGATTTGATCTGTGTAAGGAATACATCTTAAGACATCAAACTTTTGTGGCATCATTTGTACTGCTATTTTAATTACAAACCTCTAATTTTTAACAGCAGATGTCAGGTTATATGCAGTCATTGCTAGAATGAAAACAGTAAGTTCTTTAATTAAATGAGGCAGGGAATTCAGCTTGAATAGAGACCAAGTTGCAATGACGACACGATGAACCATTAATGTGCAATTAACATACATCAAGATCCAAATTAGACTAACTTGAGTGACTAGGCTGGACGCGAGTGTGCGCTAGTGCGCCTGCGAATTGAAAACGGCTCCCCCTAAACTCCGCTATAAGGGAAAAAATCATGTAACTTTAGTTCCGATCATAAAACAATTTAGATGATACACAACAAAATAGTTTAGATTAGATTAGTTTGGATTAGATTAGATTACAATAGATTACATTCATTATATTAGATAGATAGATAGATAGATAGATAGATAGATAGATAGATAGATAGATAGATAGATAGATAGATAGATGCCAATTTTGCTAATTGAATATCTGAAATTGACACTAAATAAATCAAAAGGATTGAGCTATTACAGACAATATTAAAATGTCTTTGGAGCATTATTTTAACCTTATGAAAGCCGATAATACAGATGGATGCCTATGATCACTAAACCACTGCTAATTCTTCATCGTATTTTAATTTATTATGGGAAACAAGTAGAGAAAAGAACTGTGCATCTTGCAATAACCGGGAACCAAACCTTTCAAGTCTTTGTAGACGGAAGAAAATAGTGACGTACCGCCCGGGTGGTCTTCCGGGTAGCTCGGGCCGACACATAAGAAGCCGTCGCTACGGGTAATTCTGGCAGCGAGGTAATTTCCCTTAAACTGTTCTCTAATTATGCTTCTTGTGTTTTATTGAGTTTATTGTGATTTTGTATTTTAACAGTAGGCTCTAGAATAGTATATATTTGAAGCTTTTTTAAGTCTCCCAGCAGACTAACCGTAATTATGGTTGGACCCGAAGACAGAAAATCGCCACCAGAATTCTGCCTGTGTTTGTATAAAAAGTGATATTTCAATATATTATACTTTTGCAACTGCCAAGGCGCATACGGCGTAGTGCACTCTGTATTGTACGTGCTTCGTTGGAAAGACAGACTGTGCCTTTCGTCGTTTTCCCGACGTCCCCATTTCCACCTTTGTACAAAGCCTGCCTGTTTTATAATTAGGCTGAGTCTAGCTACCGGTAGCATTTTAATCGATGCACCCTGTGTTGCGGAGGCAGTCGTTACCCATAACCTGCTGTGGATACGTTTCGGGCCACTTTTCGCCTTTAAATCTAATTTTCATCTTTCTTGTTGCTATGATATGTTAAGACATTTGGTTGGACATCTGGTCCGTAACTTGATGTTTGTGGAAATTCAACCGTACTACAATTGGCACCTAAAATGGATCAGAAGTACAGCCATAAGTATTAGTTCACCACGCTGTTGCTTTATTACATTTACTTAAGATTCATTGAGGCCTGCTTATTTATGCTCTAAATACTGAACCCATAAAGCACAGAAAAAGACCAGGTGTTGGGTCCTATTGTGCAACCTGAATGTCCTGGATATTGCTGCTGTTGCTGTATGGCCATTTGAACATAATTTTATACAGTTCATGGTCTTATGTGGTGCCAGGAAAATGTCATTCTTGTTGGCCTCTAAGTTCTGGTTTGTATATGTTATGTTCTCTTTGGGGGAGGTGTCCTGTACTCAGTCCCTTAATGAGACCTCCTGGCGAAAGGAGGATGGTGGAAAGGAATGTCAGACTTGCTTATAGGACTCCTAAAAAGGAAATATCTCCTTTATTGCATATGCCGAATTTCATTTCATATATTCCAATGGCATTTGCTCCACTTTTGTTTGCATAATTAAGATTTGATATGGAGAAATTAGTACATTAAAGCAATTCAGTAGCCTTTTACTTGGTTCCAAGAAATACTGTTCTAACCTTTCCTTGGACTGGTAGTTGGCACGGCTAATCATTTGCGTTTATGTTTTTAGGAAGACTGTGGTCATCCCTCACACAAGAAGCAATGGGTTAGTGAAAGTTGCTACTTGACTACTGCTATGAATGGAGAACTTTTCGCTGGACTTTTGCCATTGCGTTTTCGCTTTTTAATGAGATATTTGTAATATATTCCCATGTGCATTGTTTTTGGTCTTGTTAAAGTCAGAGAAAGAACAGCATGCTCCAGCACTGCCTCTAATCCATGTTATTGCAAACTCTGTGTAGATGGAGAAGAAAAAATCTATGGTGGCTGTGAGGGCCCAGATGCTATGTACGTAAAACTCATCTCTTCAGACGGACACGAATTCATCGTCAAGCGGGAGCACGCCCTCACCTCTGGCACGATCAAAGCCATGCTGAGTGGGCCAGGTGAGCTTTTGCGACTGTGCGGGAGCCATAAAAGAAAAACATTTAGTGTTACACACACATTCGGTCCTTTAGGTGCTGGACAGTCAAATGCAGGGAAGCCAACACCTTAAAATCCACTTGCTCTAAGGGCGCTTCTACACTGCGCCAGGTACCGTACTTTCTGTACTTTCCCTTTTTCAATGACTCCAGTACTCAAAGTACCAAAGCAGCTGAGGTACTACTTTTAGTACTTCGGTGGTTTGGGGTGAGACTTGCAAAAGTGTTCATTGTCGATCACCAATGCAAATAGCCTGCCTCTAAACACAATGCAATCGCAGTCTTGGAAAAAGAAAACTCAGAAAACAGTTAAAATGAAGTTAGAAAAATTTTTTGCTATGAAACTTGGGTAAAATGTGAATGTACAGTACCAGTCAAATGTTGGGGCATATCTACTGAAAATCATTTGTTTTTCAACCAAATAGCAACCCTCAGCACACATTGAAGTTGTGCAGTAAGTATTACCTTGTGTAAAGGGAAAGAGAGGGTGTGCCCCCCCCCTCAGTCTAAACCCTATAGAGCTGGTTTGGAATGAGCTGAATCAAAGAATAAACGCAAGGTAGCCTGCTCACAATGTGTGGAAGCTCCTCTAGGACTGTTGGAGAAGCGTTCCAGGTGGCTACATCTGGAAGCTGCTTGAAAGAATTGCAAGAGTCTGCAGTGATAATTCAGGGCCTAATTTTGTTAAAATCCTGAGTTGCTGAATACTTCTCTTGGTCGTTGCAATATTCGAAATGTATTGCTTAATTTACTCTAAGCCTTTTACCATAACCTGAATAACATAGCTTAAAAAGAGAGAAATTTAATAAAAGTGGGTGTGTCCCGACATTTGACTGGGACCGTGTATTTTTAGACATGCATTTTTCTCCTGTCTTTGAGGCATTTTGGTCTCAGAATTTCAGCCAGATCGGGTTTATAATGTGTTTTATGTAGGTTTTATGGGTCATTTGTACTTGGACATATTGGCATGGTGAAGACACTAATGTATTAGATTGTAAAGTTTAAAGGCTACGTTTTCTTTGATTCTACAGAAAGGCGTGGTAGAATGTGGGGCCTGTAGTGGCACAGAGGCACTGACATCGCCCTGTGCGAGGGACCTGCTCTAAGGCCCTGTGTTCAGTATCGCTGACTGCTTCCCTTTCAGGTCAGTTTGCGGAAAATGAAACCAACGAAGTCAACTTCAGGGAGATTCCTTCTCATGTTCTCTCCAAAGTGTGCATGTACTTCACCTACAAGGTCCGATACACCAACAGCTCAACGGAAATCCCGGAATTCCCCATCGCCCCTGAGATCGCACTGGAGCTCCTCATGGCTGCAAATTTCTTGGATTGTTAAGAGAAAAGAGCTGATTTCTTTGCTTTTATGTTCCTTGTTTTACTAATTTATTCACCGAATACATCAGGATGTTTCACCCATTTTAGAATGAGTTACATACTTTAAATACTTTACAGTGTCATGTTGTGTAAAATAATGACTTCTGCCATTTGACCAGCTTTTTACTTCGGTTAAAATGATGCATAATCTAAAGGTTATGAACATCTGTTAATGCAGACATTAATTTTGTCTTGTATATAAATATGCATTATCTAATTAAACATGGAGGCATGTGTCATAGTGTATATATACATCGGTTGAAAGAGACTGCATTTTTGCCTTTTCTGTGGTTTCATAGGGCTTCAGCTTGCAGGTATGCTTTCTGTTACCCCATAGGAAATGGCTGATGCAGATGTCCATTAAAGTATTAGTAACTCCTGTACCCTCCCAAGTGTCTCGGACCTGAGTCTGCCTCCTGTCAATTTACAGAAAGTGGGGTTATGTTCTTCACACTGTTTCTCCTCTCATTTTTCTGGCTTCTCGTCCCCGTAAGATTTAGCAGGATTTTCTGGGACGCTGGTAAACTGCTATGATGTCATGCTCCTTCAAGTACTGTCACTGTTGTATTGTTCATTTTTGGCCTTTTACATCAATGGGTTTGATTCAAAATGTAACACGAAGTGTGGATCGAGAGCACATAGCTGCAGAACATTTGCAAGAAATTTCCTGGAGATGCAGCTGGACATCCGTTTATCTTTATTATGTTTGAGAGAATATTTAGGAAAATAAGGAAGGGTGGGTATTTCTGGAAACGTGATGATTGGTAGAGCTTTCGCTTTTCCTTTAAAGGTTTGATTTTAGGGTTGTGCTTTCTGTTGTAAAAACCCCGATGCTGATTGCTCGATGTGGCTGCCGTGTAACAAATGCATGGATGGGTCCGGCTGTTTTGTCCTGAGATCTGCCCATGCCGTCAGATTGGTGCTAGGTTTCATATTCAAAGTCAGGATATGCGTGATCAGAACAAAAAAGAAATCCATGCGGAACTGGATTAAATGATCTTGTAGATAATTGTAAAAAGTTGACGTCTGACTGCCTATTACAATTTCAGGGCACAGATTCATATGAAGAATGTTACCTAAGGAGAATCTGGTGGCCTGTTAGAATTATTTTGCATTTTCTTTTAACAAATGCTTTTGTCCAAAGCGATGTACACGTCAGACAAATCGTACATTGCAAGTGTTTAACTGTCTTCGTACTTATTAAAAGGAAAAGGGTAAAGAATCCAATGAAAGGAGTAGTTGGAAAATCACTTGATATACTCACATACCTTGTAATAAGTACTCGTGACAGTTGTCCACAGACTTATACAGTGCTCACAAAGTTTTGGGACTTAGTTCAGTAAAATATTGCAAGTTTGTTGGTTTTATAACAAAAATCATCCCTTTATTCATCTGTTTGCAATATATATCACAGTAGAAACAACCAGTAGTTTTAAGTTCAACGTTAATTTCAAAAAGTAATAGATTGAAACCAAAAATATAGCCTAAAAAGCTGTTCTAAATTAAAAGTTGTTAAACTCAGCAGTCTCCTTGGGTGCCTGTAATTAGTAACACCTTTGCAATAACATATAATACCAAACATTTGTGTTTAACGGCAAATGACTGCAATTGTAATTATTAGGAAAATGACAAGAACAAAACTGAATGAGACAAAAAAATATATATAACAAGAAAATGTGCGAGGTATGGATATGTGCAGATATGTTAAGTGTTTGTCAATGGATTTCTGTTGAGAAACCAATAAATATGTAACATTTTTGCCGAATATAGCAAGTGGCCCAAGACTCTGAACACTGTATGCCTGACTTAAACAATGATAGCAGATGGTTTGCTTTGACTGCTCATGTCTGTATATTGTCTGCAGTATTCACTCTATAAAGTAAGTAAATGGTGGCTGACCCTGGATAGATTAAAGAAAAAAAAAACCTACCAGCATTATCCTTTGTGCTTTTGTCAGCAGAAGTCAAGAGTCACAGTCACCATAAAAGCAGGCGTTAGACATTGAATGTATCACGGGGAGTGGTTTGAAATCGAGAACTTTCTGAATTCATCACCGTTATTAACAGAATTGATCAGGATGAGATGAAACACTCAGAATGCTTCATGCGCATTAGCAGTCAGGATGCCATTCTGTTTACATGCACTGACTTGTCTGTGACCTTCTTGTGAATCCTCAGACCATTTCCTGCTTGGCAGCAAAAGAAATCTAAATTCAGAAGTATAAATAACTTGCACTAAACCTCTGTATTAGACATCTGGTAATGGATGGATGGATGGGTGGATAGTGGCCGGAAGGTTGGAAATTAATCAATAGATCACTTCATTCATTCATCCATTCTGTCAGTATAGCTTATTTTTCTTGGGTGGGGTAACAGTTGAACCCCTGGTCCTATGTTAGAGTATCGGGGCTTACAGGTATCACTGAGAAACTGATATAAATATAGTGTTTGTGTTTGATGCAGGCTTCTTCAGTTGGTAGCCACACACAGTGACAGTGACCGGGCGTTATTTTTAGCAGAATGACACGGTGTGTGTTTTTACTCCACCCCTTTTGAAACACGAGAGCGGCTAATTTAATCTGAATGTGTTTACTGCCGCTCTTACAAGGCGAGATGTGTGAAAGCTGTGTTTACTCTTAATTCACTCTCTGCTGAGTGTAACACATTCTATTTGTCTTTCCCAGAAAGATCCCTGGATTTTGCATCCAGTGAGTTCACGTTAAACGTTTAAAGGTGCTTTGAAAGTGGTCAGACCTGTTCAGGAGTGGGATGTACTGCGGCCTGGCATCCAAACATACCACTGCTGTTTTGAAAGCAGCAATTCCTTCTCTCTGGAAAATCTGGTTCTGTTGTCTTTCAGTTAGCACTGGAGTAGGAATTGTTTTAAACATTCAGGGCTCTGTTATGTTCAATAACTTGTCATTTCAAGATGCAAACATAAAGAGAAAAACGTTATGAGTCAGATTTGGGGGAAAAAAACAACTTACAAATTCTGTTTTTATAAGTGTGAAATGTGCAAACAGCCCAATTGTTTACAAAAATAAGTTTGAATTGGAACAAGCCTTTACCGATGCTGAAGATAATACCTATGAATCCTATATATCTTAACTCACACCACTATTAAACGAGTGACTATTAAACTGGCTATTAAATGAGTGGCTGTTGCACAATGGTTTTGAGAACTTGTTTTGGGAAAGACTGTCTCCATGACTTTTATGGTAAGAAACGAGTGAAAATAGGTAACTGAGAAATAAAACGAACCAGTAAAAAGAGAGAATAATTGTGCAATAATAACAGGGATATGAACCAATATATAAAACTAATAGCCTTTATTTGGCAAGTACGAGTATAACTTTCGTGGAACTCATTTAAATTATGGGCAGACTTCAGTTCTGCAGTTTATTCCAAGGAAATTTGCTTGACTATTTATGAAACATATCTTCAGAGATGACGCGAATGACAGTTGACTATGCATGGTCATGCGCAGAAGTAGCTATCCAGCTGTTTAACTTCATTAAGTCTGTAATATATATACTGAACACAAATATAAAAGGAACATCCAGCCATTTCAAATATATTATTGGAAAGAAACTAATAAATGGAAATTCAAGCTTCAGAAAGGAAATCGTCAAGCTGTCTTTATCTCTAATATCCTGAAAAGCAAGGTGGATCTTGTAAATGAATTCCCACATTTTCAGTCGTGACCGCCATTTGTCGGTAGCAGTCTGACACATCTCCTTAGGGTTCGACTGTGACCTATGGAATGCTGTCCCGCAGTCCAACTTTTTTGTGAAAATGTCTGATATTGGTAGGAACATGCTGTCCTATGCACTGCTCTCGAACATCCCAAAAATGCTCTCACGTCTGGTGAGTATACAGCCACATGGTCTGTCATTGTGAAACCAGCTGGACACACTGCCAAAAGCCTCTTATGGTAGAGACATGGATGCTCGTGACTCATTCATGGGAACATCACTAATGCATATCACTGCACCAAGCATGCCAATGGCAGGGTCCTGCAAAACTTGTGTTTCTTTCATTATGCCCATAATAAGCAACATCTGTGTAACGTTCATCAACTTGCTGATATCAACTTGATATGCGCCTTTTACAAAAAAAAATCTTATTTGGCAAATTTTGAATTACATGCTCTTTGTTTTCCTGGATTTTTTTTTTCAAACTGCTGCAAAATGGGAGCAAAACCAAATGTTGCATTTATATTTTTTTCAGTATAGGAGGTCATTAAATAATATATGTGATACAAACCCTCAGAATTCTTATACTATCGTAGAGGTTTTTTTTAATAATCAGTCAATCATCAATTAAGGGAACCCTCCATAGTGTAACTGTTGCCTTACTACCTGCCATACTGTAGATTCTAATCTTAGAATCCCCTCAAAAGTTAAACTGTACAATGATCATTCTTGATAATTAATCGGTTAAGTTTTCTCTCGACGGACTGCGCTAGCGCTTCAGTACCTCCGACCACCACACGGGGCGCATTGAGCGTAAACAACAACGGTCATTCCTGCTTCAATATTAGGGGCCAGTCGTCCTCCGTACGTGTGACGTAAAGACCACATGACACAGTGACGCAGGACGCAGCTTCAGTCTGCGTTCCGCTAGCCAGCCTGCCGCAGGGGGGTTTCCATCATGGCGTCCATGCAGGTGAGTGTCGAAGCGAACCCGAAAGCGCTCCGCCATGCTTTCCGTACGCAACCGTGACTGGTCACTGCGGGCCTGCTTGTGGAATCCCACTGCGGGAGGGAAGCCCCCGCGTCTGTGGGGTGGTGGTACACGCCGGCGGCCGAGGAGGTCCCGCGGAAGGCGACCAACAGAGGGGGATGATCCGGAGAGGGACAGCTGATCGGCCGGAGGCAACACGGGCTTAGCTGAGCGATGGCGTGCCCGACCGAACCGAGCCGGGATCACCCCGTGAATAGCCCGCCGGTCCTGCAAGGAGGTGCAGCCACCTTTGCTCTGCTGTTGTCTGGGAGGACAAGCGCCTGCTGCGGCTCCCGAGCGGTGGATGGAGGGAACAGGCGGCCGGTCCGGGTCGGCGGGGGGATTAAATCGCGTCTTACGGAAAGGCCATTTGCCAGTCCCGCTGTGTTTGGATGCACTCGAAAGCTGGCTGTTATCGCTACGCACGTACCCAATCTTGACAGAAATGGTCTGCCGTGTAAACAGCCCGTCCAGGTCACCTGCGCTTGCTGCCTTTTTACAAGTCCGCCTGCTTTAGTCTGTATCGGTTGTGTTGAAATGAAATCGGAACTATCTACAGTGCAGATATTGTTCATGCATTTAAGGTCATTTCTTCTTTTTATTTGGCGACGCCTCATTACTCACATCCTGAAATACGGTTGAAGCCCCGTGACCCTTAACGGCACCTTCCTGTGTGGCATTTTGCGTGACACGATTCTCCTTCCTTAGGGGCGATGACATGCACTTAGGAGGAGGTTGTCTGTTTGGGTCCGTACGGATCCTGGGCCACTGGGCAGCGGGTGGTGTCCGCGGTTCAGCTTGACAGGGGAGAGGCTCGTGTGTGTGTGTGTGTGTGTGTGATGTGCAGCTGCAGGGCTGGGTCATGATTCAAGCTGATTCAGGTTGCTGTCATTGCACTCGTTTTTAATACTCGCAATTATTATTAAAATGAGTGCTGAGATGCCACTGCACCTCCCCACAGATTCCTCGCAGGTGGAACTGCCCTGTTAACATCTGTATTAACATCTGTATGCAGTGCAAACTGTTGTGGTTTTTGCAGAGCCAGTGTGTCCAGGCACTGTGGTTTTCTTAATGTTAATATTTCCTCTAGTAATTATTTGATTTTATGGCATAACATTACGATCACAGACGGTCACGCCTGTTCCACCATACCGTTCTGGGGAAGCCTGTTTTGTGTCCCTGATGGTTTGCTATAGATGTTAATAATAAGTTTCTCTGTGTGCTAAATAAGATTAATGGGAGTCGGGTGCAGACCTTGGAGGTGTAGTCTGCGATTTCCAGCTAAAAGGGCATGAAGACATGAATAGCTATGTGACCTTTCTGCTTTTTTATTCTCTGTTGAAACGAGATCTCCAGAAGAGACCCCCTGTGTTCGCTTTCTCACACTTGTACAGATTATTTTCATGCTTCTAATTAAAACCTTTTCTTTCCAGTGGTTCACAACTGTAGTCTTGCTCTTTTATGGGTCACAAATTGGTTTAAGAGCTCTTACAAGCTGCCCGGCGGCATTTACCAAAGTCCTGCTTCATTTGTGAGCAATTTCTCTTTAGTTTCCGTCTTAGGCTGTTTCACTTCTTGCTTGGGTGGGGTAAAATGTATCTGGGTGTTATTGTGGGTCAAGGTACATTTTAGCGATAGCCTTGTGCCCTTAAATCAAGTTTAGGCAGGTGAAGATGTGTAATTCGATGGAGTACAGGAGTGTTTGTTTACCAACTCGGCTGTTTCAGTGGCGTCCTGTTTTTCTTAGGTCCTGTTCCAGTTAATGTGGCCTGACAGGTGCAGCCTGATCACTGAACGATCCCCTGTTCTGCTAATTCTTCGTGTCCCACATGAACTAAACGGCTTCTTTCCTGACTTTTTTTTTCTCTTGCAGAAAAGGCTGCAGAAGGAGCTGTTAGCGCTGCAGAATGATCCTCCCCCCGGAATGACCCTGAACGAGAAGAGCGTGCAGAACACGATCACACAGTGAGTGTCCCGGGCGGCTCGTGGAAACCTGTGAAAACACACTGGCACGGAGCTCTGTGCCACTGTTTTTCAGATGCTGTTGGCTCTGCCTGTTTTACAGGGTTAACTGGTTTAATGCTGCTCCCTGCTCATAGCGCTGTTCTGGCGCTTGGCAGTAGCTGTTCCTCTGTGGCCCCCGGACCGTCATTAATGCTGGTCCCTGCTCGTATCGCTGTTCCGTCGCTTAGCAGTGGCTGTTCCTCTGTGGCCCCCGAACCGTCATTAATGCTGGTCCCTGCTCGTATCGCTGTTCCGTCGCTTGGCAGTGGCTATTCCTCTGTGGCCCCCGGACCGTCATTAATGCTGGTCCCTGCTCGTATCGCTGTTCCTTCGCTTGGCAGTGGCTGTTCCTCTGTCCACCGGACCATCATTAATGCTGTTCCCCGCTCATAGCGCTGTTCCATCGCTCGGCAGTGGCTGTTCCTCTGTGTCCACCCAGACTGTCATTAATGCTGCTCCGTGCTCATTGCACTTTCTGCATTCTGCTCACTTGATGTTCACCTGTGAATATTAATTGAATGGACCTGAATGATCTTACATTGTGAGAAGTGTCAAGTGTGCCGGCAGCGGGGATGTCTGTGGAGTTGATCTGATGTGGTACCTCTAGGCAGCATCCTGCTCATGCAGCATTAATGGGCCAGACGTCAGTGGGCGTATGCTGCTGGGCCTCTGACAGCCTCGGCATGGATGCCCATCGTGCTGATCCGAGGACATTAGAAGGACACGTGAGGGTACCAAGGAGGGGAACACTGTCCACCCTTGTGTCAGAAACCCCGAGATCTTTATCTGTGGAAAGATGTGCTTTAGCTGCTTGAGAATTCCAAAGCCTAAAAGTGAGAGAGATGTGTTTTGAGACTGTGACATGTGACTCAGTTGCCCGGTTTCATCTGACACTCAACACACCAGCCATATGGTTTATTCCCGTTTTCTGTCTTGCGATATAGGGAGCGGAATCTAACTTGTTGAATGGCAATATGATGCACTTTCGTTCGCAGTCATACGTCAGTGGAGATTAAGCTTTAATTTGTTCATCTGAATAAGTAGTGAGGTATTTAGCCCTTGCACTGGGTTGAGTTATGAGTCACATCGTTGAATCACTGTTTTTTTGGAGACCATGGGCGATTCTCTGGCATGGGGCCTGCGTGTTTTTTTGTTTTTTTTTGTTTTGTGTATTTTTCCAGGCCTGTACAGTTCTGGGTAATTCTGACTTCCATCATGCGGAGCTGTTCTCCTTATACCTCTGCGGTTGCAGCAGTGTTTGCATTCTCCCTGCCTTTTTGCATGCTGCTATCCGGGGGTTGCACTGTTTTGAAGTGTCCTTAAATTTGTCCTTAGCATTTCCTGTGAAAGTGAGATTGGGTCCCCTTATTGGGACGTCCTCGGTTTTCCCCGCTTCGACTCGAGGTCGCTAAAGACCACTTTGAATGACGATTTTCTTTCCTTCTGTAAATAAATGTATGAATGAACACGCTGGTAAAATTAACTGGTGCTTAATGACTTCCTGTTGCTACTCCACCTTGTTCCTCCCCCACCCAACCAGCATCGTACTGGTTGAAGGTTGTGTTGTACGTTCATCTGCGTGGTCTCTCACGGCTGACTTCATTTTATGCCATTTTAAAAGTAGGCGTGGCAAACTGAAGAGCCGAACCCATAATCTGTCTGCCATAAGGGGTGGTTTGGCCCTGCCCCACAAACTCCATGAGCCTCTGGTTTTTAGTGGGCTAGCTTTGAAAAAAAAAAACTCAATTTTACTGTAATATTAGCGGCTTACAAAACAGCAGAAACATAAGTAGGGAAGCTGGCGATAGATTAGTACTGCCTGTGTCTATGCTACATACTTGTAGTACATTTGTGTCTGTGTGTGTATAATATATATTTGTGTGTGATAATTTTGCAGTGCTTAGCGAAACCATTAATTTGAACAAATTATGAATCTTGTATTTCTTTAGTTCCCTGTAATATTTATTTTTAATTCTGATCTTTAAAAATTGTTCGTTTTTGAGTTGTTATATTCACAAAATGAAATTAATTTAGGACACACTGCTGGCACGTCCCATACTGAGGTATTCAGGGGGTTTTTAAAATAAAAACTTAAAATTCTGTCCCTGAGCACTTGCCTTGGAAATACTTTCTTAAATATCTGTCCCTTAAATCATCAAATATAATTTTCTTCCGAGCAGATTTTGGTGTGTCATGACAAACTCAAAAAAAGAAAACAATGCATATCCTATGATGTTACACATTTCAGCTCTGAGTCTGTCTGACATGAATCATTCATCTCTAACTGTTTTACCTTCTTTATACAGGTCATTCACCCAGCGTCCCAGCTGCTGGTGTTCAGGCACCTCTTAGTTATAACATGTGCACTTGATGTTTTCTGTCGTCCGCACCTGTTCCTTGTTACCGACTGGGTGGCGTGAGTAAGATTTTCTGTGCGAAATCAATAAAAAAAAAATCTTAAGTCTTGAAGAACTTGTTACTCTGGACTGTCAAATGTTGTAAGTCTGTAGTTCTAAACTAGGAGGAAAGATCTGGTTTGAGCAGAATTTGAGAATATGATATTAGTTTCAGGTATATTCTGATTTTTTTTTTGTTCCCAAACCAAGAGTGTATTATACAGAACATTTCTCTTTTTTGGTGTAGGAGCTTTTAGGCTGAATTTTGCTACTTCTGTCACCAGAGTAAAGCTTTTACTGAAAATCTGAGATGTTAGTTGATGTTGGGAGATGTTGGTAGATGTGTAATTGCTTTTCTGGATTCTCATTCTGCTCTTATTTTGACTGCTGTGCTGATGCCGTCCACTTGATTTAGTGCCAAAAGTTTCTCTGTTGTGATGAAGACGAGTCTCTCTTCTGTCGTCTGCTGTCATGAGAGGATTCCAGAAGCTTCTGGATTGTGTGTGTTTTATTGTTCCATTCATCCCTCCCTCCCTCCATCTGCCCCCCCCCCCATCCCCCGCTCCTCCGACCAAGTAAGGAGACTTGGCCAACTACATGGCCGCATTTTGATGTTCCCAGCTTTTCATAATAATGAAGGTCATAGTCGCCGCTGCTGATCCAGCAGATGCTTTTACCCAAAGCAAAGAACTTCTGAGAAAGCAGGATCATGCCGCCCCTGGGGCAGCCGAGGACTCGGGACTTTTCTCAGTGGCCCAATTGTGACATCATAATACCCTGAACCCGCAGCCTTCCAATCACAGGCACAGCACCCTAACCAGCTGAGCTACAATCCACCGCACAGTAATGAACAGGCGAGTTTCCAGCATATGGTCTTTTGGTTGGGCTGACTGTAGAGTTTAAATATGCTGTGATCTGGAAGTGTGGCAGAGTAGTTTGACAAAACTGTACAGTATATATAGTTAGCAGGCTAGGGAAGTAATCCAACCTCCAGTATGATCTTTTTGGATTAGAACAGGAAGCATAATCTATGTCTAAGGGATGCAATTCTCGCCATATCCGTCAGGCCAGTCCACTGCAAGCTGCTGTTTTCAAAGCATTAGCGGATTTGGGGTTTGTTAAAGCAGAGACAGTACAAGTATCTCCACTGGCATCCAGTACGCAGTTAATAAAACTTGCAGTGTATGAAGGTTAGATTGTGGGGAGGCAACATTAGGGATACAGATATTCGGTACAGTGATACGCTGCCCTAGATCTGTGCCTGTAATTAAAATAAGCCGTCTGGGTCTCTCCTCGTCGTCGAGGGTGAATGGTGAGATGGTATTATTTATGAAGGACAGGCACACCACGTGTGCGTATCAGGAGGAGAGCTGATTGGGCCCAACACACTCACGCATCTCCAGTATCCATATGGATGTCTGACTTTTTTTTTTATGTATAAACAACAGCAGCAGTAATAACAGGGAAAGTTAAAGATGAGAGTATCCTCTTCAGTGATTATTTGGAGGGACTTATAAATGCACGGTTTTCACCACTGGGTCTGAGCACATTCTCATCTCAGAAGGCAAAAGGTAGTTTACAGTGAATCTTTGTAGCCATGGCGATGGCAGATCCGTCTCACTCATCCGCAAGAGACTGCCGCAGGAGGGTCTCCCGATCTCCAGTGCACCTCTGCAGGTAGATCCGCGCAGAGTCAGCCGCTAACGTGAGACGCTGAAGGTCATCTCTTCTTCATGGTGGCCCTCAGGGTCACCTCTGTTAGCGTAACCTGGGAAACGGTGGAGAGATTGGGGAATGCACTGTGCCCCTGGGGTGGTGAAAATCCGGATAGAGAAATACCCAAAGGGGGGGTGGTAGTTCTCCATGGATTTTTAGCAGGTGGTCTAGTAGCCTGAAGATGCTCAGATAAGCCGGTGATGAAGATCAGCTCTGTGTTTGGTGCTGTTGGGGGGGGGGGGGGGCTTATTAGCAGTCTCCTCTTATGAGGTTGGTGTTTTTTTTCTTTGTTGTGGCCAGGATGGTGTGAGATTGGAAAGTCTTCGTAGCTTTGGGAATGCTTCATAAGATAGCTTTGTATGTGACTGCCAGAGCAGCGATTCTCATATGGACCCTTGGGGACCTCCAGGCGGTCTACGATTCTGTGCCCCACCAGCTCCAGTCTGTCATATGTGGTATAAACAGTCCCACCATGCAACGAAAATCTTATTCTGCACCATCTTTCTGGCCCCTGGTAAACACAGATTAAACGCAAAACATAAGTACAAATTACGGTGCCTCAATAAGGCAACAAATATGTAAAAAAATGTGTTGATTTATCCACTGCCTGGTCCAAAAGAAAGTCTCCATTTGTATTTTCCGTTGGGCGGCCTTTAGCTTTGATTATGGTGCACATTTGTCACGCCATCGTTTCCACAGGCTTGTGCAGGATCTCGGCATTTATTTTCATCTAGATTTGCGTTCATTTCTCACCGAGATCCTGCATTGACGAGTGAGTTGAACCGCTACATAAAGCCTCCTTCATCACATCCCAAAGACCGGCAATGAGGTTAAGGTCACAAATCTGCGGTGACCAAGTCATACGTGAAAATTATTCCTCATGCTGCCTGAACCTCTCTTTGACAATTTGAACCCAGTCAATCTTGGCATCCTTGTCCTGGAATATGCCCATTCCAACAGGGAAGGAAAATCCATTGCTGATGGATGGAGGTGTAACCTGGCCAGTCAGTAGGTTCAGGTATTCAGCTGATTTTACTTTTATTGCTGCATAACATTGCTGAGCAGTAATAATGATCCAGTCATTGGCTCTTATGTATTTGCTGACATACATTTAAATGACATTTTTTTTGGCAGTGTATTTGTGAATGAGAAATTTGGAATTGCAACTTCTTTAGATGTCACTCCATCTAAAGATTCTGTCGCATAGCTTTATATTAGGAAATATTTTAGGAGATATCTATGCTCTTTGTGTATGTCCTCAGTCACAGTTATTGTGAAGAGTCACTTTTGCAGCTATATTGGCTTTTGGGGGAAGTTTGTCCTGGGTTGGATCGGTACTCGGCAGTGCTGGAGGTGCGCAGTGCCACCCCAGGTTCTCCGGGTCCCTCGCAGCCATTCGGAACGTGCAGGAGCCTGCGCTCTGCTAATCAGCTCTGCTCGGGGCACTTTGAGTCAGACCCAGCATGGAAAAGCCAAAGAAGCTCCAGCAGAAAGCGGCTGCAGGGCTCTGCATCTTCTAATTCCTGTTGCGGTCTCTCTCTGCGCCTGTCCTGTGTCTGCAGTTTGCTTGTTTTCTCTTTGTTGTGTGCATTTCCTGTGGGTTTCGTCGTACGATGGCTGCAGATGGGATCTTAAAATCGAGTATAGATTGTGCGTGTGCACACTTGTGCCCTGTGATAGGCTGGCATCCTGACCAGGGTGTCCCCTGCCTTGTACCCATTTTTCCATAAAAATTGAACCCATGTCTTTCCAGGGTTTGTAATCAGGAGCACTTTTTCTTGCTGGTTGTATTTGAACCATTTCAGTAAAGCCGTTGGCCTTTGAATAAGATGCCAAGATAAGCTCGAATGTAATGTAACCCCCAGCAACACCTTAACCAATCAGTTTAATGGAAGTGGCAATTGCTTTGTTTAGTAGCTGCCAGCCTTTTTGGGGTCTTTTCAAGATTTGCTGGCATTTACCCTTGATTAGCGTGTTAGAGGCTATTACCATGACTGCAGTCAGCCTGCTTTCGTCATACTGGCTGCACATCACTGCGTTAGAGCCGCTTTTATAGCATGAATAAGTAAACAAAGAGCACAAACAGCTCTGTATATAGCCTGTCCTAGCAGCAGCGAAACCCTGCATGAGACGTGCCGTGGACACCCACCCCCCCCCACACACCGCTCCCCACCTCTCACACAAACCCCTTGCTTCTTCAGTGGCCTCCCTGGGGCCCCCTTGCCTCTGAGCCCCCCCATCTCTCCCCGGGGTCCCTCGCCTCTTCTGGGGGCCCATTGCCTCTCCTAAGCCTCCTGCCTCCCACCCCCATCTCTGGGAGGGGCGCCAGCCTCTCTCTCTCTCTCACCCTGTTAGGCGGCTGCAGTTTGTGTTTTTGTCACATGCTCATGGTTCCTGACTTTAACTGGACGGGGCCTTGTCCTTAGCCTCGCACTGCATACAGCTACGCCTGAACGTAACAGGAACTCCAGTGGGAGCAGACTCTCCGCTCGGCCTGCTTTTGTATTTTGACCCTGAGCAGTGGGCGTGGGGGGGGGGGGGGTTTGAATCCTCACTGTCGCAGTTATTCTGGGCCTGTGCTGCCTGAGTGAGTGTATCTCTGATTTATGCACTTAGACGTCCCGCTGAGATACTGTTCCGCACAGCTGGTGATGTAATGCTGCGTCCTGGCTGTGGGCCGGCGCTGGTACCGGTGCCCCACATCCACCAAACCCTCCGCTCACCGCACCTTTCATCATGCACAGCTGGGCCAGATGAAACGGCCAGATGTGACTCGGCTTTGCTGCCTTCAGATCTGGGTTCTTTCAGTGCGGCGATCGAACTGCCGAACCACATATGCACGTTTTTTTAAAGGCTGATTCGGAGTCCGTGTATCTTCATCTTCAGCCTTTCGATGTCGTTTGTGTCTTGCGCTATAACTATCGCAAGTAGATTATAAATACACTGCCTGTCCAAAATAAGTTGCGTCCTTTAATATTTCGTTGGACCGCCTTAACTTTCATCATGGTGCATATTCAGCAGTGCATTGTTTCCACGTGCTTGTGCAACATTTCAACGTTTTGTTTCACCAGGATTTGAATTCTTTTTTTTTTTTTTTTTTGCCAAGATCTTGCATTCTTCATGCTCCTGAACCACCCTTTGACAGTTTGAACCCGATGAATCTTGGCATTATAGTCTTGGAATATGCCCACGTCATTAGGAATGATGGGATAACCTGGCCGCTGAGTAGACGCAGTACAGTTTATTTAGGCATCGCAGCTGAGCAATATCCCATTTGTCTGACACGAGCCGCTGTTTCTGAAAACAGATGATTAATTTGCTTTTCCTGTGAAACTGCTGGTTATATCCACTGAATTACTGCATATTGGGGTGGGGGAAGCTTTGGGGGGGGGGGGTGTCTGTATGTCCCAGAGAGAACAGCTTTTCATTTTCAGATTTTGGGATGGTTTTGGGTGAAAGCTGGGAAAGGAGAAGTTGGCAGAATGGACAGAGGAGCATCAGTGTGAGGTTCTGGTGTGGTGTGGTGTGGACTTGGGGAGGGATGGTGCGTCACCTTAGAAACAGAAGCAGAACACACCAATGTGACCCCCGGCTGAGCAGATCTGTACAGATGGTTATTGTTAGAGAGACAGACGGCAGCAGCCTTGGGACGGACAATGTGCTGGTGCTTTGCCTTATCCCTCACAGCCCCCTCCTGCCCTGTGATGGGAAGGTCGACCCTTGAAAGCCCCCCCCCCCCCCCACTAGCACCTCAGTCCCTGGCACCCTCTGTTTCTGACCCTCAGAAAGGGTCGCTGATACCCAGCCATGCCTGAAATCTCTAAATTCCCTTGATTTGCCCACCGCTCTGACACAGATGTCCTTGTTCTCTTTGCACACAGCCTTGTTGCACTTTGCTACCCTCTGACACTTAAACATATATCTGCTTGTTATAAAGGATTGAATGTAGAATGTCTTTGCAGTATATCTGTTGCTGACCTCTGGCTGTATAGTCCAAATATGCACCCCCCCTAACCCCCCATCCAGTGATTGAAATGCATTTTCAACACGTTCGGACTGCACGGGTGCTGATTGTGTCGTCGCGGTGACTCAGCGCGGTGCATCCCCGTGTGACTGCAGTCAGATGAATGATGCCTACCGTCTCGTGTTACACACTCGTTGCCTGGTGCTGATTAATCTTCCATTATTTACGCACTGGGACGGACCCCTGTGTCGCCTGCTCAGATTGTTGCACTTTCTGTAGAGTGTGAAAAGAGCAAGGCCAGTTGTTAAGCGCTGTAGACTGTGCTTAGAGTGTACCTGCACCGCACTGCAGGGCTGGGTACCGGGCTGTCCCGGCTCAGCCGGCCCCCGGTTTCAGTCTAGCAGGCTCACCTCGCCCCACCCCACCCCGCCACATGTGTGACCTGCTAAACTCGTTCTCGAGGAGTCTGTGCTCTCCCTGCTTTTCTTTGCTCCCCCTCACTCCTCCCCCGCTCCTCCGTGCTGCCCTGCGCTCCCCCACACTCCTCCCCACTCCTCCATGCTCCCCTGTGCTCCTCCCTGCTCCCCTACACTCCTCCCCAGTCCTCCATTCTGCCCTGTGCTCCCCCCTGCCTTTGTTTCCCTGCGCTCCCCCCTGCTGCTCTGTGCTTCCCTGCCCTCCCCCTGCTCCTCTGTGCTCCCCTACGCTCCCCTACTCCTCTATTCCACACTGTGCTCTCCCCCACTCCTCCATGCTGTCCTCCGCTCCCCCCGCTCCTCTGTGCTCCCCCACGCTCCTCCCCACTCCTCCATGCTGCCCTGCACTCCCCCCGCTCCTCCATGCTCCTCCCCACTCCTCCATGCTTCCCTGTGCTCCTCCCTGCTCCCCCACACTCCACTCCACCCCACCCCACTCCTCCATGCTGCCCTCCGCTCCCCCACGCTCCTTCCCACTCCTCCATGCTCCCCTCTGCTCCTCCCTGCTCCCCCACACTCCTCCCCACTCCTCCATGCTGCCGTGCATTCCCCCTGCTGCTCCGTGCTTCCCTGCGCTCCCCCTGCTCCTCCGTGCTCCCCTGTGCTCCTCCGTGCTCCCCCGCATACCCACATACAACTCCATATTCCACTGTGTTCCTCCCTGCTGTTATGTGCTCCCTGTGCTCCTCCCCATTCCCTTTTGCACCCCCATGCCTCTACGTTCTCTTGTTTTCTGTTGTTAGTGTCTCCCCCTCTGGGTTTGTCTGGCTTCAGCTTTTCTTCCTTGCCTGAAATGCGACCTGATTCGCTACCTGGTGCACGTGCACTTAGGTAACGAGTTGGCTAATCTGCATGCTGGATTCGGACTCTCTTCCCGGCCCATATGGACCTTTTATGAAGAGATTGTAGAGATGACATCATGTCCCTTCATCTGTTTTGCACTCCCCACACTGATCCCCTCGCGAAGCGGTGAGGTGAGCATTCGGTCACGGACTGACCGCGCTCCTCGAGGTGAACTGCTCTCCACACCCTCCCTCATATTTTCTTTCCTCCTCCAGGTGGATCGTCGATATGGACGGTGCCCCAGGAACACTGTATGAAGGAGAGAAATTCCAGCTGCTTTTTAAGTTCAGTAGTCGATACCCCTTCGATTCACCTCAGGTGAGCCCCCCCTGTGCCGCGGAAAGGCGAGCCCCCCGACCTCTCTCAGAAAGAGTACATACCGTTTGCCTATTGTCTTTCAGTGTTCTGCGGTCAGTGACACAAAGCTGACACAGTGACCTTCATAGGACTAAAACACAAGCCGTTTAGGTTTCACAGTGACAGACAGATGAGGTTTCAGTATTAATAACATCAGCATTGACTGTTATTGTTTCCCTAATCTTCATTATGATTATCTGTACTAATAGTAGCAATACTGTTTTTGTTACACTGCTGATCCATGCAGGGTGTACCCCAGCCCTGTGTGACCTGCGATAGGCTCCGCCCTCCCACCCAGACTTTGACCAGGATAAGCATTTAGATGGATGATGATGATGTGTTGATGTTGCTGCTGAACACTGAGAAACATGGGGCCCGTCATCTTCATGCTCAGAACCTGCTGGGGCTTTTACCCCCAGACTGAAGTCGGGCCTGAGTCTCGTGCTGTAGTGAATCCCAGCAGTGCTCTGCTGTGCAGTGTTTGAACATAATGGGCGCCCATAGTGAATCTGGTATTTATAAACCTGCTGCAGGTTGGTAACGCAGCACTTGCTGTCTAGTACGCTGACTGAGAAAGCCCAGTGCGATTCAAAATGAAAACCAGCACGTCTAAAGCAGAAATGTGCTGCAAAGCCTATTATTCGGGTTCATAATGCAATTGAATGATGAATAATGAAAATTCGTAGACGCTGCACGATTTTAGAAAACACTTTCATCAAAATGAGAACGCACACGCGCCACACTGAATATATACACGCCGCAAGTACAGGAAACAACTGCAACTTCGCAAACGTACTGCAAATAGCTACAGCACAATGGAGGGCGCTTTTTATGGGCGTTCTTTTCAATGGAGCCAATGGTGAAAATTTACAGTGGAAACCACTTATAGTGATCACGGTTATAGTGATCAGCCGCTTATGTGGATCAAAAAGCTTGGGACAGAATCATTCCCGTACAAATACTGTTCAAATAATTCGCTTGTAGTAATCAAGTACTCCGCTTATTGTTCATTTTCTAAACCAGACAATGTAAAGGGAATATATATATATAATATAAAAAAATATAAAAAATTTTATTTGATCGTCCTACTTTGCCTTGCAGTAACCCATCTGCTTCTGGCTAATGTAGTCTAATGCAACGTGCACAGAAAATCTGACAGGGAAAAAGAAAATCATCTCAAATGACTCAACGACAAATATCGACTCATCACAGCAGATGATTTGCATTGGATTGAAACATTTTCACCGCAAAGACTGTTACGATGTTAAGTACAGTGAGTGTAAGGACACTGTTGGGTTTTTACATTGTAATATATAAAACCTAAACCGCCAAAAACGAAACAGCAATACACATTACAATACTACAATAAGCTGTATTTTATGTACAGTCACTCTATGGTAGCACATTTGAATCATACACAGTTTTTAAATTTTATGCACTAATTTAATTTGTACAGTGCTGTAATTTGAAAAAGATTTGAAACATCTGTACTGTATTTTGAAATCATCAGTATAATTTAGTAAATAGCGACATTGTCCATTTTATTACTTTATATTCGAGTAATAAATATACAAATGTCATTTAGATAGTGATCTGCCTGAGACATAAAGAATAAGAAAAAAATCAGTTCGCCAGATTATTTGCAAAGTTGTAACGTTCACGTGTCCTACGGAAACGCTTCCAATGTGCTGTGGCTATTTGCAGTGTGTTTCCAAAGCAGCAGTAGTTTTCTGTATTTGCAGTGTGTCTGCCAATGTGCAGTACATTTGTAAAATGTGCTTTGCATGTGTTGTCATTTTGACTTAAAGTATTTTCTGAATTTGTGTAGCGTCTGTGAATTTGCAGTGTGTTTGCACGTTCTTTATGGACTTGAATAATTTATTGCTTTGCAGCACGTTTTTTCAATTAGATGTGTTCCTTTATTTTGAATTGCATTGGGCTTTTTTGACCACCCTAGTCTAGGTTAGGGTACAGACTGTAGTACATCTACAGGCCGGTAACACAGCATACACCAGCTGGATTAGGGTACAGACTGTAGTCCATCTACAGGGCGGTAACACAGCATACGCCAGCTGGATTAGGGTACAGACTGTAGTCCATCTACAGGGCGGTAACACAGCATACGCCAGCTGGATTAGGGTACAGACTATAGTCCATCTACAGGGCGGTAACACAGCATACGCCAGCTGGATTAGGGTACAGACTGTAGTCCATCTACAGGCCGATAACACAGCATATGCAGGCTGGGTTAGGGTACAGACTGTAGCCTAGCTACAGGCCGATAACACAGCATATGCAGGCTGGGTTAGGGTACAGACTGTAGCCTAGCTACAGGCCGATAACACTGCATATGCCGGCTGGGTTAGGGTACAGACTGTAGCCTAGCTACAGGCCGATAACACTGCATATGCCGGCTGGGTTAGGGTACAGACTGTAGCCTAGCTACAGGCCGATAACACTGCATATGCCGGCTGGGTTAGGGTACAGACTGTAGCCTAGCTACAGGCCGATAACACTGCATATGCCCGCTGGGTTAGGGTACAGACTGTAGCCTAGCTACAGGCCGATAACACTGCATATGCCCGCTGGGTTAGGGTACAGACTGTAGTCCAGCTGCATGTTGTTTCAGCTGTTACAGTGAGTTTTCTGCTATTCCTGTCTTAGATGACTACGTCCCCTGCTAGATCGTTTTGATTTCTTAAGCCGTTTATGGAGGTGCACACATGTTTTGTGCCTTGCCGCCATGCAGGTCATGTTCACTGGAGAGAACATCCCTGTGCATCCCCATGTCTACAGCAATGGCCACATCTGCCTGTCTATCCTGACGGAGGACTGGTCCCCAGCGTTGTCCGTGCAGTCGGTCTGCCTTAGCATTATCAGCATGCTGTCCAGCTGTAAAGAGAAGGTAACAAAGGGACCGTGGAAGATTTATACGAAGTGTTCGAAAACCTTGTGTGTTTGTCTGTGGGTGCCTCTTGTTTATGCACAAATAGATCCTTGCCTCATAAATACTGCGGCCATGTGCAGTGTGCAGATTTCTGCTTTGGCATTAAGAAAATACTGCCCTAGTCACGGTCTGTCTGCTGTTTAACGACAGGCAGTTACTGTTTGACCCTTGTGGCCCCTGGGCGACATGCCCTGAAACCCCTGAACCATAAAATGACCACAAACCAGCACCCTGCTCTCTCTGTCTGTCCCCTTACATACGCCCAGCCCTCTCTCTCTCCCCTTAGCGAAGCCCCTCCCTCCCTCCCTCCCTCCCCTTAGCGAAGCCCCTCCCTCTCTCTGTCCCCTTACCGAAGCCCCTCCCTCCCTCCCTCCCCTTAGCGAAGCCCCTCCCTCTCTCTGTCCCCTTAGAGAAGCCACTCCCTCTCTCCCTCCCCTTACCGAAGCCCCTCCCTCTCTCTCTCCCCTTACCGAAGCCCCTCCCTTTCTCTGTCCCCTTAGAGAAGCCACTCCCTCTCTCCCTCCCCTTAGCGAAGCCCCTCCCTCTCTCTCTCCCCTTACCGAAGCCACTCCCTCCCTCTGTCCCCTTAGAGAAGCCCCTCCCTCTCTCTCTCCCCTTACCGAAGCCCCTCCCTCTCTCTCCCCTTACCGAAGCCCCTCCCTCTCTCTGTCCCCTTAGAGAAGCCACTCCCTCTCTCCCTCCCCTTAGCGAAGCCCCTCCCTCTCTCTCTCCCCTTACCGAAGCCACTCCCTCCCTCTGTCCCCTTAGCGCAGCCTCTCCCTCTGTCTCCTTACCGAAGCCCCTCCCTCTCTCTCTCCCCTTACCGAAGCCCCTCCCTCTCTCTCTCCCCTTACCGAAGCCCCTCCCTCCCTCTGTCTCCTTAGTGAAGCCCCTCCCTCTCTCTCTCCCCTTACCGAAGCCCCTCCCTCTCTCTCTCCCCTTACCGAAGCCCCTCCCTCTCTCTCCCCTTACCGAAGCCCCTCCCTCCCTCTGTCTCCTTAGTGAAGCCCCTCCCTCTCTCTCTCCCCTTACCGAAGCCCCTCCCTCTCTCTGTCCCCTTACCGAAGCCCCTCCCTCCCTCTGTCTCCTTAGTGAAGCCCCTCCCTCCCTCCCTCCCTCTGTCTCCTTACCAAAGCCCCTCCCTCCCTCCCTCCCTCCCTCTGTCCCCTTACCGAAGCCCCTCCCTCCCTCTGTCCCCTTAGCGAAGCCCCTCCCTCCCTCTGTCTCCTTAGCGAAGCCACTCCCTCCCTCTGTCTCCTTACCGAAGCCCCTCCCTCCCTCTGTCTCCTTACCGAAGCCCCTCCCTCTCTCTCTCCCCTTACCGAAGCCCCTCCCTCCCTCTGTCTCCTTAGTGAAGCCACTCCCTCCCTCTGTCTCCTTAGTGAAGCCCCTCCCTCCCTCTGTCTCCTTAGTGAAGCCCCTCCCTCTCTCTCTCCCCTTACCGAAGCTCCTCCCTCTCTCTGTCCCCTTAGCGAAGCTCCTCCCTCTCTCTGTCCCCTTAGCGAAGCTCCTCCCTCTCTCTGTCCCCTTAGCAATGTCCCCTCATCCCCTTATCGAAGCCCCACCCTGTCTGTTCTGTCATTAATGTCCTCTTTCTCCTCTTCTCCGTGGTGTTTGACAGCGACGCCCCCCTGATAACTCCTTCTATGTAAGAACGTGCAATAAGAACCCAAAGAAAACGAAATGGTGGTATCACGGTGAGTTTCTGCTCTCCTTCTTGCTGTTTTTCCGTTTGCCCTGATTCACAGGTACGAAAAACAACCCAAGTAAAAATCTTAAATATTATAATGGTAATAAGTAATTAACAATGAATGTTTGTCATTAACCAATGGACGATTTTCTTTTAACAGATGATACCTGCTAATGAGTAACTTTGTCATGCTCCTGAAGAAAGTCCTACAGAGTATATAAGCACTTTTAATGATTCAGTCTTTGAACTTTGACCTCTGACTGGAACGATGGACCCGATATGCTGAAGACCTCCAGGCCTGTTGTTGGATGCATGTTTAGCAGTTGTGAAGATGACAGAATGTAATGCACCCAACGTGGATCGATTCAGAGTTGGCAGGGAGAACTTGTTTGAAATTATTCCTTTATTATTATTATTTTTTAATGATTTTATTGTCCTTCTGTATTGTGCAATAACTGAATCCTGCTTGGGCCTACAAGAGAAACTCCAAATCACATAGGTTGTGAGTGTAAGGGATTTAAGAATCGTAACCCCAAGAACATCATCTTTTCGTTTTTAACTTTAAAAATATGCACTGTGACAATAATTATGGAGGTACGTTAACAACTTTTTAGCATTTGATTATTCTGCTACAGCACCACACTTTATATTTTCTTTCTTTATCTGATGAGGCGTTTGAATTCTGAGCTGAAGGGGTTATTTATTTTCGAGTTTTGACCGTATTCCAGACCGGTCATCCTTGCCCGGACGTAATGAACTGGCCTGATTTTCCACCACTGCACGCTCGTCAGCTCTCGACGTTGGAACACAGCTGAAATGAAATCAGTTCGGGCTTTTTGTTGCATTTTTTTGTGTACATGTTATCTTACGGCTCATGATTGAATCTTCTGAAATGTCCCATTTTCGAAGCCGTCTGTGCGCGCGCGTGCATGCATTTGTGGTTCGGCTGATGGTTGGGAGGAGGCCTGGGGGGGTCGTCTTTGGCGTGGTCGGGCCCTTTGAGCTCCCTCGCCACCAACACGCGTCTTGTAAAATAGTTTGACGTAAAGATCACAGGATTAGACTAGATAGAGATTTCGCTCATCGTGGTTCATCTGGCTCAGGTACTTTTTGAATTAATAAAATCCACTATAAAACTCCTAGGTAATATTTTGCATTCGATTTGAAATATTTTCACCAAAAAGACTGTTACGATGTTAAGTACAGTGAGTATAAGGACACTGTTAGGTTTTTAAATTGTTATATATAAAAAACCTAAGTTAGTAATGAGTGCTAGGGTCATAATAGACAGTCCTCACTTTATATAAATGTGTTTTTCTTTTAAAAATATTTTAATATATTGCCTGTAATATAAAGCCTGTGTATGGTATGTTTTCTAAAGATTGTACCTTCTTTGTTCCGGAGGTCTTCTTGAAGGTTCTCCATGGGGATAGGAGGTTCATTACCTGGAGCGCATTTAGCGTTGGTGCATCTAGGCCTGTACAGTTACGGTAATTAGAAATGATTAGTGCGGCAATGACAGGGACAGTTTGAGGCGCTGTAGCTCACGAGGAGCCCTTTTGAAGTGTCCCTCTGCCCCGGGGCTCGTAGAGACGTCGCGACCTTCTGCCCGCCAGCGGTCGGATCCGAAGGAGAACCGCTGACGTGTGTCACCTGTCCAGAGTTCTGGAATCTTCCTTCCCGGCACCATGCCCACTTTACTTCTTGTACGTTTCCTCTGATTGATATCCGGAGGTGGCGGCCGGACTGCGTTTGCTCGCTTTCTAGTGAAGGGTTTCTGTCTGCGAATGGCACCGGAGTAGCTCAGATAAAGCGCAGACCCAGTTGGAGTGTCATGTCGTCGTTGGGATTTGTGGCCGTCGATGTTGAGAGAGAGAAGCACAGAGCGCGTGCGAGCGGCGCCTCTCCCAACTGGCGGTTCCGCTCCCTTCAAAATGGAACATAGTAGTGAGTCTCTCTATTGCAGTGTTTCCCAATCCGGTATCCCCCCCACCCCCCCCAACCCTAACCCCCCCCCCCCCCCGATGTCGTGTCAGACACTCCACAATCTTGCAGGATCCTGAGAGGGACAAAAAATGTGGACTGGATTGGGAAACGCTGCTTAAGTGGGAACCGTCTGTGTGAAGGTCCTGCATGCTGACTTTGAGCATCTCTGACACCCCCACCCCCCCACCCTGATATGATGGGTGTTCGGTTGAAGCTTGGTGGTGCTTCATGGCCACTCCCCCCATTTTATTTATTGTTGTTCTTTTTTTTTTGTTTTTTTTTTTTTATTACTTTGATAGAACTATTGGGTTGTGGATTGTTAGAAAAATAAAAACAAAATTGGGGGAAGTGTTTATTTTGAGAATTAGTTGTAGTAATGTATGAGGTACATATAATCTGTGCCTGTTTAATTTAATAATAAAAAAACAAGACCTATTCTGTGCATTTTGTCATTGTTACCCTGGAAGCTCGGTCTTTTAACCATCATTCTTACCAACATATTTCTCTGATTATTGTTTTAAGTTAAGTTTTCGGTTTATTGGCTCATTGTTACTCCTGTGGTCAGTTGGGTGATGGGGGGGGCTAGAGCCTATCCCAAGTCACACCGGGCATGTGGCAGGGGTTCAGCGTGAATGGGATGGGTGGGGGACACAGCTGGGGTACAGCCCGGGCGGGTGCCAGTCCATCGCGGGGCACACAGCTGGGGTACAGCCCGGGTGGGATGCCAGTCCATAGCAGGGCACACAGCTGGGGTACAGCCTGGGCGGGTGCCAGTCCATCGCGGGACACACTGCTGGGGTACAGCCCGGGTGGGATGCCAGTCCATAGCAGGGCACACAGCTGGGGTACAGCCTGGGCGGGTGCCAGTCCATCGCGGGACACACTGCTGGGGTACAGCCCGGGTGGGATGCCAGTCCATAGCAGGACACACAGCTGGGGTACAGCCTGGGCGGGTGCCAGTCCATCGCGGGACACACTGCTGGGGTACAGCCCGGGTGGGATGCCAGTCCATAGCAGGACACACAGCTGGGGTACAGCCTGGGCGGATGCCAGTCCATCGCGGGGCACACAGCTGGGGTACAGCCCGGGTGGGATGCCAGTCCATAGCAGTGCACACAGCTGGGGTACAGCCTGGGTGGGTGCCAGTCCATCGCGGGGCACACAGCTGGGGTACAGCCTGGGTGGGTGCCAGTCCATAGCGGGGCACACAGCTGGGGTACAGCCCGGGTGGGTGCCAGTCCATCGCGGGGCACACAGCTGGGGTACAGCCCGGGTGGGATGCCAGTCCATAGCAGGGCACACAGCTGGGGTACAGCCTGGGTGGGATGCCAGTCCATAGCAGGACACACAGCTGGGGTACAGCCTGGGCGGGTGCCAGTCCATAGCAGGGCACACAGCTGGGGTACAGCCCGGGCGGGTGCCAGTCCATAGCAGGGCACACAGCTGGGGTACAGCCCGGGCGGGTGCCAGTCCATAGCAGAGCACACTCAAGCAGTCACTCGCTCTGGGCATTTTGGAGACGCCAGTTAGCCTGCCTGCATGTATACAGACAGAAACCCACATAACACAAGGAGAGCATGCAAACTCCACGCAAAGTACATATAGGCTTGAGGCTTGTGTATTTAACAAACCGCACATGACTTGAAATCTGTATTTTCAGCTTGGTTTAATTGAGTAACTAGTATACAATTTGAACAAGTTAAGGCAGAGACAACCGTACTCATGTCAAAAACAACTACTAATCACTAAGAGTTCTCCAAATATGTGTTCTGAGGCTGTCTGGGATTTATGGAAGTTTAAGAGCTATACAGCGTTGAGACACTGAGACAGAAGATCATTCTTATCAGGTATGGTGAGCTTCAGATCCTGCCAGCAACCTGCTGTTGAAGGAGACTGATTTTTTTGCAAGGTGAGTTTTCACACCTCATCACCCTGAAAGGTGCAGTTCTGTACCATGTGTGTCTTCACTGTAGCGATGTGGTTTCTTTGGCGGGGGAATGTGTACTTTCTCATTCATCTTATATCTCAAGTAAATGCAGTTTATAAACCCTCCCGTTGTTGCTTGCAGTGTGTGTGTCACTCTGGTCCTGGGGCAATGCGCATTCATGCCGCTGTATACCTGACAATAAAGCCCACTGGAATATATAAAGATATAATGTTACATTTTTGTAAGTCTGTTATAGTGAAATTTGGTTAGAGCAGTAATGATGAGTCTTGCTTAATGGGGTGATTAAGGGCCACAGTAAGAGGCTGCAATTCCCTCTGAAGAATCTAGAGGCATCTCCCTGACGGCGATCCATCCTCCCACAGTTTCTGGTGGTGGGGGGGAAGGGGGTTCCTAGACACATGGCTGAGATACATCCTGGATCCATCACACTGCACATTCATACACAACGAGCAATGTACGGGCTCCACTAAACCTGATTGGAATTTCATTAAATCCCGGATCAGCCAGCATACGAACATTGAGTGTTGCAGCGAGGATGTTTATGCTTGATTTGCTACTGTGATCCAGCAGTGACTAGGACATAATTTAAAAAAATGCTTCATAATTCAAATAAATTGTTTTTTTTTTTATAGCGCCTTTGACAACACGGTCGTCCCAAGGCGCTTGATAGGAGTGTGCGGCAATATGGTGACAACAGTAAGCACTAAATACACCGAGTTTGCCATCTCCCACGCTGTTAAGACTTCGCATGTAGCAAAAATACCTTATTTTTAAAAGCTATAGTTAAATTGATTTGTGTATGCTGTCTCTCTTCATAATTGTTGCATCTGCATAGTTTTTACAGTAAATAATCACAAATCACTTAAAATGACAGCATGCTATGTCACAGTGGCTACAATGGGTACGAAATATGATTACAATTATGTACGTGTGGAACACACAGCGAGTCGTTTTATGTCGTATACTGATTTATTGTATTTGCATTTATGCGGTGCAATATAAGGGGTCCAAGGATAATGGCATTTCAGTGCGCTGTGTATTCGTATATGGATGTGTTGAAGTTGAACTTTTTTATGTGTGGATATATAAAACAGATGCTGATGCCTCTGTATGCCCTGCCTCTCTGATCGTTTGTTTAAATCCACTCGTGTATGCTAATGATACATGCTATTGTATTATGGTTCCGGCAGCTTCCCCATCATCTCCTTTAACCATCTTTTGAGCGTTATGCAGCCCGGTTCTGGTGTAATTTTACGCCAATGGCGCCATCTGGTGGCGCCATTAGTAACTTCTTTCTAATCACACGGGGCTCTGAAATGTCTCCGGAACATTAGCAATGATCTGCTGACACGGCCCTCCCAGCCTTATGGCCGGCGCTGCTCTGCTATCTTGTAATGCACATCCTGCAGCTGTATGCTGTAGCGTCACTCTGGAGAAAAAATGGCGGCATGTAATAACTAATTCCTAACCGTGTAATTCATCATTACTGCATTGTGTTGTGAAAATACATGTAACTGCTTTAGGATCATTTAATACCTTCATGGAAGGAACAGCAAAAAGAAACAGACTTTTTTAAATGGATAGCTACTTATACACAGACATTAGATGTATCGTTACTATTGTTTATTTTATTCAGTCAGAATCTGTCCGCTTTGTATTGGTATCTGAGCCGTAACACTTAAGAGGTTCTTAATAATGTGAATTTTCTTAAAAGTTCGGGTTACACTCTTCCATTTTACATGCAGTGTGCAGGGTTTTGTGCGTATGGGGTGGTTTGCACATCCTCCCTGTGCTTACAAGAGTTTCCTTCGAGTATTGTGGGAACGTGTGACTGTCATCTGGTCCAGGGTGTCCACTGCCTCGTGCCAGGCTTCAAACTCACCCTGCACTCAGTAAGTAGATTGACATATTTGCTAAATTTGTGATTGGTTTAAATTGAGTATGTATGAGCATATAATCCAGAACGTCCAATCTGCCTTTTAATGTATTTGTTATATTAATTACGAAATATCATCTTTGATAATACAATTTCAAATATGATGCTTAGGTTTGCTTAGCTTTATAATAAATTATCTGACTTTATAGTAATATTCATTATTAGTGATCTTAGACTTGTATAACCAGCATTCATACAATTCTTAATACACGACAATGAATAAAGATATGTACTGTGGAATAAATTATTTGATTGTTATAATGGATCTGAACTCACTGTTCTCTTATTTATTTTTTTTTACAAATTGGACGTGCACAATAACGACTATTTTTGTAATTGCCTTGACTTCAGCTCCATGCGTGATTAATCGTATTTTATTTTTAAAACCCTGTGTGCGCTTACATAACTCGAACCGCAGACTATACCCCCACAGAAGGACGTCGGGTGTCCCCCCCCCTCGTCCGCTCGGCATTTAACTCCCCAGCCCTACCCGGAAGCGGGAATCTACCATTCCTTTCATCTGCGAGAGGAGGGACCCATTGCATAAATCTATATTGAGCGCAGCAGCTTCTTCATATGAATACAACCATAATTGCACTATATATTTATACATTTCTTTTACATTTTCACACTGTGTGATTGCTCTGCGATATAATGTTTCTCTGTAACTACCTTACGGGGCCGCGGACAGCTCCCCCCCCGCCAGCTGACTCGAGTGGTCGCGCCCGGGGGACAGTCAGCTCTCTTTAGTGTTTGCCGATGTCGGAGGTGTGACTGGGGTCTGTCCCTGGGAAAAAGCAGGTAAAAACGCGCCTGATCGTCGGCCAGACTCGCCGTTCGCTCACCGTGTCTTGTGTCCCGGCATCGAGGCGTTCCGCAGCCGTGCTGGCGGCTTACGGGGAAGAAGGGGGGGGGGGATGCGAGCTGGGCGCCTTCGCTCGTTTTCAGCCATGATGTCCGATGCGCCGCCGGTATGGGGGTGACAGGGGGCGGTGGGTGACAGGGGACAGGGGGTGACAGGGGACAGGGGTTGACAGAGGACGGGGGGCAGCCGTCAGGGGGTGGCCGGGGCCGGCAGCGGGCTGTAGATTTGGACAGCCCCGCTGGCCTGTGCCGGCACTCAGCCAGCGACTGGGGTTTTTTTGTTGGGGGGGGGATCAGCTGCATTTCAAATGGACAGTGTGTTATCCCTGTCCCCTCCTCAGACTGCATGACCCCTAGTGGATACAGATGTTCTCTCACTCCTGTCACTCCAGATGTGGTGTGTTGGGGGGGGGGGGGGGTGGTGGTGTCAGCTACATTTCAAATGGAGGCTGTGGTATCTCTGCCCCCCCACCAGTGCGGCATGACCCCCAGCCCATACAGATGTGCTGTCACTCTCGTCACCCTCCAGTTGTGCAATGTATAGTGGGGGCGTTGGTACTCTGCACAGAGTCTAATATGCTGCTTTTATTGGGGCTGGGGTGTTGTTCATAGATTAGCCCTCAGTGTTGTCATGCTGGACGGGGGCTGGTCATCATCAGGACAACAGCTTAGCTGTATGCTGGCACCGGCAGCTTGTGGGGTCACGACCCACTAGATTTTTAACCCATAAGCATACAGTCAGCCAGCTGACCTGATGTCAGGCACATGGTCTTTATAAGATGAATTTTCCCCCGCCCCCATAAGATCTACATTCTGTGCTGGGTAAAGCTACCTGTCCACTCCCTGTTTTATGGCAGTTACTGGTAATTAGTTTGACTTGGTTGGCCTGTATACATATATATGGGTGCTGTGTATGAATTAAGCATATTGGCTCTTTGGTGCTTGTATCACGCGCCCCCGATATCACACAGCACTGATCCGGTCACACTGGGTCGACTATGACTGGTTAGGCTGCACAAAAGCTTTAAGCCTTGTGAGGGAAGACTGACTTGTGAGGGAAGACTGACAAATCCCATTGACTCTTCATGAGGCCAATGGTGAGGAACTGTGACTGGCCTGTGTGGCGCTGATCACCTCCACAATGCCTTTGCAATGGGGATGTTGTGTCATTGTTTGACTCTTTTTTGATACAGAATAACCATTAGTTCATTAGTAACTTTTTGTCCATCCATCCATCCATCTCTTAACTTTCTATCTTAGTCAGGGCCACACATAATTTTTTTTTTTTTTAAATCAGTGATGCTGCTCAGTAAAGGATTTGTAATTAAATTAAATTCTACTCTTACGAGTACTTAAAACACTTTACATTTCATGCCTCACATTCACCCATCCACACACCCATTCACACACCGGTGGCGGAGGCTGCCATGCAAGGTGCCAACCTGCACACCGGGAGCAATTTGGGGTTCAGTGACTTGCTCAAGGTCACTTTGATGGGGTTAGGAGGAACCAGGGCTCGAACCTGCAACCCTCTGGTTGCCAAACAATAGCACTACCTCCTGTGCCACCATCTTCCCCTAATTCAAAAGAACCTCAGAAAAGCGGTCTTACCCTTTTCGGGTTTAGGGTGTATTTATTATGTTCTCCCTGGGGGGGGGGGGGGTATTTAACCCTTTCCCATAGACACCCTGGCATGTGTTTGAGGACACTGAACAGTAGTGAGATTAAATGAACCATTCTCTATATTTTCTGACATCAGATGGTGCTCCTGGTTTGCCTTGAGACATATTTTGAGCCCTTTTTTACGGAGAGCACCCTCTACAGGTGTCAGAAAATATAGCAAATGGTTCAAGAAGCTTCATTTGGCCATCGCTACTAAACAGCGACGTAGGCATTGTGTGAGACGCATGTATTAAATTACCCTTCCTGCCACGTCTGTCGCCTTTTCCACGACATCAGATATGTTTGCTGTTCTGCTTCATCTTAGCTGTTTTTCTGGGATGCCGCTGTGTTGTTTCAGGCGAAGAGGATGGCGCAAGTGAAAGTGCAGAGTGCAGCCCCCCTGTGCGGGGCCGGCCTGACCCCCGTCCTGCCCTCTGCGGCGCTGCCTGGCCCAGGCGCCCTGAGTTTGCAGCCCTCCATCAACGGGACAGCCCAGGCCGTGACGCCAAGCTGCCCCCCACAAGCCAGCGCTGCTACCGCTGCCGGCTTTGTGGATTCCAGCGTGCTCACCAACCCGCTAGGTGTTCTGATGTTAATTTATAGCGCATTCTCACCCCTTTCTTTGATTTGTGTTGTGTGTGACTTGCTCAGCTTTTCACATATGTTTTTTTATCCCCCATATAATTCCCACCATGCACCTCAGCTACAGTTTACCTTTTGCAGAGCGCTGTGGATTCATCTGAAGTAGGGTGACAGGAAACATATGGCATTAGTGGGACACATGGTTGTATTCTGATGAAGGGTTTTGCCCAGATGTGTTGGAAGCGTTTCTGAGTATCTGCAGCAGGTATTAACGCCGGGGCGGCATGGTGGTGCAGTGGTTAGCACTGTGGCCTCGCACCTCTGGGACTCGGGTTTGGGCCGATTGTTCCCCTGCAACTCAGTAGGGTATGCAGTTTGGTTTGGTTGTCTGTTTACCCAATGAGGATGAGCGGGAGACTTCCAGCTGCTGAACAGGGCATGTTCTGGGCTGAAAATGCATTTCAGATTTTCAATTATTTACTGTGAGGCTCCAAAATGGGAAACTGATCACTGGCAACCCCGAACTGCCGCAGTCAAATTGGGCCTGTGGCATTTGATTTGTTAATTTCCTGCTGATTTGTAAAAAACTCCCACATATTTTACTTGGAGTTCAAGGAACCGTTATGCTAAATCTCATCTGCCTTTTGCTGCTGCGTTTGTCTTTTATGATTTTATCACTTTGTCATGTTGACAGATGTCGGTAATTTTATTTAATGCAGTATTTGGTTAATGCGTGGAAGAATATTGGTGACTATTTTAAATATGTAAGGTTATACCTCCTCATCTGAAAAGGGTAATAACTGACTGTCATTAAGTTGCTGCTCTTGAACCGGAAAGGTATTTTCAGCAGGTAATAATGACCAAAATGCTTATTTGCTGTATTTTCTAGCACCACTAGATGGTGATGCCTGTTCAGAAAAGGGGCCAAAGCGTGCCTCAAAGCAAACCATGAGCACCATCTAGTGTAATGTTTCCCAACCCAGTCCTCAAGGAGCCACAGATGGTCCACATTTTTGCTCCCTCCCTGCTCCTACAACGTGTGGACTGTCTCCAGGCCCCTGAGGACTGGACTGGGAAACCGTGATCAACTAGGGACAAGGCAGGCAACAAATGATGGATCACCATTCACTCACACATGCACTCCTATGGGCAATTTAGTAACTCCAATTAGCCTCAGCATGTTTTTGGACTGTGGGGGGAAACCGGAGTACCCGGAGGAAACCCCACGACGACATGGGGAGAACATGCAAAATCTGCACACATGTGACCCAGGCGGTGACTCGAACCCGGGTCCCAGTGGTGTGAGGCAACAGTGCTAACCACTGCACCACCATGTCGCCCCGCAAATGATTGATGAAGCGTAATATTGGCCATCACTAGCAGAAGGCTAGCAGCGAATGGCTAACCACTTCACCACCATGCCACCCCGGAAATGATTCATGAAGCATAATTTTGGCCATCACTAGCAGAAGGCTAGCAGCGTACGGCCCCGTCCGATGTGGTCCCACCGCGGGTCTGGAAGACCCGGCCCCCTGTGCTGGATGTGTCCTCATGGCTGTGTCCTCCTACAGGTTCTCCCCGGGAAAACATGGCAAACCCCAAAGAGAAGACGCCCATGTGTCTGGTGAATGAGCTGGCTCGCTTCAACCGCATCCAGCCACAGTACAAGCTCTTGAACGAGCGCGGGCCGGCTCACGCCAAGGTATTTCCTCTGTTGGGTTTAACGCATGTCCTACTGCACTGTCGTCGTCGTTAAGCCTGATTCATACTTTAATTTTGTGCGTGACGTTGCGGTCCACGCACAGTCATGCGTGCAGAATCTTGCGAACATACAACAAATATAAACAAATGGGTAAACTTTTATGAACAGTTTTAAAGTTCTTACTATGCTTGGGTGGTATTAAGGTGATATGATACGGTATTCTGCCATGTTTTGAAACATCCCTACAGACAGACTCGGCAAATTTTATTGACAAGATTTTAAAGTGCCAAAATAGTGTGGCTTACATACTGTGGTGTAATGTCCGGACGGTATGAGAATTTAGATACAACAACTATTCTTCTTCCATTCTTTCTTTGTTGACGTCTGCTCTGTGAAAGTCACTGCTGCCACCTACTGGAAACACGTAGTAATTTTCACGTAGTCAATGTGGGATTCACATGCACAGTCGGGCACAAACCCCTGATGATGAAATTATCGCACTGCAGCACTGCAGTGACAGGTAGGACACACATGGCTCATGGCGAAGTGCCGAGCGTCTGCACACGATCCCCGGCTACGTGTCTGTTTTACGCCGTTTGTGTGGGAATCATCACTGTATAAAGTGATCTGACGTGTGGATGCGGAATTCCCTGGCCACGCTTGGATTCCCATTACATCACCTCACATGTTTGAATTCTGGGCCTCTGATGGATTTGTGTTCCTGCCTGCAGCCAGCCGCTTCCGGAAGAGTCCATCACTGGTAGTCACAGTCAGCTCAAGGTCATTGGTGCAGTTATTCTGCTGATGTCCAGCTTACGCCGTTTCAGTCTTGAGTGCCGCATAAAGGTTTTATCAACTTCATTCATTTTTGATTGTGAAGCTGTAACGTTGCTGGTAATTTGTGCTTTCCTGAGGTAATTATTATGTAAATAACACTGTTAACTGTTAAATAACTCAGTGTTTTCGGCAGGGTGTGCGGAAGCTCACTGGTTTCGGCAGGGTGTGCGGAAGCTCACTGGTTTCGGCAGGGTGTGCGGAAGCTCACTGGTTTCGGCAGGGTGTGCGGAAGCTCACTGGTTTCGGCAGGGTGTGCGGAAGCTCACTTGTTTCGGCAGGGTGTGTGGAAGCTCACTGGTTTCACCAGGGTGTGCAGAAGCTCGCTGTGTGTGTGTCATAAACAACCAGATTAGTCACTCAGGGGTTTAATAGCTTTAAAAGTGGTCCTACTGACCCCCGGAATGGACCCCGGGGTGTGGGGGTGATTCAGGGGGACACTGACACCCACAAGTAGGTGCGTTAATTATATCCTGTTAATATTTGCAGTGCGCTATACAGTGTGCGTCACACAGGTATAACAGTTCTTGCAGGGTCAGTGCTGGATTTCAGTTCTCCGGGAGTATGGTTGTTAACAGACTAGCAACTTGCTCACACTCGTGAAATCAACAACTTGGTGCTGAAGATAGTGTTAACTGGGACATTTTACCTGCACCTTCCCCTAGCAAACAGAAGCCTAACGTCATGTGACGGCTTCCTGATAATAGTCATTGTAATTTGAATCAGGATAAAAAGTTGAGGTTTTGTCTCTGTTCTTTGGCATCGGGAGGTTTAAGCAGGATGAACTGCATTTAAAAGGCTTTGCCTGAGTGATTTTAATAATCCTCTCATGGCTTGATGGAGGCAGGAAACCTTGGTCTCTCTTCGACCTGTAGAGGTCACTGTTTCTGCTGCTTGTCTGATTGCTGCCTTCTCTGCAGATCTTCACTGTGCAGCTGTCCCTCGGGGAGCAAGTGTGGGAGGCGGAAGGGACCAGCATTAAAAAGGCCCAGCACTGCACAGCATCCAAAGCCCTGACAGAATCCAACCTCCCTAGGCCCTCACCACGTTTGCCCAAGCTGGAAGCCCACAGCAACCCAGGTAGTGAGCGATCCCCCTGTGGTTCTTTTTCTCACTATTAATGAAGTGTTCTGTCCGGGAAATGCATATGAGGTAATTTCTGTACTATTAAGGTGCTTCTTCTCCGGTTTATATTCTGAAATTCAGAGGCACTGAATCAGTCTCAGAACTGCCTCCAGAAATAGACACTTCATTGACGTGTCCGGTCCCCATTCTGAAGGTTCGATGCCTGTCTGACCTGTACAGGAGTTGTGGTCCTCAACCCCCCCCCTCTGCTTGCCTGCTTGGGTGGGCCTCCCGTGCCTCTTCTGGACTGAAGCAGTCAGGGGGTATGTCACCTTGGGGACTCACAGAGAGTCACAGAGAGGCTCTGAGAGAGTCAGAGAGAGAGGGTCTAAGAGTGAGTCAGGGAGAGGGTCAGATAGTTTGAGACCAAGTCTGAGAGTGAGTATGAGAGAGTGTCGGAAAGCAAGTCAGGGAAGAGAGTCACAGTGAGTCAGAGACAGGGTCTGAGAGTCTGAGAGATCGTCTTGAAAGAGAGTCAAGAAGAAAGTCAGAGATAGACTCAAGTTTTAACTGGGTAAAAGTGTGGTCCACAGATGCATCCAGTGAGAGCAATGTAAATAATAATGTCTGTTTAGCTCTGTAAAGATCTTTGTAAAAGTCTCCCTGTCAGAGAAGTAATCGTCAATGTTTAAAACATCCTATAAAATCATCTTGTGCAGAGGGTCCAGTGAAATGCAAACAGGGAAAAGCAGAACCTGAGCCAGCTGGAAACAGAGGTTCACGTCACTTTTAGGGGATGCTCACACCCCCCTCTCTGGTGGTTTGGTTAGTTAAGTATCATCAGGGAGTCAGGCGGTTAGCTTTCCTGTACTGCTTAACCAGATGGATGAGTGGGTGTGAGTTAGCGCTCAGAGACCTTGGCGTGTTGTTTCGACCTGTGTGGCAGCTTCATGAGTGTGTGAAATGCGCACTGACACGAGGGGCTTGCTGGTCACTGCACTGTTATCCTGGAGTGGGTGACTGCACCGTTATCCTGGAGTGGGTCACTGCACCGTTATCCTGGAGTGGGTCACTGCACCGTTATCCTGGAGTGGGTCACTGCACCGTTATCCTGGAGTGGGTCACTGCACCGTTATCCTGGAGTAGGTCATTGCACCGTTATCCTGGAGTGGGTAACTGCACCAATCCCAAGCAGTACAGGGCACAAGGCCAGGGTACACCTTGGATGGACTGTGTCCTGTACGTTGTGATGTCATAAATTTCTGATTAAAAACAGCAGGGGGAGCCCTTGCACTTTGGTTCAATTACAAAGCTTAATTTTGGAACTGTACGTACACCATATGGACAAAGATATTGGGATACTTGGCCATTACACTTATAGAATCTTTTATGACATCCCATAGGCACAAATTTGGAATTGGTCCCCCCTTTGTATCTAGAACAGCTTCCCATTCATTCAGGAAAGCATTTGTGAGCTTATGCACTGATGTTGGATGTGGAGGCTTGATTTGCAATCTCCATTATAGTTCATGCCAAAGGTGTTTGGTGGGGTTGAGGTTATGGTGGGCTTATCAAGTTTTACACTAAACTCACCCAAACATATCTTTATGGACCTTACTTTGTGCACTGGAGCACAGTCAGTGCGGGAAACTGTTCTCACAAAGGTAGAAGCATAGAATTATCCAAAATGTCTTGTTGCGCTGAAGCATTAAGTGTTCCCTTCACTGTCGCTAAGGGGAGTGGACCAAACCCTGAAAAACAACCCCATACCATAATCCCTCCTCCACCAAACTTGACACAAAGCAGTCAGGCAGGTAACGTTCTCCTGGCATCTGCCAAACCCAGACTCATCCGTCAGACTGCCAGAGAGAAGCGTGGTTCGTCACTCCACAGAGCTTTTCCATCTTTAGTCTGGGTCACCTTAAGTTAGGTAGCACTAACTCTGAATGTGGGGACCTCTGTTGCTGTCGGAGGGGCCCCTACCATGGGGGGTTTGTGACTGGCAGCTTCTCTCTCACAGGCAGCATCACGCCCACAGTGGAGCTCAACGGCTTGGCCATGAAGAGGGGAGAGCCAGCCATCTACCGACCCCTGGACCCCAAGCCCATGCCCAACTACCGAGCCAACTACAACTTCAGAGGCATGTTCAACCAGCGGTAAGATGACACGGCCTCTCCTGACGTTTAGGGAGCATGCAAGAGCCCTCTGAAGGTTTTCATCCAAACACTGTCCTTCTAAGCATCCTTTTCAGATGCTGAAATAGCTGAATGAAACGTGATGACCGCCTGTTACTCCATGTTCATATTAGCATCTGTACATACATAGGGCCATTTGAATATACGCACGCATCTATTACAAGTCTGCCAGTATTGATATCCTAACTAAATCACACTGTGAATGCAATCTGTAGGATCTGGTTTCAATACATAATGTGATTATGTGTCTGCTCATTTGTCTTCCATCTGTTGATACTCTATTTTACGTTTTATATATGCACCCAGCAGTGTCATAAATGTATTTATCAAAGAACAGCATGAATACGTTTGTTTAAAGTGTAAATGTAAGCCAGTCAGCCCCAGAGGAATCATCTGCTTATGAGAATCCTGAAATTTAACTATACGGCTGAACTCTTGGTGAACTTCTGTCCCTCGCCCCCAGGGGGCAGTACTGCCTCATTAAAAGCAGTGGACACACATTCTGTAATGTTACATTTTCCCAGACTGAACTCTTGTACAGTGTTGTTATTTTAGATACTTTATTCTTAGGTGAAAACAATATATACATTGTAAATGGTGTTGAAGTGTATATACTGAGTATGTTGTTCATAGGTTGGTTGTGTATAGAGCTAATTGGTTAGGACCCAGGCATTGCGTGCAGCCTGATTGGTTTATGTAGTTTTTATGTAGAGCTGTTTAAAGCCTCTGATTGGATCATGCATTCTCACACTGTCTTTTACTCCTAGTTGATAATATCCCATCATGCATTGTTCTCTCTCTGTGGAAAGCTCAGGTGGCGGTGGCCTCATCGTTTACAGCCAGGACCAGTCACATGACCACTTTTAGAACAGAACCTGGTATGTGTTTCCTCTGTGTTTCAGTCACCGAGAAACACCAGAGAGAAACCCCCCCACCACCCCCAGTTTAATGGGGGGCCTCATCCCATTCTAAACGCATGCGATACAGTGTGGCCTGCTCAGTAGGGGGGGGGGCAGTGTTTACAGTACCCACGAGGGCTGCAGCACTGAAAACAGCAGAGCCCAGCCACATCTGTTAAGCTGCTTAATCTGACTTTGTGTATAAACAGAGTGCTTCAGACCATGTCCTGCTTTATTTATCGTTTGTTTGTTTAGCCGTGATTCGTTTGCTGTCCAGTGCGGCCATCTTTATACATTCACTTCTGTCCTAAATGCTAAATGCTGTTCTGAATGAACTGATGGACTTTAAATAAAGATATTCTAGTCGATGTCCAGCATTAAAGATGCATGCTCACAATACTAATTTTTCTGTTTTTGTAATTGCTTTTTTACATCTTTTACCGCTGTGGACCCTCTGTGATGAGCATAGGCCTCCCTGGCTGGGTTAGATGGTTAGAGATAGACTGTTAGGGAATCGTAGTTACTAACTGATAGATAGGGGTAGATGGTGAAGGATAGGTGGTTAAGTATACATGAGTAGATATGTTAGGGACAGTTAGGGGTAGATAGAGGTATATAGTTATGGTTAAATAGTTAGGCAGATAGTTGGTGGGGCAGATAGGGATAGATATGGATATATAGCTAGGGATTGATGTATATAGATAGGGATGGATGGTTAAGGATTGATGTATATAGATATGGATAGGTGGTTAGGGATTAATGTATATAGATGGGGATATATGGTTAGGGATTGATGTATATAGATAGGGATAGATGGTTAGGGGTTGATGTGTATATATATATATATATATATATATATATATATATATATTCTAGAATTTCCCAGAGGAACCTTCTCGAGGGATTAATAAAGTTCTATCTATCTCTCTATCTATCTATAGATAGGGATAGATGGTTAGGGGTACAGTACTGTGCAAACGTCTTATGTTCAGTCAAATGTTTAAAGCTATTTATCTGGGTAGTAAAAAACAACACAATTTAGCATTAGAACATATGCAAATGAAATGAGTAAGAATTTCTTTTCTTTCTGTTCTCCAAAAAGTCACTGATACCTAATTGGACGGCTAGATGAACACCGCTTCAGTTCCCAAACCTCTTCTCAGGGACACCTCCATGTATTTATTAAATTTCACCACCGGCTCCTTTAATTAATTTTAAAAAGTTTGCTGATATTGAGATATTGATTAGCTGTATGAGGTGCGCTTGTGGGTGAGTTTTAAAAATCTGTGTTGTATTGGACGGATGCTGCAAATACTGGAGTGATTTTAGCAGATGATTTGAAATGGTCAAGCTGACACGCTTTGACAGGCATAATAACCTGGGATTGACATAACTGGTACGCAAATATGCATTGTTGAATCAGCATATGTAATGTGCATTTCTGCCGATACGACAAGAAATTATCGCGCATTTTAACCTTTATATGCTCATTCCTACTTAACACGGTACGTATTTGTGCTGTTACATTAATCGATTGCCACACGTATAGCCCTTAAAGATGAAGGCATATTTGCGTACCAGTTATGTCAATACCTGATATGGCATAGTTTTACTCTAGCATGGCAACCTTTTCAATATAATTTTCTTTAGCTGCCTATGACCTTTGCACAGTACTATAGATAGGGGTAGATGGTTAGCGGTGGATGGGTAGGGATAGATAGGGATTGATATGTATAGATAAGATTAGATGGGGTGAGTGGTTAGAGATAGATTGGGGTAGATCATTAAGGATAGATAGGGATAGATGGTTAGGGATAGATAGATTGATGGGGTAGATTGATAAGGACAGATAGAGAGATAGGATGGATTGGTCTAGATCCTTAAGGGTGGACAGGTATGGATAGTGATAGATGGTTATGTGTAGATCGTGGTAGAAGGATAGATAGGCATAGAGAAGGATCAGTCGATGGTTAGGGGTAGATAAATGGGGTAGATGGTTTGGGATATACTCTTGTGTTTGGTGCCATGACCAGTCGCTGATTCCTGCCTCGTGTGAGTGCCCCCCTCCCCATGCTCTCATGTGTGTGTGGTGGCGTGACCAGTCGCTGATTCCTGAAGAAGGGGGAGTCTTCCAGTTCTCAAGTTCTCAAGAAACCTGAAGGACTCAAAGAAGGGAGCTGAGACGTTGCTAAGATAGTATGATGTCATCAGATAATAAGAGGACTGCGTGTCCGTGACTGTACCGGGAGGGGTCCCGCAGGCTTCCCCCAACTCCCCCCGTGCCTCTCCCACGTAGAGGCGATGCTTTGCTGAAATTTGGATGGGGCGGGGGGGGGGGGGGGGGTGGGTGGCTGGAAGTTGATTTGCGTAGGGAGTTCAGCTTGCACGCTGATTTGGGTATTACTGTAAAGTTATGTCACACTGGCAGGATGACGCTGTCCTCCAGCGATATTTCCCGGTGCGTTTGTGAGCCAAGTCTCGCTTCCGTTGGAGGTACACTCGGAACGACTGCCCCGGGCACTCATGGAAAGCTACGTCAATCCGCCGTCCTCTGATAATCACTGCTTTGAATACATTCACTGGACAGTCGCACTGAGGACTCCTTCATGACCTGTTGAAGGGATATCACCCTTTAGCTGGTGGCAAGACCATCTGGAAAGGGGTTTTACTTCTTAAAATATAACGCAGGCATCCAAATAAGCAGAATAAATGATGATCGGGGTCCGGGTGCCTCTTGGCTGTGTGGCTCTTGATGCATACCTCACTACCCAGTGCCTCTGTTAATTATTTTCTTTGTGAAGATGTTCCCTTCCATGCTGAATCAGAGACCATCTGTGGGGGCCCCAGAAGTGCCTCCCCCCCCCCGAAGGCGTGTGAGGTGGGCCCCGCCAATGGCTGTAACTGGGCCATCTGCTGGTTTTCCCTTGAATAACTGGGAGGTCTGGGATCATTGTGGTGTGAGTCACCCTTCACTGGTGGATTGGAGGGGGGGGGAATAGGAATCTGTTTCCAGCATTGGTGATGCCCCCTCCCTTCTGATCTCAGTATTGCCCAATTCCCTTGTGTGAGTGCAGAGATACGGGTTTGGACGATTTCTCTCATTCCTAAAACATGCCGGTGTAGATGTTGGGCGCGGAGTGCGGTATGCGTGTGACGCTCTGAGACATGGCAGACACACGGGTGGGGGGTTTTGCTTATGTTCATCACCACTTGCTGGCCGGGTCTTCTTAGACACCCCCATGTTCCTTCCTTCCTTCGACCTCTGCACCTACAAAATGAGGTCCCATCCGCCCGACGTCGGCTGGAAGCTCGTTTAATACTTAATAAATATTGCTGCTGGTGGTTGCCGCCCTCTTCACCTGATCCAGATCCCGCGCACGCGCCCCAGCCACCAGCAGCGGAGACACGATACCGGCCGGACGGATCCGCGGCACGCCGTTCCCAGAAAGTCCCGCCGGATGAAATCGTAAACAAATGTGTGCCCCAAAGCAAACATCTTTCATTTTCTCCACTGGATCCCGAGCGAGTCGGTGAACAGGGGTTCTGAGAAACTGAGCGGGCCGGATCTGGCGAGGGTGTGTTCCTGTGTGTGCGAGCCGCATGTGGACCAGCTGCCAAAAGCCCAGCGCTGCCAATACCGCAAGGGCGTCGCTTCTAAAAACACTCACGCACGCACGCACGCACGCACGCCGTAGTGGTGAGCCCCAGGCCAGCCTCGCACGAGCGTCTCCCGCAATGTCTCCGCAGGGAGTGTGTGAGTTGGTATGGCGGCGCTCATTGCCACGAACGCATGCAATTAACCCTCCACAGTAATGTAGCTCTAGCCCAGGATAAACATTTCAGCTCACAGTGACCTCAAAGCAGTTTCAGTCTCGGTTTTAGGGCAAAATCCGGTTGTTTAAACCAGGGGAGCCCAACTCCAGTCCTGGAGGCCAGAGCCCAGCACATTTTTGGGTTTCCCCTCATTTTACACACATTCAACTCCTTGTGCTAATTACCACACAGCTCCTGAGCTGAATCATTTATGGTGGAACAGGGAAAGAACTAAGCTACACAGGGCTCCGGCCCCCCAGGACTAAAGTTGGGCACCCTTGACTTAAACGAACTCCCCGGATGAATCCCAGTTACCTCCCCCCACGAATGTGGTGGGAGATATTTGAATGACCCTCATGGAGTGTGTGGGTTTTGGGTCAGCCTGGACCATTTGGGGGTGATCTGCGGCCTGTATCTGCTCACAGTCAAGCTGTCAGGCCGACTGCCCCAGTGGATAGGCCTCTTTACAGTGATCTTGTCCCCTTCTGGTTCTTGCTATGGTGCCCTTTAATGTGACCCAAACTCTTTCTGGCTCTTGCTGTAGTGCACTGTAGCCCTGCCCCATGCTGACTTGCACTGTGGTGCCCTTACTGTAGCCTCACCCCCTTCCGTCTCACACTGCGGTACCCTTTACTGTAGCCCTTGCCCCTTCCATCTCACACTGCGGTACCCTTTACTGTAGCCCCTGCCCCTTCCATCTCACACTGCGGTACCCTTTACTGTAGCCCTTGCCCCTTCCATCTCACACTGCGGTACTCTTTACTGTAGCCCCTGTCCCTTCCATCTCATACTGCGGTACCCTTTACTGTAGCCCTTGCCCCTTCCATCCCACACTGCGGTACCCTTTACTGTAGCCCCTGCCCCTTCCATCTCACACTGCGGTACTCTTTACTGTAGCCCTTGCCCCTTCCATCTCACACTGCGGTACCCTTTACTGTAGCCCCTGCCCCTTCCATCTCACACTGCGGTACCCTTTACTGTAGCCCTTGCCCCTTCCATCCCACACTGCGGTACTCTTTACTGTAGCCCCTGTCCCTTCCATCTCATACTGCGGTACCCTTTACTGTAGCCCTTGCCCCTTCCGTCTCACACTGCGGTGCCCCTTGCTGTAGCCCCATCTTCTTCCGATCCGTGCTGCGGTGCCCTTTTTCTGTAGCCCCACCCCTTTCTGTCTTCCACTGTGGTGCCCTTTACCGTAGCCCCACCCCCTCACCATCTTGCACTGTGGTGCCTTTAACTGTAGCTCTGCCCCCTACCATCTTGCACTGTGGTGCCCTTCACTGTAAGTCCGCCCCCTGCCATCTTGCACTGTGGTGCCCTTTACTGTAGCTCCACCCCCTACCATCTTGCACTGTGGTGCCCTTTACTGTAACTCCGCCCCCTACCATCTTGCACTGTGGTGCTCTTTACTGTAACTCCGCCCCCTACCATCTTGCACTGTGGTGCCCTTTACTGTAACTCCGCCCCCTACCATCTTGCACTGTGGTGCTCTTTACTGTAGCCCTGCCCCTTTTCTCCGTCTCACGTCTGGCTGCTGTAGGGCTTTGACTACACAGTCAGATGGTGTCCACACAAACATACAAGCTCTTCTCCTGATGGGCTCATAAAAGCATCTGGAGTTACACACATGGCCCATCGGCGGCTTCTCCTTCTGGCCCTCCGTGTACTTAGCCACGGATTCGCTGGTGTTTCCGGCTGCTGGCTCGGGAAGCTGGCTTGGGAGCACTCTGGCCGCTGTGTTGGACAGATGGAAGGCTCGGGAAATGGACGCACGGAGGTTCAGGTGACGTGGCCGCGTTTGCCGTCAAAGCAGAGACACGAGCAGCATGCGGCGTATTTTCTTGGAGGCTGATCAGCGTCCTGAAGGAGCTCCACTTCAGTTTCCAGTAAATGTCATTGTTTTATCATCACCCTGTTAGCGAACACTGTGCGGGCACTACAGTATTAATAAAAACTGCAAAGCCTGCTGAGCCCTGTTAAAAGTGACCTTATTAATGAGGCTCTGGGGAGGTCGTGCCCTCATGGGGCCCATTGCGGGCGTCCGGTGCTCTGTGAGCATGTCCAGAGAAGGCACAGGTGTTCCAGAACATTTCCCTGATCACTCCCCCCTTTGCTCGCACCCCCCCAGGGCGGGAATGGTAGCTGGGGAAAGCGTCTGTTACCGGTTGCCCACTTCCGAAGCATGAAAGGCTTTCTTCCTTTCGAGTTTTTCCATTTTAAATTAAGGCAAACCAAACCGGAGAGAGTCTTTCCAGAAGAATCTGATGGAGGCATGCCAAATCGCAGCCAGACGGGAGGCTTGCTCTGTAAGCACAGCGAGGACTTGCCGTGGTACAAGGCTGAGCCCACGTGACTGACATGCCTAAGAAACACACATGTCGAGGAAACACTCATTATGTGTGTACGCTGAAGAATCATACTAATGAATCACAAACTGAAGGCCCTTCGCTCCAGTGGTGGGATTGGTTCTTGTACCTCAGAGTCCAGTCCTGAACCTCGGCAGCAATATGACCATATGTAGAGGAAACTGTAATTGCAAATATGCCTGGTATGCTTCAGTTATTTATTTATTTATTTTTGTACTTTAATCCATTCATATAGTCACCATTTAGGTAGGAGCCTAATGGTTAGGGAAGTGCACTTGTGATAGGAAGGTTGTTGGTTTGAGTCCCTGACCAGCAAGGTACCGCTGTGGTACCCTAAGCAAGGTGCTGCCCCCAAGCACTGCTCCTTGGGTGCTAAATAATAGCTGCCCACTGCTATGTCACATATGGGATAAACACAGAGGACCCATTTTGTTTGTGGGTGTGTCAACAATGACAATTAATCACTTTCAGATAACATGCTGTCTCTTTTAGTCTCTGCTGATGTTGTGAGGATGTTAGTCACTCTCTGTCCGGTCGGGGAGGCTCTGGTTGCCTGAGAGACGTGGGCTCACATCCCTCCCTGAAAACCCTGCGTCTGCCCCCCCCCCCCAGGTGGCCGTGCCCCCCTGCAGACGGCCTCCAGCCCCCCCCTCTCCCCCCGGCTGGGGCTACATGATCTCATTTTGTTTCTGCCTGTTTTCTGCATTTACTTTTGGGAAAAACAGTCAGGAAAAAAGGAAAAAAACATAACGCCCGGGTAACAGGAGAGGAAGTACAGCTGGGAAAGCGAGAGCGATTCCAAGTTTGTGCTCATGTTCCCACCGTCCCGCCACTCCGCTGCCATGGGGAGGGGGGGCACGGGGCCAGAGCAGGGGCGGAGGAGAGGCTCCCTGGGCCTTGGTGGAGCTCGCATACGCGGTGTCCCAACCCGGCGACCAAGCTCCATTAATCCCGTGTTGCAGCTGTGCGGCTTATGTAACAACTGGGGGGGGGGGCACCTTTTTTCACGGGCAGGGTAGTGGGGACTGGGCTGTGGGTGGGGCCAGTACCAGGCTGTGGGAGTGTTCAAGCTAGTGGCCGACGGGGTGGGGCCAATGCAGGGCAATGGGTGGGGCCAGTACCAGGCTGTGGGAGTGTTCATGGCAGGGGCCGACAGGGGGTGGGGCCAATATAGGGCAGTGGGTGGGGCCAGTACTGGGATGTGGGTGGGTCCAAGGTGGTGCCAGACTGGGGGTGGCAACCACCTCTCACGGGCAAGGTGGCCATGGGCAGGACCCAGGGCAGGCAGTGAGCAGGACTCATGCCGGACAGTGGGTGGCGCCCAGGCCGGGCAGTGCTGCCCTCCAACATCACTCTGATTTGATATCCGTCATTTCATCTGTCTTTGCGATGGAAATTCTGTGGTTGCTGCACGGATTGACCATCAGCAAATTTTGCAAAACAAATGTGGGGAAAATAAGCGAGGACATGGCAGGGGACGAGCAGAGAGAGAGAGAGAGAGCACCATACACTCTCCCCCAGGCTCCTGAGCCAGGCCGGCGGGTGAAAGAGGGGCAGCTGAGAGTCATTTGAGACACTGGAAGCCTCCCCAGTCCAGTACTCCCTCATAGCTCTTAGCCGACGCACCTGAAGGATCTGGGCTCTCCACAATATTTAAATTTTGTGGGTCATAATATATTTTAAAAGAAATGAAAACAGTTTGCACCTGCGGGGTCTGTGAAATCCGGGGAAATTACAGAGATACACTGTTGTGTTACATTTACCTGGGAAGTTGGAAGTCAGAGCTACCTTAAATCTGATAACTTATCCGGCTAAGCAAGAAATCCTGCTTTCTGAAACAAGCCCCAGTTCTAACTCGGTGAATTGTTAGCTATTGTTAGCAATATCGGTTGATAATAACGCATCACAAGGTATTTCGTGCATAAAAACACAAAGAAACAAGTAAGATACACACAGATAGCGGCTGGACAGTGTTGGGTGCGCACCCAAATAAATGAGCCGCAAATAAGACGCAAGTGCTAATAAGCCGTATATAACTACAGCTTTAACATTTTGTTAATAAAGGTGGCAGCCATCTTCAGGTCTGAGGTCAGGATTGTGTAGATTCCTCTGACTAGAAAATGGAATTCAGCATAAGTTCTGTTTATCGTGTTAGAGGACTGCATTCTGGTTCTTGCAACTTTAACGTATCGGCTTCAGCTCGTTAAGAGAAGGAAGAGTCCCTCTCTACATATACGATTTTTTTCTTTTATTTTTCTTAGCAGTAACTCACAGACTGGCCTGTCATTGCAGGTAAATGTGTAACATGTTAGGAAAGTCCTCAAGCTCAGGACAGGTGCCCCAGGTGGGGCGTGGGCTTGAATCCCATCCCAGATCCCCGCAGCCCCGAGTCTTTGGCTGTGTGTGAAGCAGAACTAGCTGCATGTGGAGCACTCATCTTCCCCGTGCTGGCTTGTTTGTCCATGGCCCCACGGATGGATGCTGTGTGAGGCTGTGCAGACACAGCCACGAGTGGGGGGGCGGGGGGTGCTAATGAATTCGCGAGAGATGGAGTTGGGTGACTATCGGGGGCCTACCTGGCACCCAGCCCAATAACAGAAATGGTGGTAGTCGCCCAGAGGGCACGGCTTCAAAAAAAGCCAGGAACACCCTCGTCCTTCAAAGTCAGGGGGGTAATGCTGCCCGCCCCCCAAGGGAGCGGGAGTCAGAGAATTAAAGTCCCCTCTGATGGATTTGTTTCGTTAATATCAGGGAAGAAGACACGTAAATCAGACTGCCGACCGTGGGCTCTGGGGGTGGGCAGCCAACCCGTGGGGTCTGGATCATTCAAGGGTCCCTCAGGGTCCCCTACAGTGGGTCGGGACACTAGGAGGTACCTGGTGCAGGTGAATTCAACTCTTCTGTTACCACTGACAGGTTCAGCTCGCACTTCCTGAGCAAGCGGGAAATTGGAGCGTTTGGATTTAACAGTAAATTGCATATGGCTTTTGTGACACAAACACATAACTGGATGTATTTCCCCTTCATAATTCATACGGAAAGCAGACTCGTGCTGATGCCGCATGCAGCTCTGTTTACTGTGGTAACAGTGGGGAAGGATTGGTTACAGGCAGCCTGCCCCAGCTCCGCCAAAGGTCCCCTGTTTACCGTGGTAACAGCCGGGAGGGCCGGTTACAGAACGTCTCATTCCGGCTCGTTTGGACTTTGATTGGGAGCTGATTAGCAGGCCGGGTTCCGTCTTACATAACACACTGACTTGTAGCCTGAGGAATGCTCTGTGCTGGAGCGTGTTGCTGAGCCTCTGAGGACTCTTCTCACCGCGTCGGCCATCCGGCGCCATGACCGGCGTCTGAAGACAGCGGCGCTTGTCACCAAGCAAGAGCCCCCCCCAGTGTTGGCACCGTCAGAAATATGGGGCACTAATTGGACTAATTTGTGATAATCAGCCTCAGTGAGGTCCATGTGCCTCGGTTAACTCGTGCGGATATCACCAAACACAATTACGAGTGCGGGATCACACGAGGCAGCCATAGCTTTCAGTGCAGAGAGCCCCTCCCCAATCTGCACTATGTATCCCCTTAATTGGGACCAGATGCGGCCTTGCTGGTGTTTTTGCGATTGTTTCCTAAACCCCCATCTACAGTGTTACAGTATTGTAACGAGCCCCAACCATTCCTCATAACATCATAGCTCCAAACACCTGTATGTGCCCTCCTGACCCCCTATTCCTGATGGCGCAGGCCTGCCCACAGCCTTTCCTCCTGACCCCCTATTCCTGATGGCGCAGGCCTGCCCACAGCCTTTCCTCCTGACCCCCTATTCCTGATGGCGCAGGCCTGCCTACAGCCTTTCCTCCTGACCCCCTAATCCTGATGGTGCAGGTCTGCCCACAGCCTTTCCTCCTGACCCCCTAATCCTGATGGTGCAGGCCTGCCCACAGCCTTTCCTCCTGACCCCCTATTCCTGATGGCGCAGGCCTATGTACCGCTTCACCTGTGAGGTAGCTCTGCACCAGCCACCTTGGACAGGCTTAGGCCCCTCGTCTAATTTCAAGCACATCTTTAACAGTGTAGGTACTAAGATCTTTTGGACAGAGAGAACACCAAGGTTTAGTCCTTCTTTCTAACGTTTGATGTATAAGGTGTTCGAACTTCAGGTATGGAGAGGGTATATATAAAGCCCTAATTTAGAACCTTTCTGGCTAACATATATACCGGACTAACCCTAACTCCTTAACATCAGAGTGAAGTCATCCCACAAGTTCTTGAAACACACGCAAGCCTCCTGAAGTGCTCTATAAAAAAAAGTGTCTTCTTGCCTGTCAGTGTGGAAAGTTTCACGGAGCCGTTTCTAGTTCCTGAGGGTACACTGAAGCACAGAGCCATGCTGTGCCAGTGGAGGGTTTGGTACAGTGGAAGATGCTGCCCTGTGTGGCCATCCTGCCAGAAACAAGGCATGATATTGTCAGTTAAGAGCAACATTCAGCTCCCTGCAGCACTCTATCCTCCACTTCACGACCAGTAAGACCCCAGTTAAAAATACCATACGTGGCGGATTAACTGGGTGGAACCACTGCTTGCCAGGAAGAATGTGTATGCTCTACTCAATTTAAAAATGATCTGTATGTGCCTCAAGATATTTTAGAACATCGGCCTGCAGGAGTCTAACTGCATCTGACAATGAGGCGTGTGCGTTACGCAGTGAGAACATCAGACCACAAGTCAAGCGAAGTGGTGTAAAATCATGACATTTACATTTAAACAAACATGCCGAAACGAATCATGGTTTTGGGATCATTTTGGTGCCTCCAAACCGCGTCACCTGCTGTCACTGAAGGAAACAACACATTCAAGAAGAGAACTTCAGGCTACCCATCCAAGAGGAGTTCGGTAAACCAACAAGACCATGTTCTGAGATACCCTGATATCCATGCGGAATTAGAAAGAAAATGGTCGGTCAGGCCTAGTTCAAGTCTAGACATTCAGATGTTGCAGTCATACCATAAGCTTAATCTTATACTAATAATATATTATACCTTTGACAAATCCAAAGTCACTTTTCAAGGGTGGAGTCACAGTGATCCCCTGAGTGTTACCGTCTTGAGAGAACATTTTCACATAAGAGTTTTGTAAATCTTCAAAACCTTCTTTGCCATCCACGTATGTCACAGTTTATGTCAGCGTCATGTTTTTTTTGTATAAGATTTTTGTATAAAAGTTTATTTTGATATGTGTGTTTAAAAGACCGCGTATCATTCAGTTCCACGCACAATGAAGATATATACAGAGCAACTTTGTAGTGGACTGTTGATTGTCTAGCCTGTCCTTCCCAAAGAGAGAACATGCAAACTCCACACACATGTGACCCAGGCGGAGACTCGAACCCGGGTCCCAGAGGTATGAGGCAACGGTGCTAACCACTGTACCACCATGCCACCCTTAGTTTGGCCATATGAGTTTTATATTTGTCCTAATGCTGTAGCTTAGCAATCTATTGGTTGTTTGTCAAAGTGAGATGCTCTGTTTGAGAAAATCAGAGTTAATTGTGGCTCACAGGGTGTCAGTTACATTGCACTGCCCAGTGGCCACACTCTCCCAAATTCTCTTTGTTCACTCTTTCCAGTCAGAGTGCGATGATTAGACCGCACTCCACTTTTATCAGGCAGGAACATTCTTCTGCTACTCATTAGCCATGTAACTCTACTCTTCCTTCTTTCCCGGTGGTTTTGCCACGTGTCTTGATATTAATTTCTTCCATATGTGTTCAGTTGGTATCAAATCTGGTAATTGGGCTGATATTACATGTCTCAAGGGACAAATAAAAGTGTCTATAATAGCCAAAAGTAAATACCTCAAACTCTTTTGGAGAACAAGACCGTTCCTGTGCCTTAATGGCATCCGTTCAGCCAGCTCACATAACCCTGTGCACAAGCATGTACAGCTGAATTTAGTGTCTTTATTTTAAACATGGCTTTCTGGGGTTGTATACTTTACATAGCCACATTTTGTTTCATGTTCAGAGAAATCCTTTGCAATAAATGTAAATTTAGCTGAACGTGAAAGTCATCCTCTGTAAATCGGCATGCATCTTCTGCAAACCAGCATGCATCCCCTACAAATCATCATGTATTCTCCGTAAATAGCATTAATTTCCTGTAAATCGGTGTGCATCTTCCGTAAGTGAGCACTTCTCTGTAAATCAGCATACATTCCTTGTAATTAGCATGCATCCTCTATAAATCGATGGGCGTCTCCGTAAATCAGCATGCATCCACTGTAAATCAGTGTGGACCTCCTGCAAATCAGCATGCATCTTTTGTAAATCCACATGCGTCCCCTGTAAATCAGCATGCATCGTTTGTAAATCGGCATGTGTCTCATGTAAATTACCATGTGTCCCCTGTAAATAGGTGTGCATCTCCTGCAAATCAGCATGAATCTTTTGTAAATCTACATGCACCTCCTGTAAACAGCACGAGCCCTCTGTAAACAGCATGTGTCTCATGTAAATCGGCATGGACTCCCTGTAAATCATTGTGCGTCTTCTGTAAATAAGCGTGCATTCCCTGTAACCAGCATGAATCCTCTGTAAGCCGGTCAGTAAATCCAACTTTCATGTCAATCACAGTAAAAATGACTAGCTTCTATTATGTGGAGAACATCCAATGTTCATTCTAAAAATGAACCTTTGCCTCAACAAAACTTGTGGCTTTTATTGCGCCAGTGTGTAAAAATTGCATCATAATGGATAAAACAATCAATCATTATGAAGATACATGGCGAATGCACATCACTAAATTAGACATATAAGCCAAATGTGATGATAGTGTTAATATGTGTTTGCATAGAGCACAGAGTGAGTGCTACTGATGTATTCATTCAAAACAGTCGATGGGAGTTATATTAAAATCTTCAAACAATCCTAATATAACCATTGAGGTTTTAGCTTGAAATATGTTTGTACTGTTTTTCATTATAAATCAGAATGAAGGTGGAGTTTTATACCAGGTAACCCTGAGTTACTGATGTACTTCAGCACACTTTTCCTGGGAAAATACACTGTTGGCCCTGGCTCATTTTGCCACTCGACATAGCTTTGGATGGAGGTGGGGTGGCTTTGGATCTCGTAGCATTGTGGTCTTCGCTCTGATGAGATCTTCCATCCTGGGGTGGGTGGCTGGGGGAGGGGGGGGGAACGTTGGGGTGTGCAGGTCTACTAAATCTGCAAAATGAACAGTGTCCTGACAGCCCAGCATGAGTGAAGCAGATTTAAAATAAAGCATAAGAAATGTAGCCTGGAACTCTTTGTTCAGCGCTGCCTAAATCAGGCCTGTGTGAGAGCCCCGTTCCCCGGAATCACCCAGCAGCCATTGTTATGTAATTGACCCCGGAGAGCTGCGAGCCGGTCGCATCGCCCTGCCTTAAAACATTAATAACCGAGCCAGCAATATGCTGCAGGATCCCCTCTGGAGATAAATCTACCCGCTGCCGGTCACCCCCAACCCAGTCAGCCACGGTCAAAGACGCTCACCCTGAGAATATGCTGCAATGCTTATGGGAATGTTCCCGAAGATGAGGAAGTGTGTGCTGGGAGGTCTTGGGTGGTTACAGTGGGAATTCCTTGCCCTGGAGTAGCCGTTGCTGGTTGTTCCCCTTTGGCCTGTACCATTGCTGGTATGAATAGGGTCCATGTTTTTCGGGGTATTCACCTTTGGCATGTGCCATTGCTGGTATGAGTGGGTTCCATGTTTTTAGGAGTACGAGCATGTACGCCTCTCCCTGTCGCCCTCAAACTGAAACTTTAACTTCTTGTGGTTTTCTTAGGATATCATTGATACAATAAGGACATAGACACAAACACAGATACGTCGGAGGACCTGATCCTGTTGCCTAGATGCCTGTTCCTGTCTGGGTTGTGCTGTGATGATAAAACTGCCAGTTTTCCATAACCTAATCCTCTTATAAATCAAAAGCTCTGTTTCTCTCTTCCCTCTCTCTCTCTCTCTCTCTTTCTCTCTCTCTGTCTCTCTCTTTCTCTCTCTCTCTGTCTGGCCTCACTCCATCACAGGTACCATTACCCCGTGCCCAAAATCTTCTACGTGCAGCTGATGGTGGGGAGCAATGAGTTCATTGGGGAGGGACGCACACGCCAGGCCGCACGCCACAGTGCCGCCATGAAAGCCCTGCAGGTCCTCCGCAACGAACCCATTCCTGAGAAACGAGCCCAGGTAACCCTAACTCAGGGTCCCTACGCCCCAGGTAACCCTAACACAGGGCCCCTACGCCCCAGGTAACCTTAACACAGGGCCCCTACGCCCCAGGTAACCCTAACTCAGGGTCCCTACGCCCCAGGTAACCCTAACTCAGGGCCCCTACGCCCCAGGTAACCTTAACACAGGGCCCCTACGCCCCAGGTAACCCTAACACAGGGCCCCTACGCCCCAGGTAACCCTAACACAGGGCCCCTACTCCCCAGGTAACCCTAACACAGGGCCCCTACGCCCCAGGTAACCTTAACACAGGGTCCCTACGCCCCAGGTAACCCTAACTCAGGGCCCCTACGCCCCAGGTAACCTTAACACAGGGCCCCTACGCCCCAGGTAACCCTAACACAGGGCCCCTACGCCCCAGGTAACCTTAACACAGGGCCCCTACGCCCCAGGTGACCCTAACACAGGGCCCCTACGCCCCAGGTAACCCTAACTCAGGGTCCCTACGCCCCAGGTAACCCTAACACAGGGCCCCTACGCCCCAGGTAACCCTAACTCAGGGCCCTTACGCCCCAGGTAACCCTAACTCAGGGTCCCTACGCCCCAGGTAACCCTAACTCAGGGTCCCTACGCCTCAGGTAACCCTAACTCAGGGCCCCTACGCCCCAGGTAACCCTAACTCAGGGCCCCTACGCCCCAGGTAACCCTAACTTAAGGCCCCTACTCCTCAGGTAACCCTAACACAGGGCCCCTACGCCCCAGGTAACCCTAAATCAGGGTCCTTACTCCCCAGGTAACCCTAACTCAGGGCCCCTACACCCCAGGTAACCCTAACTCAGGGTCCTTACTCCCCAGGTAACCCTAACTCAGGGCCCTTACGCCCCAGGTAACCCTAACTCAGGGTCCTTACTCCCCAGGTAACCCTAACTCAGGGCCCTTACGCCCCAGGTAACCCTAACTCAGGACCCTTACGCCCCAGGTAACCCTAACTCAGGGTCCTTACTCCCCAGGTAACCCTAACTCAGGGCCCCTACACCCCAGGTAACCCTAACTCAGGGTCCCTACGCCCCAGGTAACCCTAACTCAGGACCCTTACGCCCCAGGTAACCCTAACTCAGGGTCCTTACTCCTCAGGTAACCCTAACTCAGGGTCCTTACTCCCCAGGTAACCCTAACTCAGGGTCCCTACGTCCCAGGTAACCCTAACTCAGGACCCTTACGCCCCAGGTAACCCTAACTCAGGGTCCCTACTCCCCAGGTAACCCTAGCTTAAGGTCCTTACACACCAGGTAACCTTTCACTGGACTTCCACAGCACACCCACTCCCACAGTTACACCCCATCCCCCTTTCAGCAATTCTCCTGTGCTTTACAATACTCCCCATGGCTAAGCAAAAGTTAATGATCTATATTTAGCCATTACAGACGGCTTTCGGAAGTTTACTGTGCTTTACTTGACACTTCGTTCAGGAAGCATTTCCGCAGTTATATAAGCCCCCCACCGGAAATCAGATTTCAGTTGTTTGCGAAAAGCTTGGCGTGGATGCTGGTTATTTAAGCCGTTCTGGCTCCCTGCTCATCCTGTCTGACACTTGTCTTCATAATACACCCTTTGTCATCCACTGCTTCTGTGTATTGCTTTACAAATTGAAAGACACGATCCCCGTACACGCCCTGGGCACTCTCATGTACCAGGACCTGCGTGACACTCCCCAAAATCCCACCCATCCCCCCCCCCCCCCCGCCCCCCACAGCAGTCATCTACCTTCAAAGGCGGCCTGACGCTCCTAGGGCACATGGGGTTTAGCACAGAAGTGCACATATTTGTAGGCTTAAGCTCTTTAGTGCGTTAAACTATACGGTAAGTAATACCGTTATTAGTGTTACTGCCTTTAAATTGTTTTATGCAGCTTGAAAGGCGTTAAAAAGCACGTTGGAAGCCCATTGGAGTCCGGGCACCGTGGCTCATCCTCAGAGGGAGCCCGTTCCGCTCACACACGCCCGGGGGCTCGCAACACCCCCACGGTGCGCACCCCCATTGTTTTTCTGATTCCCCTTCAGTGTCTCATGTAAAAAATAGGACTATAATCACAAAAACAAGTGGAAACTGCAGTTTCTTGGCCTGGCATTGTTAGTTTTAATGAGGGGTATGTTTGACAGCCAGATGGGGCAGCTAGATGATAATAATATTCAAATGCAACAGTCCCATTGCCCCCCTCCACCCCCGGGGTCTATGAAACCTCAGGGAATCAGTGTCTTCTGACTGCAGCGATGGCTTGGATTCGTGCAGATTTGCTTTTTTTGCCTAGCTATGTAGACACCAGAGTACTGATCAATGGACACCCCCTCAGCCCCCCTGGGGACCATACCTTTGTCAGGGGAAGGAAAAAAGAAACTTAAAAAAAGGTCTCTGGAGGAAAAGGAAGATGGTTCACAGCATAATGGCACGCAGGCCCTGGCCGTGGGCGAGCCCGCCTGCACAATTAACGACGGTCTTCGTGTCACAGTGAGGCTTGCATGGGCCTCCCCCTTCAAGTGCACCATCGTAGGACGCCCCGGCCAGCGGCGGGGGGAGGGGGGGGGCGAGGGGAGACATTGGGCTCCAGCCGGAAAACGTCTCGCAGTCCTTGGCCGTTTTAACCCTTCCAGAGCGTGGAGGAGAAGAGTGAGGCTTGCGACAGCGGCGACGCCAGCAAGTCGGAGATCAGCCTGGTGTACGAGATCGCGCTCAAGAGGAATCTTCCCGTCACGTTCGAGGTAATGGAGAACACGCGCGTCAGCAGCCTGCTGTCTCCATGGAAGCAGCGGCTCGGGTTTCTCCGGGCCTTCTCCAAAAGTTTCCATGTTGCTGTCGGTGCTGCTTGTGCTGCTTTCGCCCTGCATGCCGCGTGGTCTTCACCTAGACCACCAGCCCCTGTCTGCAAGCTTGTGTTGATGTACATGGTGTGACAATCTTCCGTGTGCTTTTGTCCCCATAGCTTTGCCCGTTCGATATCCCAAAGTCCCTCACTTCCATCCGCTGCCACTCATGCCGTTCGTTCATTTTTCACACATCTTTTACTAGCTACTGGAACTGTCAAACCGTAAAAAAAGGGATTAATACTGTTCAGGTATTTTTGCATGATTATTTCTGTGGTTTGTATAAGCCTTGTTGAAATTGGTGCTTCATTCTTTGTCCTCTGATTGCTGTGTTTGACACGTTGGTCCCGTCTCTGTTTTGTCCTTGTACCGGTCATGTCCTTATCCCTGACCCTGTTCTATCCTGTCCCCATCATGTACCTGTCCTGTCCCTATCCCTGTCCATGTCCTGTTTTGTCCCCATCCTGTCCTGTCCCTATCCCTGACCACGTCCCGTCCTGTCCATCTTGTGTCTGTACTCATCCAAAACAGACACCTTCCCCCTGGCTGCCACTGGGGCCCCCGAATCAGAAACAGTGTTTGCACTAAACATTTTTGCACCGTGCTCAGATCTTCCTGAAGCCCTGCCCAGACTCAAAGTCCTTCCAGAATTTTTGGGGCCCTGGCATTTCGGGGAGAGAGAGAGAGAGAGAGAGAGAGAGAGAGAGAGAGAGAGCAGTGCATTTTCTATTTCTCCAAAGCTCAGATTTATACAGGTCAGAATGGCGTCTATGCTTTGGCTACAGAGAGGCTGGTGGTGACTTCAGCCTTTAAGACGGTTATGACAACACCATGATTCTAGGTGAATTATGTCGGTGGTTCTGGGCTCGCTTCTGCCAGAGGGAGAAGCAGGGATTTCAGGAAAGCTAAACACACATGCAGACCCTTCTCAGGTAATATCAAACAGACACTGGCTTCAAAGGACTCAGCGCATGAATCACCGGGTTTGTGCATGTGACTGTCATGCCGCAGTATGGGGGCAGCAGACTTGGGCCTGGCGCTTCCCCCTCAGAGATCCTTCCGTCAGATTCTACAAAAGGCCTTTTCAGTCCGGCCCATTGTCTGACACCCCGGCCCTTCCCGAGCCCTCCCCAGGCTCACAGAGCAGTCAGGCCTCTCCCTCGTCCTCCCCCATCGGCGCACGCCATCCCCGGCCTGTTGGGTTCACGAGGCGGGGGCCCACGGCCAGACAGAAGCCTGCGCTGCGCTGCGCTGGCCCGCGAAGGAAGCGGGGCACTGAAACATCAGAAGCCAGTGCCGGATTCTGTGTCGTCTGTGAGCTCCGTCTGCCGCCATCGAGCGGCAACCATCCTGTGCCAAGTTCCCCCTTCTCTTCGGTGATATATAACACCCCCCAACCCGGACACTGACCCCCCCTGTCACCTACACAGAGGGGTATCTTCTAACGTGCACCAAAGGGACTGTCACCTGCCCCGGGGCGCACCTGAAGGCACGGCAGAGACACCCCAGAGAAACGGCGACCGCGGTTACCGCATCCATGGCAACCGAACCCAAACTGCGCTGGGCAGCCGGCGTACAGAAACCCGAGCCGCTCTGGCTGACAGTCTCATCCACTGTGCTCCCTGGCTCTTTTTGTCTGCGCGGCGCTGTCATGCGGCCTGATAGGGTTACAGAGAGTCCGTTTCTCTCTCCAGGACGAGCCGGACCTGGTCCGCGGTGCCGTGAGAGTGCAGCCATGCCCGGCAGCCCCTCGCTGAATGAACGGGACGTGACTTCAGGAATGTCCTGCTTTCCCTCAATCCATGGCTGCTTGACAAAGGAGCTCAGCTTTGGTGAATCATTCATCGGCTGTGTGGACACTGGGCTTTTTTAACACAGGAACTAGGTCCAGCAGTCAGAGTTTGTCTTTCAAAGGGCTTAATTAATTGTTAAACTCATAATGGGGCACGGCAATGATGACACCGCTGGAAAAGAATCCGTTTTGCCATGTCCACAATAGGGCCCCTGCTTTGGTAAATATTGGTTTGTCCCGGGGATCCAACAAAAGTTTGCCGGGGCCCACATGAAGACGTTTTTTGTGCTCCACTGCCCTGTGGGCTAGCCTTGACTGGGACCGTTTGCTGATTGGCTCTGCCTTTCATAAGGCCTTGCAGAGGACCAACAAGATCCTTCTGAAAGAGGCCCAACATCGAATCGACATCAGACATTGGATTCAATTCAGTATTCTGGTGTGATATTTACAGCATGTGACTATCCATTGAAATATACAGCAGATGGGAAGAATAGTTGTTGTTTATTAAGGGGGCATTGGAATGAAGAGAGGGAGGACATGACAGTGAGGAGGAATCGGGGGTCTTCTCCAGTCTTTGAAGGAGACATCGGCCTGCCTCAGAAAAAGAGAGACAGAGAGGTCACAGTGGGTTTCACTGAAGCTGATGTCCATCTGATAAGCGTGCTCACCTCCCAACTGTTCCCTGCATGTCAAATGGCCCCTTGCCGCCGCTAAGCCCGCCGCTGTGCAGTCCTGCCACGCTCAAGGTCGCTACAGTTCCCGATGGTCCAGATGGCGTGCTGCCGGTGGCCCGTGACCTGCTGTGCGCTAATAAACAGACGTGTGAATGCTCCCCCATGTCCGTCACGTGTGAGGGCCACACGCTTTGCATACATCGCACCCTGGCGCTTCTGCGTGGCACCCCCTACAGGGTGTCATGTAGAAGTTAATTATTCCACACCCAGGGGCTCCTGGGGGCTTTCGGCCACACTGTCAGGAACACATTGTGATTTCATCACCATGCGGGAAGCGGGCATCCAGCGTTGCCAAACTGGCACCGATCGCTCAGCGGGGTGGGTCGTAACATCCGCACCTCGGGGGAGGGGCGTGAGGGTGCTGCCTTGTAGGTTATGTCTAGCCTCGGGCAGGTGTGGGGGGGCAGGCAAGCCTGAACGGTGAGTCGGGGTTTGTGTGGCTGCCAGAGCAGTCATAAGGAAAGCAGGGGGGCATGGAAAACACCGAGAGGGGCCGTTGGCTTTCATTTCTGATTTGAGGAGGGCTGGAGTAAAGCTGCGCTGACTGACGGGAAGCCGGGGGTCCAGTGTGCATGTGTGACCCCCCCGAGCGTGAGATCCCACCTGCCACTTGCAGTGTGAGGCACTCTGCATTTTCAGAAAACGAATGACATCACTTGCGCTGGTTTTGATTCATTTTATGCCCTTCGGCTGACTGAAGACCCGGCTCTTTTAACGAAAATAGAGCTGCGATTGCAGAGATTGTCACCATCGGAGACATGACAATCTGCCTCCAGCCCCCCAGCAGCTCCAGGTCTTCCGGAAATATCCAATATCTGCTTCCTATCCAAGCTCCTCGTGGAAGTTCATTGGAGCCTCGGTCCTCCAAATCACGGAGCCTTTATATATGTGACGCACTGCCAGCTCGGCTTCAAATGCTAATGAGCATCGTATCTGCATAATGTCTCTCAATAAACACTTACACACATGCAATAAGAGAAATCATTAATTCCCCTCATTTCGAATGCTGGAAATCTTTGTTTATCTGTTCAGCACCGAACGCCAGATGCTTGTTGGCTTGTTTGTTTATTCATCTTTTCTATGTTTAAATGAAGTAGCATGAGTAAGATGAGATGAATGTACTCTGAGTGAAATGATGCCGTTGAAGACCTGTATTAACATCTTTGGAAGATGCTTGGTGTATTTCTCCGTCATTTTAGGCATTCATTTTTCTTATTGATCTGACTCGAGCAGGTGCCTCATACGATTGAGTCACATCATCATTTTGGGCAGTGGTTTCTCTTATTGATCTGACTCAAGCAGGTGCCTCATATGATTATGCCACATCATCATTTTGGCCAGTGGTTTCTCTTATTGATCTGACTCGAGCAGGTACCTCATATGATTGTGCCGCATCATCATTTTGGCCAGTGGTTTCTCTTGTTGATCTGACTCCAGCAGGTGCCTCATATGATTGTGCCACATCATCATTTTGGCCAGTGGTTTCTCTTATTGATCTGACTCGAGCAGGTGCCTCATATGATTGTGTCACATCATCATTTTGGCCAGTGGTTTCTCTTGTTGATCTGACTCCAGCAGGTACCTCATATGATTGAGTCACATCGTCATTTGACCGGGAGCATGATCGTGAATCCCTGAGATGTTTTTTTTTTTTTTCTTTACCTGCATGCTCATGCGTCTCCCAATTCAGCTGCTCTCTTTAACACTCCCCCAGGTCCTGAAAGAGAGCGGTCCCCCCCACATGAAGAGCTTCCTGACGCAAGTGACGGTGGGCGAGTACACGGCTGAGGGTGAGGGCAACAGCAAAAAGCTATCCAAGAAACGGGCCGCCCTTTCTGTGCTGCAGGACCTTAGGAAACTGCCCTTCCTCCCCGTGGTGGAAAAGCCCAAAATACGGTGTAAAAAACGGCCCAAGACCATTTTAAAGGTGAGGACCTCAGAGGATGCATCAGCAGCAAGTAGCTCAAGATGTCCATTAGCACAACATCAGCTTCCTCAGTCACTTGGACACCTGCTGGACCAGGCCAGGGGCATGGCATGCTTTAAACTGCCATCAGAGTGACCTCGTCTAGCCCCGGCAGAGCTGACCTCCCCCCACCCTCCCCTTCTCCCCTCCGAGGACAGACGGGGCCAGAATATGGACAAGGGATGAACCCCATCAGCCGACTGGCCCAGATCCAGCAGGCCAAGAAGGAGAAGGAGCCGGAATATGTGCTGCTGTCGGAGAGGGGGATGCCACGGCGGAGGGAGTTCGTCATGCAGGTGGGGTCAGGGGGGGCGCCTATTGGGGAGACAGAGAGGAAGGAAGGAGTCTCTATATGCAGGCTGCTCAGTACAGTCCTTTACTGCTGTCATTTATATTTGAGGGGAGGCCTGGAATGTGTGGATTCCTGCTCACTCTCTGCTAGGATACTCTCACTTTCTACCCTGGGGGGCCACATTCATACTGCAGTGTTATTGTGTTGCTGTGTCCTTGGCCCAATGCTCTCTGCTTAGCAAACCTTTCCAAGATGCTGGACCAGAATTCCAGGCCCTCGATCTCATCTGCAGGCGAGGGCCAGGCGCCCCCCATCATTTTGCGGGTAGTCAGTAGGTACTTGTTTATTTCCCCTGGTGTTTTTGAGGCGAAGGAGAAAAGCCCAGCAGGATTTCCCAGTAGCGTAATTCCCCAGTGAGGTCATGCTCCGACTCCGGGTATTCTGAACTAGATAGGGGGAAAAGTCCAGATCAGGCCATAAGGGAAAGACAAACACCAGCCGGTGTTTTACACGGCTTTCTGTTTGTGATTAAAGCGGGAATTCTGATTAGAGTCACGCTCCTGATATTCGGATGGCACAGTGGTGCTTTCTAAAGCCAGCGTGGTACATTTTCTCTTTCAGTTTCCGAGCTGCTTTGCCACTCCGGTGGACCATGTCAGTGTCACACGCCAATGTGTCACACGCCAATGGTTCCTAGGTGATTATGTGGCTCTCCTGGTTTCTTTCAGGGAGGCATTGGGCTTTGGTTTCGTGTGTTTCTATATTTCTGTTCACTTCTAACATTTCCATACCTTTCCTGTCCCGGCTGGGGTATAAATGAGATTTCTGTTCTTTTCCCTGTTTAATGCAGCCCCTGTTATGCATCTGTACCTGTGGCTAAATGCTAATAAACCATGCAGAGAGCTTTTCATTCGTTATTCAAAAAAAAAAACATTTATAAGCTGCTTATCTGTGTCGTAGCAGCAGATGCACCGCATCCAAACCCTGTTCGGTAATTTGGCTTTTGCAGTTCGTGTAACTGGATACTCATACATTAAGGTCTATTCGCGTTTTAATCCGCAGTGTTATGATTATGGCATTATTGTTTCGGTTTACATGAGCGGCTCTGGGTTATTGTTGTAAAGTGCTGTTGAATATGCATGTGACTTTCACGTCAGAGTACACTGGGAACCTTTGGCTACACACAATGGACTTCAGTACAAAGGAGTTCAGTTCCTGTAAAAGGCACTTCACATACCCTGCTGAGTCACACACGGCAGCCAGCGGCTGGGAGCATGGTGGTGTGCTTATTACAAGAGCATTCCCAGTAGTCAGAGAGTCATCAAGACCTTCTGCCATTCCTGACTGAACAGAGGAGTCCGAAATGTGTCAGGATACAACACTACCTCTCCTAAGTGTTTTTTTTCTTTTAGATGAAATATCTCGTGCCATATTAGATAACATCTACCCCATCAAACAATGTATTGAACTAGGGATTTGCCATCAAAAGTTTTTATGACAGTCCTGGCACGGTCACACGCTCTCTCGACCCAGGTGAAGGTGTGTGACGAGGTCGCCACTGGGACGGGACCCAACAAGAAGGTGTCCAAGAGGAACGCAGCTGAGGCCATGCTGCTCCAACTGGGCTACAAACCCTCCACCTTCACACAGGCTCCGTCAGAGGCAGGTGCCGGGGGGGGCCCCCTTCCTCACGGGGAGGTGCTTTTGGCTGAGGCTTCCTCTGGGTGGTCTGGCTGGAAGGTGTGCAGATGCTGTAGAGATGCTCTCCTAAAGCATGACTTTGGGTGTGAATGAGAAGCAGGACCATAGCCCCAGTCTTATCCCACCAATCTCCACCCTGTTTGATTTTACAGCAGATAGACAGCAAAGGCTGGAATGGACAAAAGCCACCGTATCCAGACACTACCAGCACCAGTAAGTTGTTTTTCTCTCTCCCTTCCATCTGAATACGACCCTCACTCCTGTTTAATCTCTGGGGGGGCTGGGGGTCCAGCCACGTGGGGGGCCTGCAAATTCGCCATCCATTCAGGCCGCCCACGCTGATGCTCTGTACTGGCCTGGCCCAGGATGCGCGGCGTTGGGGGGGGGGGGGGGGTTAGTCCCAAGCCTGTGGAATCCAGACCCACTGCATTTTTGGGCACGGGTTCGACCTGTCACTCAGGATTTGGGACATGGCCACGGTCCTGAACAACTCGGGTTTCTGGACACAGAAGAACTTAAAATGCAGAGGCCCCCAGATGCTGAATCTCAACGCTGAAACTCAGTGAAAAGGGTAATTTCAGAAAATAGATAAATAAAAACAAGGGTTCGATGACTTGAAGTAAGAGGATGGTTATAGGATGGATAGTTTCTCGGGACGCGGTGGCAGAAGTGCGGCTCACGCCAGGCTCACCCTCCATTGCTGGTGTGCTCTGTGCCGAGCCAGGCATACTGTCTGACTATCAGCTTCACTGATTACAGCAGAAATAAAATATTCAGGAGTAGCTGTGGGCAGATAACTGGCTGCCAAGTAACCTCAGGCTGTCAGAAAGCAGAAAAGGCTACTCACAGCCCGCATGTTTTGCTGCCGCGTCATTAAGCGACTGGTAATTTAACTATTTTATTCACGGCCTCTATGTCTTGCTACCAGTACAATTAATCAGGCACTAATTTAGCCATTTTACTTGCTGCTTCTGCCGGTCACCAGCGTCCGAGTAACCGGGTGCTGATTTACACGTGTTGCCCACGTTTGTTAATTGCCCATTAATTTCCCCATTTTCCTCACAGCCTCTGCATCTCGCCGCCATCCGATTAGATGGCTGCTAATTACGCTTATGGCCCATGCGTCTCGCTGCTGTCCGATTAGCTGGCTGCCAGTCTAACCATTTTACTCATGGTCTACGCGTCTTGCTGCTGTCTGACTAGCAGGCTGTTAATTTAGCAGTTTTACTCACAGCATCCACATACGTATCTTCTCCATCCAATCGAGTGGCTGCTAATTTAGTCATTTTATGTCTTGGGTTTTGAGGAAGGGCCCCCAGTTGTAAATCTGATGGTAAAACAGTATGAAAATACTTGTGCTTATTTGCTTTGAAAACACGGCATTGTGTTTCTTCAACAGCCTTAAACCCCCCCCCCCCCCCCCCCCCGCCCCGATTCCCACAAGATATGATGATGACAAATGATTGGTCACATGCGTGCAAACGGGTCCTGTGTCTCTCTTGCCTCGGTTAGGTCATGACACGGTCTGGATTCCCAACCCGCATTTTGTGGGGGGGGGGGGGGGGGCAGTTGGGGTTGTCGTCAGAGACGGGAGGATCATCATCCATCATCCATGTATGGTGGACACTGTTAGACCGAGAGCCACCCAACCTACCAAAGAAGTGACTCGCTTTTCATCTCTACACTCCATTCCTTCATATAATTCTGCTCTCTCCCACCCTATGCTTACCCTACACTCTACACATTAGCATAGCAAACTCCCTTGAACAGAGAGAGAAGTCACGGGTTTTAAAGAAATATGTATTTCTTCCATTTGGATACAAGTGATTTATATCCCTTTTCCCCCCAACGCGGCGTTGCTGCCAGTGCCGAGCCAGTGCCCGACTTTCAACCAGTTCCCTGCTTTTCCACTGGCCATCAACTGGTACCGTGCCTAAAAAACTGGCTCTGGCCCAGCTCCCGGGAACTGCTGCCCTGAAACCCGTGATGTTAATGTGTGGGGAGGGGTTACTGTGCACTGTAAACTTCAGCAGAGCCATTTTTTGTTATTTCTAGCGTTTGATGTTTTGTTTGATTTTAGCGTTTGCTGAAAACATGCAGAATTTAAAGTACAGCTGGAGACAGCAGGCTACATTATTAACGATTTAAAAAAAAAAAACACTACCAAATCTACAAAAAACTTGCGGAATGTTGTGGAACGGAAAACGTTTAAAAGTGCCCCATTGTTCTATATTCATTTTTGGTAGGCAGCCTCCAAATTATGATTGCAATACATACTCTTACGGGAACATTTTTTTTACCAGTGGAAATGCAGGCCGGTTCTCAGGTAGTGCCACTCCTTGTCTGCACCAGCACCGGCACCAGCACTAGTGGAAAAGAGGTAATAGCAAATGTAAACATTATCAGTAGTATGCCAGCCCAGGTTCAGGTGACGGACTTCGTGGATCGGAAACACGTAGAGCAGAAATCGATCCTGAGAGATGAAGTCTACCGTGAGTTATTGGCAGATCTGCCCGTGCTCTCAGGGTGTAAGTGGCATATCGAACAGGCCTGTGCTTATCCATCAATTTGCCGTTAACTCCCACGACCCGGCTTTTACGGCCAGAGACGTGCCGCAGAGCGATTAAGACACCGCCCCCCACGCATCAATCCTCCAGCCTTTCACTCACCTTTGGCAGAACGGCCTCGGAGTTCGATCGCTGTAATGCGCGGTGCCCTCAGCAGGCAGCGGGCTGGCGTGATTAGGGCACACCCCCCTGGAGAGTTGAGCAGGCAAGCGGGGAGGCGTGATTATGGCCGCCTTAGGAGAAGCCCCAGCCGAGTGCGTTCCAGATGGCTTTGCTCAGCCTCCTTGCCGCATTTCATTTCCTCATCTGTGTGCTTTTTTTCCATTGGACTCTGACATCTTGCTTCATCATTCTGATTTACAGTTTGGACTTTAATCGTTATCTGTTTTAAATCAAGGAGGGGGCCTTGGTCTGGGTGTCCACCCAGAAGCAGTTCCAGGGTGAAGCCCATTATTTTGGGTGGGGTGCAAGAGGCTGGAGGCCTGCGTGATTGTGCGTATGCGTGTGCTGTGAAGCCTGACGTCATGTTGGCTCGCACCTTGCCGATTTACGATATCCATGCAGAATGCAGCTATTTCTGCGGCCCGTTTAAACAGAAATGGGTTTTATCGCTGCTGCCAGTTGCTCTGTCATGAGGGGTGTATGGGATGATAATATGGGATGCGTGTGTGTGTGTGTGTGTGTGTGTGTGTGTGTCACTTAGATGGGCTGCATGGTGAAAGCTTGAATGGGAAAAGCATGTGGTATAAGAAACTGGCAAATTTTTCAGTAGATCTGTGGATCATCAGTGCAGGTACAGGTAGCAATACTGGATCATCACTTCATGTGCAGGTAGCAGTGCTGGATCATCACTGCATGTCACCTACTGGTTCCTGTCACTGTCCTTCATCATGCTGTAGTTCACCAGACCATGAGGGGGGAGACAGCTCAGTTCCTTATTGTTTGCGGACAACTCCTGAAGTTAATCTTCAAGCAAAATTTAGAAGAACCTTTATTTATGCTTTGTACACTAACATCCACATTTCAGCTGAGCGTTAATATATCTTGGTTTGACATTAAACTAACATACTAGTTTACACAACATTTCTATATTTGTATGACTTGATTTTAAATAATTGTCTATTAAATATAATAGAGTTCTATTCTGGTTCCTCTCTGCCTAATCTAATCCAAGAATACAAATACATTTATAATGTAACTGTTTGATTTTACTTTGCTTTGAACTGAAACTATCTTATGATTTTAGAACAGCTGTGTGTTAGCATTTTTTGATGTTTAAATTATTACTTTCAAAGACATAAAAATATCCTGAAACCTTTTTAATCACTATAATATGCTTTTTTCTTTAACCATCTACTTAATCATGTTCAACAAAATATTAGTCCCATAATTTAAAAAACAAGAAATTGTCCTGACCTCTGGGACGGAAAGGAGCGGGTTGGGAGGGTGTCATTTACCCTTGAATGGACAGAGTGATGTTCCCTCGCTACCTTCTGGACAGTTCAGATATTGATATTGGGTTACAGAAGCTGAGGTAGATGCTTAATGCCGAAATCAGCAAAATAGATCTTTGTCTTTCATCGTATTACAGTGACTGTAACAGGAAGATAACTACTCTGATGGCCAGAGCTGCTGTGGATGGAATTTGGCTGAATCATTCTTTGATTTTGTAGCAACACTGCGAGTGGGTGGAAGGTGGATGAATGGATCTTTTACTCTTTTGCTCTTATTTACCATCAACGGTGCTTAATGCGTCATGTGCTGAAGGTCTTTCTGATACACTTATGTGACACTGTGAATGTGCAGACCGTGTCAGGTTTAACTATTTGTAACGTTTTATAAATGTGATCGCAAGTGTCACACACTCTGCTTCTCATAGCATGCAGTGTGTACACCAGTGCATCCAGTGCACCCAGTGCACCAGAGTGTGCATCCAGAGTGTGTCTGCATACCTTGAGGACAAGCCTGTAGAGTGACTCATGCAAAACACAACCCATCACTAAGCGTGCATCACTGCGCAGAGGTGGACCTACCCGTGCATATCCTCCCTGTTTTATTTCTGGAACCTGGAGGCTCTGCACTGGAGCTGCGCTGGAGGTCTGGAAGTGTACACCAGTGCTCAGCTGCTTGTTCTCACTGCATTTTAAAAGTTGAGTTCAGATCAAACCCATGCTTTGCCCTCTGTGGTCCGACGGGATCCCTGAGTGCTGAACCCTCGCCGAGCTACTCCCTCCCACTCATGCTTTCCCAGTGTCACAGTTCAGAGGCTGCCTGCCGCCTTCCAGACTCCTTGGAGATTAACCGGTTAAATAAGAAGAGGCTGACTATGCGATGCTCGAAGTAACTTGGAGGTTTTAACCATTTTCATGGACCATGCTGGTTTACTTCTCTTTAAATGGCATTGCGATGTGGGTTTACTTCCGTGATGCTACTTTGAAGCACCCCTTTCCAGTACTTGGGGGGCTCCTGTGACTCGTCTCCTGGGGTGAGAAAGACCCTTTTTGGCATTTGAGAGCCAGCCGTGTGTAAGTGTAAATTACTGGGAAGGCTCACATTGACCCCCCCCGCTGCTCTTGGTTTACTCCCTCCAGTGCAGAAGGGGATCCTCCACCTATCCCCCGATGTTTACCAGGAGATGGAGGCCAGCAGAAACAAGGCCGGTCCCGCCGCCCCCCCACTTAGCTACCCGGGCCCCGGCCCATACTACGGCGGCACCAGCAGCACAGCGAGCATCGCGCGGGAGCTGCTGAATGGCGCAGCACCAGAGGCCGAGGGCTCTCGGGGAGGCAAGACCACCCCCCTGCCCTGCGCGTCTGTTCGGCCCTCCCAGCAACTCGACTACTTGGCCCGGGTTCAGGGCTTTCAGGTATGGGGGGTGGCCCGGAGCGGGGGTGCATGCAGGGTTCTCATGAATAGGGGGTGGCTGGGGTAGAGGTACATGCAGGTGTGTGCGGGGCTTTTGAGTACGAGGGGTGTGTGCGAGGCTACAACATATTTACAGCGTTGATTCGACGCAGAGGTATAAATGAGCTGTTAGCGGTGCCTTTTGCTCTCGTGCAGATTCATATTTCACGGTTCCCTCCTTAACGGGGCCTGTTGCTCCTGTGTGCAGATCTGCGCCTCACGCTTCCTTTCTTCACAGGACTTGTCGCTCTCGTGTGTCGATGCATGTTTCATGGTTCCCTCCTTAGTGTCTCAGAGTCTGTCGCTCTCAAGTGCAGATGCTTTTTATAATCTACAGTAAAAACATTTTCTCTGAGGGTCCTGTAACCCGATCGAGCAGAGCCAAGCGTAAACACGGGAAACATCAGGTTCTGCTTTAGCGGGCAGCTGTGCGCAGTGACGTACCCTGATCCGGACCCCCTCCAGTTCTTTGCAAGTGGCGGGTCCCAGGGACGGGGTCCGGTGAAGCCTGTACAGACAGGTGCTTGTGTGGTGTGTGGGATTGCGTGGGACATGTCGGAGGTGGACCATATATCATCATTGTTCTTGAAAATATCTCTGTGACCCTTTAAAAGTAGAAGCAGTGAAAGTCGATGAATGGGACCCCAGTATTGTGTCTGCAAATAATCAAATTTTTGCTCTTTTTCCAGACAAACTGGATTCTTCCACCTCCATGTTATTGTCAAGATTAGAAACGGGGAGACTCATTAGACCGATGGCTCTTTCCAAGTATCGATTGGTCTCTCTGTTCCCACAGGGGATCAGGCAGGATTATATTGCTGCAGAAAAGGTGTCATGTTTTGATTTAGAAGTACTTTGGCCCATCAATGCAATTTTTTGAAGTAATGAGAAAATAGATTTTCTTCCTTTTAATTTTGTTAATGGAGATGGACTCCTCACGTTCTGTGTGTCCGTGCTTCTGCGGTCAGCCCCCAATGAGATGCATCTCCCCCCCCCCCCCACTCCTTGGAGGGAAAGCACAGATGGAGTTTGGGTCGCACCGGGCCGAGTGTTTGGCTGGAGGCCACTGTCGCTCTGGGATTTCAGGAAGTGATGTCTGACACGCCGTCGCCATTTCCTGCACGTGTTCCCGCACTTCGGTATCCTGGTCTGCCCTCACACTGTAATACCCCCCCCCCCCCATTCAGACATCTGCAGACCATGAACCCCAGCAGGGATGGAGGCGGGACCCACTGAAGGCAATTTCTGTGAGAAACTCCGAGTGGCCTGTCAGGTGTGTGTCATACCCTGTGCCCCCCCCGGCCCCCCCTTGTGGGGTCCTTAGTGTCACAGATATGGTTTTAAAGGGGGCAGTATGCCCAGTTCCTTGTGCTCTGGGACAGGGTGAGACTCTTGATAAAACATTAGCTGTCTTTGTTCAGCATTCTGAAAGAGGGCTGATCAGTGTGTTGTGTAAAGGAGGAGGGGGTGTTATCGAGCCTGTCCCTGCTGGGCCTCGTTGGGCAGACCGCATGCCCAAACTGAAAATAAACAAAGCTGGGGGGGTCATCTTGACAGTCCACTTTGTGCAAGACAACCAGAACTTTATTTGGTGACATTTTGACCTGGACCCTATTCATTATGTACCCATATGCCATCGAGCTGTAAATTAAGTCCCCCCCCCCCACTGACATGGGGTGTTACTCATCGGCAGGTCATCACCACCTCCCACTCCCCCCGATAGCTGATGAGTTCTGTTTGCATGGTTCAGTGAGCTGGTATGCACCATGCAGAGTACAATCTCCATACATGTCATGGCTGGGGGGCAACTTCCATCTGCCCCCCCCCTCGTGTCCACCCTTCCTATGAGCTGGCTCTAACCATCCCCCCCCCCCCCCCCCCCCAAGCATGGAGAATCTTTCGGTGAGACTGGTCCTCCTCTTTTATGACTGTGGTTTGAACATCAGCTCTGAACATGGAACCTAGTGTGTATGGAGACATATCTCCTATTGCTCAGTTATAGAGGGGGTGTGTATGATGCCGCTTGTATGTCGCGTGTGCAAATGCAGCTTGCCAGCCTGCTGCTACATGTCTGTTGCATACATAGCATGCTGATAGTAACGTTGCCATGGTTCCAGAGGCCACGTACCAGCTGGGCTGTTCCCAATTGAGAGCTTATGACCCAGAATTCCATAAAACTCAACGGGTAGTTCCATGCCCAGGACACGGGAATATTGGAATGGTCACTCATTTCCCCGAGTCCCAACTGGGACTCAGTGATTGCTCCGGCACCTGCGTGTCACTGGCTGCCAGCACTAGAGGTCTTGCCACTCCTCCAATCAGGATTTCATGGTCGCTTTGTCACCTGCTCGTCACTGGCTGCCAGCACCGAAGCTCTCGCTGTTCCTCCAATCAGGATTCATTGGTCATTCCTGCACCTGCATGTTACTGGATGCCAGCACCGAAGGTCTCACTACTCCTCCAATCAGGATTTGCTGGCTGCTCTGGCACCTGGCTGCCAGTACTGAATATCTCGCTATTCCTCCAGTCGGCACATAGCCCAACCACCCAAGGCCAGCCGATTTGCCAAATTGGCAGGGGTGTGTGTCAGAGTTGCACACAGGACATCACTATGCGATGAACGAGCAGGCTTTGGCCAAGATCGAACCACAAACAAAACAAACGACAGGAGGAAACATGGCCTCCGATCAGAGGGTGGCACAAAGCTTTTAATCTGGTGGAGATATCTGGACATCTCTCTGTGATAGAATTGCAGATATAATTCCTCAGTGGATTTCATCATGGAAAAACATTAAATGCAGTTCAGCCCTAAGCTCTTGGCAGTGCCGTCAAACAGCCCGCATTGGGGATATAAATGACTTACCAAGTGGATTCTCCTCTATTATGGCAGAATTTCTTTAATTCCCCAATTTTTAAAAAAATAAAACGCTTTAGTCAGTGAATATCTTTCCTTCTGGGTCTGTTACAGCCCATTCCTAACTCTGAATGCACCCCATGCGGTGTCCCATCCCAGAACAGAGTTCCAAAATCCGAGTTTAGTGAATTTTCAAACGCTTGTTCTCTTCTTGCCGTTTCAATCTGGGCTTATCCCAAGAATTCTTCAGCCGTTCCCCTGGGTGAGCAAAGCGTGTCCTCCTTCAGCGCAGGGGCTGCAACGGCATCCCACTTCTGCAGCAAGCCATCCGCATACCGCACATGCACAGGACTACCTGCAGGACTGAAGCGGCCCCGTCTGGGGGGGGGGGGGGGGGCGCTACTGCTATGAGGAGTTATGGGCAATACATTGTGTTAAAAGCAGCTTTAACATGTACACAGAACACGCAAGTATGCTGACCTACTGTTCTTTAAGAAGGAATTGTAATACAAAAGCAACCTGCTTATTTTACATAATTCTTAATGAACTGGAACAAGACTAAAGTAACTGTAAATTGAATCAAGAAAGTCGCAAAAATGTTTCCTACCTTTTCGTTCCCCCTTCAAATTCAGCCACACCACATCGGAAAAAAAAAACGCATATGGACAGGCTGGGATGCCTGGAAGAGTGCTGCGTCTGTCGCATGCTGGCCAGCAGGGCTAAAGCTGGCTGCCCATCTGCTGCAGGGCGCAGGTTCGCCAGCAGATTATGTACGTGCCTTCGTAAAGCCTCGCATGCACCGCAGCGTACCAAATGCGCGCATCAGTGTGTACTGCGATGTCTGCATATGGGTTTTACATTTATTTATTTAGCAGAATCTGTTATCCAAAGCGGCGTATGTTTTTTTTTTAAAGTAGGGTCAGACAGTCCCTGGATGAATTAGGGGCCAAGGGCCTTTCTCAAGGTTCCAAACGTGAAATTATTCTGCCAGCCCTGGGATTCGAGCTGGTGACCTTCCGATCACAGTCACAGTATGCTGACCCAATCGTCCGCACATCATATACAAACCAAAGCCAGCTTACAGCAGACTGAGCGTCGGTACAATGCTAGAAGTCTCTGCTGAGGGTTTTTGGGATTTGTGCCTCTCCACCGTTATTGTGCAGTTGGGGAGTCCCCTGTCAGAAGGCCATCAAAGCCCATAAATATGCATATATTCCTTATATTTGACAGTGGGGTGACAGTAACTGGGCTCATTCCTGATGAAGGGAACTTCCATGATATTGTCTAGGTAACGCTTCAGGGGTCCTCTAATTAGTGATGTAATTGCACCAATAACCCACATACACACCAGCCCTTTTTGGATAGGATTGCCAACACCTTCTTTACTGTCATGCTGTCGTACATAATGCATTATAATGGTTAGCATAAGAATTAAGGATGTTTTGTACTGCATTATGAAGGTATCTACGGTGCATTATAGATAAAAGCTTCATAAAGCATTCATAATGCATAACACACACGGCTGTGTTATTACTGTAATGTGATGTCTTTATGCCTTTCTATGAATATTTCTTTCCATGTTCATAACGCTTTACGAATGCATCATAATGGGTTATGAATGTGTTCGTAGATTCTTATAGACATGATATTCATAGAAAGCCTCACCATTCTCTATACAGTATATATTGTGGGATGGTCATCACAGGTGAGGTAAACTGATATGCAGATATACATAATATACAAACGTCACATGTGGCTGAAATGGCAAAGAGGCTTAATCTCAAATGTCTCTGTAAATAGCCTCTTCCTCCGATGTGCTGTGCAGAGTTTCACCTGGATAGCAGAAGGGTTTCGGTACTGCAGGAAGCTAGACACTTGAGTTCTAGTCATCAGGAAATGTGAAGTCGTCACTTTTCTGGTGCGTACAATAGCATCTCCAAAAGCACAACTCACCTCTAGTTCAGTCATCTCTATGCGAAGTACGAAGTGCACATATATAATATGTAATTAGTTTTTCCAGAAAACCACTTTTGCTTACTCTGTCCTTTATGAATCACCATGCTTCTGCGATTGGCATGTGGAGAGGAATGATTGGCTAATCTCTGAATCTGTGGCTCAGCCGTGACGTTTATGATGCGCAAAGGTGCGATTCTGCTCTAATTTGCTAGACATCCTATGGTACTGCAAATATAATTGCAACTATGCATAACTGGGTGTAAACGCACAGTTATATCAGATGATCTCATATAAATCTGGGATAATCTGGGATAAAAAGCCATAATCTTAAATGTTCCCAACAGAACTTCTGACTTTTTTGAGGCGCTCCATACTCATGGCAGGGCAGGGCTTGACCACAGTCAGGTTTGTAGCCATTGTATTGGTCATGCGTGTTTATAAGACTGAATAGAAAGCAGCGTATTATTTTGAATTGCATAAACAATCACTAGCAAGCCATAAACTGTTTATCTGGCTGCTACTTTCCTACGTATAAAACCTGGGCAGCTTCCATCTGTTTGGAAAATGTCCTGCTGCAGCTGTACACAGATTGTGTGATTTTCAGAATTTTACCCAGCATGCCTCAGTGTCCACTTTCCGCTCATAGCCTAGCGGCCCGATGCCCGTAACACAGCTTTCTGTGGGCCACTTAGCCCAGAGGGGTGTCCAGGCTCAGCCTGCTGTTCCAATGAAATCTTTTCCCTCTGGCAGACCCTTCTTACTCTGGTGTTGACCTTTGGCAGATGTGGCAGAAAGAAAGGTGTTTTCCTGTCAGTCTGAATAGGCAGCTGTGTGTCATTAAAGCCTGAGGCTCCTTAGTAAGATGATTAGGCTTATATGAGCCTGTAATTTATATATATATATATATATATATATATATATATATATATATATATATATATATATATATATATATATATATATATATTTACAAATCGATATTGCTGCTTATGCTTTTACACCTGTGCTCAGAATGTAGACGTGGAGTGTTACCTTCCCGCCGCACTGGGACACTGCGAGGTCCGGCCTGTGCCAGCTTTCATGTCCTGTTAAGACCAAACACACACATGCCTGAGAGGCCGGCGGTGCCTTTGGTGCGAGTTGCTCCCATCCAGGTGTCCACCATTCAAAGCGGCCTTCTCCACTCGCCGCCGACACCTGCGGCCGGTTCACGGCGCAGTTAGGAGGACAATAACAGGTCCACATCCGCGTGAGCGCAGGAGTGCATGGCAGCCAGGTTGCGGTTAGGAGGAAAGCGGCAGGTCCACATCTGCATGAGCGTGGGAGAGCGTGGCGGGCAAGTCGCGGTTAGGAGGAAAGCGGCAGGTCCACGTGCGCGTGAACGTGGGAGAGCGTGGCGGGCAAGTCGCGGTTAGGAGGAAAGCGGCTGGTCCACGTGCGCGTGAGCGTGGGAGAGCGTGGCGGGCAAGTCGCGGTTAGGAGGAAAGCGGCAGGTCCACGTGCGCGTGAACGTGGGAGAGCGTGGCGGGCGGGTCGCGGTTAGGAGGAAAGCGGCAGGTCCACGTGCGCGTGAACGTGGGAGAGCGTGGCGGGCGGGTCGCGGTTAGGAGGAAAGCGGCAGGTCCACGTGCGCGTGAACGTGGGAGAGCGTGGCGGGCGGGTCGCGGTTAGGAGGAAAGCGGCAGGTCCACATTCGCAAGTCTGGAAGAGTGTGTTAAAGTATGGTAAAGCATGTTCATCGGCCATTCCTGAAGCTGAGCTGCAGGGAACCAGCCAGTCCCCGTTACTGGTTGGATGGATCAGGAAGCTACCAGGGGTGCATTCTGGGTCTCCTGGCATTAAGGCTCAGGGGCCGTATCTGCATCCTTCTGCGGGGCTCCATTGACCATGAGGGGGCTGGGGAGGGACAGCCCCATACCCCCACTCTCTGTCAAGTGGCGGCAGCCCGGCATTCCAGCTCTCTGTGTGTCGCATCCCCGCTGTCCTAAATGGCTGAAAAGCAAAATACCGTGATTCACTTATTGCCAGAATTCATACCTTCTGGGGATGGTAAAAACCCCAGTGGAACCTGCCTGGTTTATCGTTTGTGCTTTGGTATGGTTTTCTGTAATAAAATCGTTTATTTGTCAATTGCACAAGTATGAATACAGGTACAAAGGGATGCTCCTTGACACATATCCCATCATGCTCTTCTTTTGTAAGATGCACACATACATAGAACCATAGAGCCATGCTTCAGGTCTGGGGGCTGGACCCACCGTCCATCTGGCTCCCCTGGAGCAGATGATCAGCACTGCGGTCTCTAACTTAGTCTCGATGCAGCTACCAGCCGCCCCTCCCCGCGTGGGGGTGTGCTGCTGACACTGAGAAGTGTAAATAACACGCTGTCAGTGGGGGGTTCTTTCTGAATATTTTGCATTGTCTGTCTTGCACAGCCTGAAGCTGAGTGCCGGTGATGCAGAATTGACAGTGGGGGAGTGGGGGGGTGTCTCAGGTTGGCCTGTGTGATCACACGGCTTGCATCCATCGCAGATGGCGGTTTCCACAACCACCCTGTGGTCTGCTGGTGGGAGTGAACCTCGGGAGGAGACTGATAAAATGTGACATGGCACGACCCCACACCTGACAGGGCTACGAGTGAGAGCCCCCCCCAGAAGAGAAATGAGGCTGTGGCTGTGTAACACAGTATTTGACTCTTCACATAGAAGCCACTCTGCTCCCCTGGCCTCTCATACAGACCCGGGACCAAGAGAAATGAATATACGTTGTCATTTCTTACCTTAAATCATTTTCATACTGTCATTTTTATGTACTTCAGCTGACCTTAACAAATTTTTTCTGAGTAACTCAGTATCCATTCTGTTTCTACTGATGTACGTGAACGTCTGTGTGGAATTTATTAAATATGTCGTTGGGTGTTAGGTCTGCATACCCTGAAAAGCCTGTAGCAGGAGACAAAAAATAATGCTAATAACAATTATGGTTTTATGCCTATGGACCTTGTATCTAGTGCAGTGTTAATGAAAAAAATTCAAATATTCTAAAAAATTCTCTATAAAATTACTGGTTTACAGCTAGAGATCAACAGACCTCTACCATGTTTCACATATATAATAAGCAAGCGTGGTCATTTCAGGGTCTGGTGGTAAAGTCTCCTGAAATGATGGCGGTCTCCAGGCAGGTCACCTCCACCCGCGATCACGGACGCTGTCCTCTGAAGAAATAGGCTGCGAAGATGCTGTAAAGAATTCCCACATGAGCGGGGATGCCTTTGTTCCATTGTCTGAAAGCATCTACATGATCCTTTTTGTGCTGATTTGGAATACCACGGGGGCGTTTCGCGAGCAAACCCAGCTATGAAAGAGTACCGTGTGCGGGCTCGTACTCTGAGGGACCTGGGTGAGACGTCTTTAATTGGGGACGTCGGTGTGGCCTCTGAGGAGGGCCCTCTTCGTCGAGCAGCTTCTGCGGAGCGTTTGGTGGGACGCTGCGCTCCGCTGGCTGGGCCGCTCGCTCCTTAAAGCGTGTCCCGTTATCTCTGTGTCACGCAGGTGCAGTTTAGCGACAGACAAAGCGGCAAAGAGTTTCTCACCTACCTGACTCTGTCGCCTGTTCAGATGGGATTCCACGGCATCGGGGGCTCCGTCGAGGCTAGCCATGACCAGGTATCACGCGTGTGTCTGTGTCTCGGCCTGTCTTTAATTTCTCACAGGTCTCTCTGTTCATGTACTCACTCTCATTAACTGTGTGCTAATCGCCTGGCAGGGCCAGTAAACTGGGACGGAGGTCTTTGTAGAGGCAGCACAGTGAGTCCTTAGTCAGTAACGACCTCCGAGAGGTTTCACTAACTGCTTTGAAACGCTTCCTTAATTCCACAGTGATGTCATCCCTGCAACAACAGAACCGACACAACTAATTGATCTGGAATTTCCACTTTTTATTTCCGTTCCATTTTGTTTGTTTACTATCCAACTGTGTGAGTCGAGTTCAATCTCGTCAGCGCGTGGAACCTGAATGGCTGTAACCTCATTTGTCACGCTTCTTTGTGTTAATGAAGAAGGTCATTTAATGATAGCTGTCCCCTGCCACGCTGTGTTACTCCTGTTCTTTGTTTTTCTCCACCCCTGAATTAAATATCCTTGAATCTCCTTCCTTTTCAATGTGGCGTCCGCATTGTACGGCACTAACCAGGCAGAAAACAGGACGCTTATGTTATCCAATGTAAATGTGAGAGCGCCCCCTCCCCTCTCTGTTCAGCATGTCTGTCCACTGTCAGCGTGGCCCGCGGAATGAAAATCGAGGGATTACAGACTGATGTTGCTGCCAAGGGCACCGGTGTGTGTCTGACTGTTAGGGGACGACTTTCTCGTCATTCCGGAACTCGCTGCTGTGTCCGAGGATACTGGGGCAGAAGGGGAGAAGCCCGTTTTGTTTCACAAACTTGCAGTGTCCACGGTAAATCACACAGTATGCATGGTAAAACACATGGTGTGCTTGGTGAAAGGTGCTGTGCGTGTGGTAAAACACTGGGGAGTGTAGTCTGCATGGTAATCATGTGCCGGGCAGAGTAAAATGCATACCGTGAAGGATAAGTCGCAGTGTCCATGGTAAAACATGCGATATGCATGTGTAAAATACACTATGTCTGTGGTGTAACACACAGCATGCACAGTAAAACATGAAGCGGGCATAGTAAAGTACGTGTTGTGCGTGGTAAAAACACGTTATGTGCACGGTAAAGCATATGGTGTCCACGGTATAACATGTGATGTGCTCATATTTACACAAGGCTGTGGTATACTTTGCTGTTTGGGGTTAGGATGGTCATATTAACACAAGGCTGTGGTATACTCTGGTGTTCAGGGTTAGTGTGTTCGTATTTACACAAGGCTGTGGAATACTCTGGTGTTCGGGGTTAGTGTGTTCGTATTTACACAAGGCTGTGGAATACTCTGGTGTTCGGGGTTAGTGTGTTCGTATTTACACAAGGCTGTGGAATACTCTGGTGTTTGTTTTTAGGGTGCTTGTATTTACACAAGGCTGTGGAATACTCTGCCTTTCTTGAGTTGGCAGAGTGCAGCGGATATGGATTGGGTCCCTCTTCCTGGGTTATTCCCGGCTTTTCAGCCGTAGCTTCTGGGACGGGCACCAGACCTTGGCGGCCCTGCATAGGACAAGTGGGTGTAGTAAATGGATTAATAGATGGATGTACGGCAGATATTCTGACCTATGATGGAGCTTGCATACAAACCCATTCCTGATTCATGGTCACCGTTACCTGGGAAATCCTTTCTTAGCTCGAACAGCTCTTTTCACACAGGGAACGGGTCCTTCTAAGGTCAGCATGACGCGGTTGTACGTGACGCTCTCCGCGTAGACCACGGGCCGCTCTCAAGGTCATTGCTCCTCAGAATATGCCACGGCCTTCGTTTTAATCACACAAATGGCTCGCAATTTGCAATTTGCCTTTCATTACTGGAATTGAATATGTTGCTGTCCAAAGTTAAGACCCCCGCCTTGAAATGTAACTGGCTCGCGGCTATCATTGCAAGATAACGCATTAGTAAATATGAACCACATGAGCTTCCCAAGAATGAAAACATAATTCCTCTGAAGACAGTTAATTAGAGGCCAAGGTACTGGTCTTCTTTGGGTGATTGTAATGTGGCAGACGGGGGCCTTTGTCTGTGATGTCGGGGGGGTTGGATTGATTGTGCTGGAGGATGGAGTCACCTGTTGGGGGGGGTGGGTGGCTATTGGCAGCTCTGATTCATGACTGGGCCACCGCTGAGCGCATCTTCAGAGACAGCTCCCGCCTGGCCACCTACTGCCCGCGACGTTTGAAGTGGCCCACCGCAGCGGAGATGAAAATGTCAGCGCGGCAGGACACCTCTGTCGGGGGTCTTCACGTTACTCAGCTCGCAGCTGTTGGAGTTCTCGCGGTGTCACGGGACGCTTGCATAATGCATCTATGGCCCCTGGCAGCATCTGGGGTAGACCCGTTTTGACACCCAAACTCCCCTTTCAGACATCAGCCGTGGTGAGATAAGGCAGAACGGTGCATTGAGACGGCTTTACTGACGGCCTCATGCTGCTGGCAAGCTCCAGTTTGCGATTAAAGGCCCCCTGTCAAGGGGGGCACCTTTTCTTTGGTGAGCTCTGGTGGTGCTATTTTCGTGTGCTTGTTCAGTACGTGTCCTCGTGACATGCAGGGTTACGGTTGTGTGCTACAGGCAGCTCTTTCTTAAGCTGGGGAGACTCCAGTAAAGTCCAGAAACCACTGGCTGACAGGCCGGTGACGTGACGTGGGCCTGCAGTAAGACAGTCAGTCAGAGCTGCACATTCGTTGAGTTAAATGTCATGTTGCAGAGGCAGCAATATGCAGCTGCGTGTTACACACGGACTGTGAGGGATATTAGCATCACACAGAGTTCAGTTATACAAAGCTGAGTCCTGGCTGTTGGGCTGGCATTTGTGGTGCGTTCTGGGATATAGTCTTCTGAAATGATTTTAAAAACGAGTCACTTGTATATCAACCTGCCGCAGCCTGAAGAGATCTGGCCCGGGTTCATACTGTAAATCAGGGTGTCGCTTTGGCCCGGCCCGGGTTCATACTGTAAATCAGCGTGTCGCTTTGGCCCGGCCCGGGTTCATACTGTAAATCAGGGTGTCACTTTGGCCCGGCCCGGGTTCATACTGTAAATCAGGGTGTCCCTTTGGCCCGGCCCGGGTTCATACTGTAAATCAGGGTGTCGCTTTGGCCCGGCCCGGGTTCATACTGTAAATCAGCGTGTCGCTTTGGCCCGGCCCGGGTTCACACTGTAAATCAGGGTGTCACTTTGGCCCGGCCCGGGTTCACACTGTAAATCAGGGTGTCACTTTGGCCCGGCCCGGGTTCACACTGTAAATCAGGGTGTCACTTTGGCCCGGCCCGGGTTCATACTGTAAATCAGCGTGTCGCTTTGGCCCGGCCCGGGTTCACACTGTAAATCAGGGTGTCACTTTGGCCCGGCCCGGGTTCACACTGTAAATCAGGGTGTCACTTTGGCCCGGCCCGGGTTCATACTGTAAATCAGCGTGTCGCTTTGGCCCGGCCCGGGTTCACACTGTAAATCAGGGTGTCACTTTGGCCCGGCCCGGGTTCATACTGTAAATCAGGGTGTCACTTTGGCCCGGCCCGGGTTCACATTGTAAATCAGGGTGTCACTTTGGCCCGGCCCGGGTTCACACTGTAAATCAGGGTGTCACTTTGGCCCGGCCCGGGTTCATACTGTAAATCAGGGTGTCACTTTGGCCCGGCCCGGGTTCATACTGTAAATCAGGGTGTCACTTTGGCCCGGCCCGGGTTCACATTGTAAATCAGGGTGTCACTTTGGCCCGGCCCGGGTTCATACTGTAAATCAGGGTGTCGCTTTGGCCCGGCCCAGGTTCATACTGTAAATCAGGGTGTCACTTTGGCCCGGCCCGGGTTCATACTGTAAATCAGGGTGTCACTTTGGCCCGGCCCGGGTTCATACTGTAAATCAGGGTGTCACTTTGGCCCGGCCCGGGTTCATACTGTAAATCAGGGTGTCACTTTGGCCCGGCCCGGGTTCATACTGTAAATCAGCATGTCGCTTTGGCCCGGCCCGGGTTCATACTGTAAATCAGGGTGTCACTTTGGCCCGGCCCGGGTTCATACTGTAAATCAGCGTGTCGCTTTGGCCCGGCCCGGGTTCATACTGTAAATCGGCGTGTCGCTTTGGCCCGGCCCGGGTTCATACTGTAAATCAGCGTGTCGCTTTGGCCCGGCCCGGGTTCATACTGTAAATCAGCGTGTCGCTTTGGCCCGGCCCGGGTACATACTGTAAATCAGGGTGTCACTTTGGCCCGGCCCGGGTTCATACTGTAAATCAGCGTGTCGCTTTGGCCCGGCCCGGGTTCATACTGTAAATCAGCGTGTCACTTTGGCCCGGCCCGGGTTCATACTGTAAATCAGCGTGTCGCTTTGGCCCGGCCCGGGTTCATACTGTAAATCAGCGTGTCGCTTTGGCCCGGACCGGGTTCATACTGTAAATCAGCGTGTCGCTTTGGCCCGGCCCGGGTTCATACTGTAAATCAGGGTGTCCCTTTGGCCCGGCCCGGGTTCATACTGTAAATCAGCGTGTCGCTTTGGCCCGGCCCGGGTTCATACTGTAAATCAGGGTGTCCCTTTGGCCCGGCCCGGGTTCATACTGTAAATCAGCGTGTCGCTTTGGCCCGGCCCGGGTTCATACTGTAAATCAGGGTGTCCCTTTGGCTCGGCCCGGGTTCACACTGTAAATCAGGGTGTCACTTTGACCCAGCCAATCAACTTTACCCCCCTACCCAAGCAATTTATTTATTGTCACATACTCGTGCTGCTTTTTTGAGGCCTTTGAGGGAATGAGCTAACATGCGGTCTTCATGAGAGCGATGGTTCTCCTCTGTTTCTTTACAACAGTGACCTCCCCGTAGAATTCTCTCTTTTTGGTTTAGGCATCGGTGTGTGGGGGGGGGGCACTTCAGTGGGAGGCATGGGGCTGTTTTGGGTCCCATTCATCACCAGGAGGGTACCGCCCTGAGATTGCATGAGGCCATGTTTGAAAAGAGGTTCCCCAAGGAAGGGATGGGGGGGGCACAGGCACCCGCCCCCGTGAGAAAACAACGTGCGGACACAAACACGATCAGTCACGCGGCCTGTCTGTCATGTGTTTTACTTAGGAAATGACTTTCAAGTCAGGAGATTGGGAGTGCTGGGAACTGGGGGGGGCAGTCTTCACTAAGGCTGCTGCAGTCTGACCCACCAAAGGAAGTCATTGTCGCTACAAAAATATAAACATGAACTTGCGCATTAGGGAACTTGTTGATAGTTTAAGTGGCCTCTCAAAATGAAAACACCTGATAAGCCCCCCCCTCCACACACACACACACACACACAAGGATGGGCCTGACATGAGCTTACCTGCCCTCTGAGGTCCCGTCTGTCCACACCCTCAATCTTCCTGGGCCCCGAAAACGTGGTACCAGCGATGCAAGCAAAATTCCTGATATGCGAGTGTGACGCCCAAAATGCATTATGAGTTCAATGCCTGCAATATGAGTGCAGGACCCGAAATGCAAGCATGATGCCCGTGATGTGAGCGTGATGCCCGTGATGTGAGCGTGATGCCCGTGATGTGAGCGTGATGCCCGTGATGTGAGCGTGATGCCCGTGATGTGAACGTGATGCCCCTGATGTGAGCGTGATGCCCGTGATGTTAGCGTGATGCCCGTGATGTCAGCGTGATGCCCGTGATGTCAGCGTGATGCCCGTGATGTGAGCGTGATGCCCGTGATGTCAGCGTGATGCCCGTGATGTCAGCGTGATGCCCGTGATGTGAGCGTGATGCCCGTGATGTGAGCGTGATGCCCGTGATGTGAGCGTGATGCCCGTGATGTGAACGTGATGCCCGTGATGTCAGCGTGATGCCCGTGATGTGAGCGTGATGCCTGCCCACATTTCCGTCATCTAGGTGTTCTGGCCCTTGCTTGCCGTCACGCTCCAGGTTAATGTGTGAATTTGAAGGGATATAATCAAGTTATTGCTTAAGTCCGCAGCTTAAAACTGCCAATTTGAACTACAGATTTTGACATTAATTGTCATTGTGCTGTTTGAAGTGCTGGAAATACTGCATGGTCGAGGGACAGGCTGCCGACCGCCAGCTCCAAGCAGCAGTGCAGCGGTATGACCGCAGGATCTGCACGGCTCACACGCTCCATCAAGCGCACCTCTAAGCACGCGCTGTACACCTCAATACACCAGCTCCAACTGAGACAGCCGGCTGCCACTTCCTCTGCTGCGGAAACGCAGTGGGGCAGCTCAGGAAGAGGCTGTCTGACCATTTTACACCCCACATGTACACGAGTCAGCAGGACATCGTCCTTGAAGAAGATTCCAGACTGAAGCGACACGTCCGCATTGCATCTTGATCTGAATTACGTATTTGATTTGTTTCGATTTAAAAGTAAAAGAGAAACAGCGATCTTTGCCTTGCTACCCCACTCCAAGCTGTATGAGAGGTGTTAACGAGGTTATCCGTCTGCGCCCATTAATTAAGGAGATTAAAGGAGGTGTGCAAATTTACTGATCGTTCTTGCAGCTCTCACTGCACTGTGCAAACCGTTTACACCCCACGTCCATTAATCAGGGGTCCCTGCAGCCTCTGTCCCACCAGTGCCTGGGAGGGCAGCAGGCACTGGTTATTACAGCAGCCACTTTGCTGGATTGTAGGAGACAGCACTGTGATGTTCTGTTCCTTTGTTGAAATTCACTCGTAAAAGATGCAGGTAAATGCCACGGACACTGCTGTCTTTACATGTGGCGGCTCGCCATCTCTGCTGGGTCCCCTTTCCTCACGTCACGCTTGCTCATTCCCGCAACCGAGGTGATTCTACGGGGCGAGTGGCACCGGTTTTCTCGTTTGCTGCTGACGAGCCGCCCCCCCCCCCCCCCCCCAAGCTTGCGAGGAAGCTGCAGCGGGTCACTCCGGTACCGTGATAAACCTGCCCGTTTGCCTCGGTGTATCGTGGTTACAAGCCTCGGCAAAGGGCCGTGCGCCACTGCTCACCAAACTGCTCACTGCTCACTGAACCCCACCCTCCACAGTAATCTCTGTTTGTAATGATTAACCGCCGATTTAACGGCTAAGAAGGGCTCTCCTCTGACACTCCAGCTTACCAAAATACAGGGAACTTACGGGATTTATTTACAAAAGTACACTCTTCCGCGGTTGTTTTCTTTCTCAGACAAATGGCACTTTGTGGCTAGGTGTTAACTCCTTAATGGGGGCGTCGAATCACCCCCCCCCCCACCCCCCCCATTATCTTATGTAAACAATAGCGCGGCCTGCACTCTCGTGCTCTCAGGGTTAATTTGCATGCCTGTAAACCACCCCCCCCCACCCACCCCTATCACCCGGCTGGATTTTCTCGTCAGGGACCAGAGACGATGCTGAAGGTGACTATAGGCTTCAAACGACGTCGGGACAAAACGAAATCAAACACACCGGAGAGGACAGTTTGCCACGTACTGAAGACGCTGCTGCTACCTTTTACTTCTGTGTCACGCCACAACCCTAGAGGGAGCAAAATCTTCTTTATGCAGCAGACCAGACACAGAGCGCAATTTGATAAAAGAGAGGGCAGCTTTTTAAAAAGTGAAGTTACTGTCTTTGTTAACAGCTACTATTGGTCGGAGCAGCACAGACATGGAAGCCAACATTTTACACGATACTCACATTTCGATGACAAACATTACATGGTTGCAAGGTTTACTATCAACAAAAATGCAGAAATACACATATTAATTAACAATATGGAGGCGACGCAGTGGTTAGCACTGTAAGGGGCGGCATGGTGGTGCAGTGGTTAGCACTGTCACCTCACACTTCTGGAACTTGGGTTTGAGTCTCCATCACGGTTCCATGTGTGGAGTTTGCATGTTCTCCCCGCGTCATCGTGGGGTTTCCTCCAGGTACTCAGGTTTCCCCCCACAGTCCAAAACATGCTGATGTTAATTGGAATTACCAAATTGCCTGTTGGTGTGAGTGTGCGATGGGTTGACCCAATTCCCCATCCTGCATTGTTCCCTGCCTTGTGCCCCCCACAACCCTGAATATGATAAGAAGTTATAGAAGATAAATGGATGGATTTGCAATATTTAGATGGTGGTGAAGTGCAATGCATGCTGGTAATCGTCCTGCTGGCCAATCCTGTGATGTCACGTTCCCCATCCTGCTCTCCCTGTACTTGTGCAAATGGCAAATAAAGGATTGATCACATTTATGTCAGCTAATCATGGACCAAGGGTGGGATCAAAACAAAGAAAACGGCTCTGGGGAGGGACTCTGCATCAGCGGTGATCACAGCGGGGATTGGGGCTCATGCCACGTCGTATCCATATCAGTTCTGTCTATTTGGTGTGAGGCACAGAGCCTCCTCGAGTCTGTGCAGTTTTCCCCCCACCACCAGAGAAAATGAGGCCTTCGTTAGCTGATGTGCCACTTCCCCCCCAAAACACAGACAAAGCTTGTTGTCAAGGTGTGAGCTGTGATTACCCCCCCGCCCCCCCAAATGAAGCCCAGGTTGTAACAGTCTTGTGGCGATTCCGCCCCCCTACCCGCCTCCGGCAGACAATTTTGCCTCTCAGGGAAATAAACTATGGAATTGAGAGAATCCAGCCTCCTCATCTTGTGATGTAATAGGGTCCTTGGCATAAGTAACAGGAAGAAGCCCCCCCCCCACCACGCATCGCTTGCCATCCCCCACCGCTGCCTTGCTTTGTTATTTTTCTGACTGATAATAAAAAACCCCCCGTTCCATCCAGCGTTTTGCTTATTCCGAGATAAAGCGCAGTGTCTGGGAAAAGGACTAACCCATTCATGGGTAAATAGAGATTAGCCTGCTTGGGAAAATTGACCCTGAGTATGAAAATTTAAACGAATGAATGAAACACGACCCACAGGAAGCAGGGCCCTTTCCCAAAAACGCATCAATAGAACATGGACAGTGAATTTAGCTTTTAGGGTGATGGTCCCTGCTGTGACCTGTCAGCCCTCAACTCCTTCAGATGTGACTTTATTCCGCGTGTGGCAGGTGAAACTCATTAGTGACGGCCCTGCATCCGAGGCGCAGTGCATAAAACACATTTGAAGAACATTCTGGCAGACGCCCGAGCCCCTGCAGCTCGAGGTGTGGGGTTACTTCTTAAACCTGTACCCCGCTGTCTGAGACCCTGCTTACACGCTGTGACTGGCTGTTTGCTAGATGTATGTTCGCTAACCGGACCAAATGGACGGTGGTCTCGTGGATTCGTCCCTCCCTGGGCCCCCGGGCCCCATCAGAGGCCCAGCTTAACCCACGGTCATGTGACCTGGCTCTGAAATGATCCGTGTCCAGGGACATCACAGGGGTGGCACGGGCCTGGGGGGGCAGGGCTGCTGATTTATGGCGAGGCAGGGAGACGGCATGTTTTCTGGGGCTTGGGGAAGGCCAGGAGGTCTACCATTAGTACCCTGACCTCCAGGACTGTGGGTGCCCTTTGTGGAGGGGGTGGGGGCCGCATCCCCCCCTCCCCCGGTGAGAGTTACTCACAGCCGCTTTCCTTCCAGCGCTCCCACCGTTTTACTGCCTCGCCTGTGATTAGCGCACTCTAATTGTGCCCTAAACTACCGAAGCTGGTGTTCAGGGTCTGCCTGACTCGTAACAAACAGTGTGAGGAAAGTTCACCTTCAGCAGAGGAATCATCACCCCCCCACCTGATACTGCCTCTTTCTGGGGCAGGATCCGCTCTACCCCTCTACCCCCTAAAATGCCGATGGCTGCGTGTAACGTGTGACGTGTCACTGGCTGATTGGTTCTCTCTGATGCAGGTATGGTGAGCATACAGTCGTAAGGCTAATGCTACACACCGGGAGTCTCAGGTACCGGCCGCTACCATCCTCCATCCCTGTATCCTCCACCCCTGTGTCCCACGCTGTTCCTGGGCAGACACCTTTGTCCATCCGCCCCTCCATGTTAGGATTTATTGTTTTCAGCAAACAGACCTTATTGATCACCAGCTGCACAATGAGCCCACGGGTATCCATGGCGACGCTGTCACGCTTTCCGGCGTGCTGCAGAATGGGGTGACTCTGCGGGGCTTCAGGGTTGCTGGGAACTTGGCAGTGCGTCTGTGGGGTCCCGGCCAGTTATTATTACAGGTACCCCCCCCCCCCACACACACACACACACATTGTGCAGAACAGTAGCCCGTTTCATTGGCATTCCCCTTGCCCATGCCGGGGGGGGGGGGGGGGGGGGGTGCATTCTCAACCCGTATGATTGAGCTGCAGCCTGTCAGACCCCAGCGTCCCCCCTCCCTTCCCAAACACCTCCCTTGCGATGGGGCTTCAGGAGCTCTCACATGCATCCTGACGGTTTTACCCTGATCGTCTCACAGGCTTTTTCTCGAGATATGCAGCTTTTCAGCACCTTGATCAGCTTCTCCCATAGCCACGTCCGTCACCTGTCACCTCCCCGTGGTCTCCTGTACTGTCCCCGTCACCCCGGAACAATCTGCGTTCACACCATCCCACGCTCCGGACCAAATAAGGCAGCGTCCCAGCAAAATGCCAGACCGGCGGGTGCGCGGGACAGCACCAAGCAAATGAGCCTCCGGAAGGTCCCCGCTTGAGAAGAGTGACCGTGATCTTTCGGTCATTACTCCTTTAAATGCCAGGAAGTGATTTCGTTCCGCTTCTAATCCACTCTGTGATGCAAAGGTCTTTCCAGAGGAACCTCTGTTTGCATACAGACGTTATCAGCACAGCCCCGCTGTCGTGATGCTGGTCCGCTGCATTCCCATTT